>NC_083761.1:38422170-39022170 GCF_963514075.1 Conger conger
TCCTTCGCACCCTACGGTGCTTGGGCCCTAATAATAATAATAATAATAATAATAATAATCTTTACAATAACAATAGGGTCCTTCGCACCCTACGGTGCTTGGGCCCTAAATATAGCTGCAAGCAGCAATGAACGGGCCCAAGCACCATGGGCGCAACCGCCTTGGTGGCACAGTTGTGCCAATGACATGTTTCACAATATGTACACACTTTGGAAATAATCACCTTCCTGGACAACGAATAGTGTGCACAGGAATTCCCCTTTGATCAATGAAGATGTTGCTGCTGCTATTGGAATGCATCAATGATATAAGCCTCACTTCCTATTGCCAGATGGTGGCGCTATAATATTGAGCCGTGTATGGTTTATGGATTTGATTTCACTCCAAAAATGAAAATATTTGTACATTTTCAGCCAAATTGGAAGATGTCGAGTAAAATTAAAGCCACTTCCTGTTGCCAGATGGTGGCGCTATATTATTGAGCCGTGTATGGTTTATGGATTTGAATACACTCCAATAATTAACATATTTGTACATTTTCAGCCAAATTGGAAGATGTCAAGTAAAATTAAAGCCACTTCCTGTTGCCAGATGGTGGCGCTATGCCATTGAGCCTTTCTTGGTATATGGATGAGATTACACTCCAAAAATGAACATGTGTGAAGTTTCTGCCACATCAGACAATGTAGAATGAAACAAAAATTACTTCTTGCTTGCACATTGTAATAATATGCTCCAGTCCTGTATGGAGAGCAGAGATGAATTAATTTCAATAGATTTTACAGCGGGAGGCACAATTTACGCTTGAGAAGTCATTCGGTTATAAATATGCACTCAAGATAAAACCATTGGCGTAAAGAAACTATTCAACTTTATTGTGGCCGCACCGGGGATGGAACTGCGGACCTTGCATGTCTTAATCCACTGTCTGAACCATTAAGCTATACTGCCCTCTTATACACGTACGCTATCTATTGGCCAAAAGTTGTATGTTTCCTTTTATCTTGGTTAAATAATTTCTCTCCTAAGTGTCGGATAATATTGCATTAAACGTCGAGTTAGCCAGCATCATTCTTTTCCATTTCACCGGTAATTATGCTGCCTGAAACGCATTTGTTCAGCCAAATCTAAAGGAGATGCCAAGTCTCTGCCCTCAATCCGGTATTTTCATATTAAGTCAAAAATTCCTAGCGAAATTGTATGTTCTCTTAATTCGTGTTTAATGACAAGCAAAATAAACTAACATATCTGGCGATTTAACTGAAAGTTTTCTATTCATGTAAAAAAAACGTAGCTGACTTGTTTTTTTGACTCACACAGACAGTGGACAGGCTGGCTGCTGTTAGCCAATGCGCGTCATCTCGCAACGACCTGCATGCCATACCTTTGTTGAACATAACGGTCTCATGTTAACACAGAGTTCGACCAGAGCCATCTCAAACGTTAACGTTTCTTTTTGACTTTTGACTGTTTTAAATATATGGTACTCTCCTGCCAGTTAAAGACAGTCATTAAATGTCTTTAATATTTATTTGAGATACTCTATTCAAAAATGAAAATAGATGCAAAGAAACGTCGGGCTGGGTGTTGTCAATACATTTTGTCACGTAGGCTGCAGCTGTAAATCATACATCGTTATGCCTACTGGCTCGCTAGAAAAAAAAGAAAAAACCTATCGTTTAAAAATCAGTTGAAGGAAGAAAAATATAAAAGTTCCACTTTCTGCCAATCAATGGAATCCCCGTATCAGAAATGGGGGGAAGTTACAGCGACGCAGTTAGTCTGTGAGTAGAATAGATTGTGTAGACAACTTCACTGTTTCCACAAAGGTGATGTGCTTTTTAACAGGCCTTGGTCAGTGTAATGATATAAATGCTAGGATTCGATTATGGTCAACGGTACCGAAAATGCCCGTTGCACCAGCCATCATAACAAATGTCCCAATATAGGATCGATTTAAACCTCAAATATTTTTATTTCACGTTGACAGTGTAGGCTATTATGTGTATTCCGACGCGAATTACATTTAATTGGGTTACGGCATTCACTTCAACCGAATGAAGTCAAATAGAAACGGCTCGAATTCCTTAATAAGGCTTCTTGGTTTTCAAGCTAACTTTCCGAACAGCTGTTTTGTATTGAGTCCTTAAAATGCTACAACACGGTTTTTTTTAAACCAAATAACATTGAACGTCATTGCAAGATATATGCAATACCAACTTTTGCCAGGAGATGGCAGTCGCGTATTAGAAATGGGAGAGTCATTTGCGACTTGCGTTGAAGTTTTAAGACTGGATATAATGAGTCTCCAGCGAAAATAGTGAACTATTATTGCTTAATGGATGTGATGACACTCCAACAATGAACATATGTGAAAAGCTGTAGCCTCAAAATCAGGCAATGTAGAATTTAATACCTTTTTGAAATTATTTAATACATAATTGTATTAAAACATGAACTGTTTTGGCAGCATTACAAGTTAATTTTAAGGCTGACCATAGCCATACCATTCCAAGATATTAAAAATCAGTTCATAGTTGTGTGTCAGGGCTATAATATCATGCTGACCACATTTTGTGTGAATGTGATGAACCCCCTAGGAAGAGTATTTCAAAGTTTGGTACGTGAAAAAACACTTAAAAACACACAAAATCCAAAATAGCTCACTTCCTGTTGGGAAAAGTTAAGGGATGCAAATGAGAAATGTGTGTGTCTTGAGGAGACCCTTATGCCTACCAGACGTGGTGCATTTACGTGAAAGTATATGTCCACAATATTAGAAAAAAGCCATAGGGGGCGCTGTGTAGCCACGCCCAGATGAATGTGGATATGGATGTGATTACACTCTAACAGTGAACATATTTGTAAAATATCAGCCAGATCAGACAATGTAGACCATGAATTTATGGCAACTTCCTGTTGGCGCGGCGTGACATGAAAATTGTACGCCTCGCCATGACCATACCGTTTGAGATATCAAAAATATCCTTTGGAATTAGTATCATGACTATCCTGAGACCACTTTGACCACATCTTTGACCACATTTCTCGCCATTTCCATACCGTTTGAGATATCAAAAATCCCTTCACAGCTTATGGTCATGACTATCCTAAGATCATGCTGACCACATTTCGTGTGAATGTGATGAATGCCCTAGCAGGAAGGCATACAAATATGATAAAGACCTCACTTCCTGTTGCCAGATGGTGGCGCTATAACATTGACCCGTTCTTGGGATATGGATGTGATTATACTCCAACACTAAACATATTTCTAAAATATCAGCCAGATCAGACGATGTAGACCATGAAATTATGACCACTTCCTGTTGGCGCGGCGTGACATAAAAATTGCACGCCTCGCCATGACCATCCCGTTTGAGCTATCAAAAATATCCTGGCAATTTAGCATCATGAATATCCTGAGACCATTCTGACCACAGTTGGTGTGAATGCGATGAACCCCCTAGGAGGAGTACGTAAAAGTGTAGTACGTGTAAAACACACAAAATCCAAAATAGCTCACTTCCTGTTCGCATATTTGCATCAATGCGAATGAGAAATGTCTTTGAATTGAGGAGCCACACATGGTTACCAAATTAGTTTCATGTAGTTCAAAGTGCCTGCCCACAATAGACAACAATGCAATGGGGGGGGGGGGTCAGCGCATTAGGGGGCGCTGTGGAGTCCCTCGGCCACACCCAGGTCTGAGCATCGGATAGATCCTGACGGCCACCACTTCTGATGTGTCTGCAAAATTTCAAGACTTTTTAGCCATGGCAAGGCCCTCAAAAATGCCCATTAGACGGAAGAGAAAGAATAATAATAATAATAATAATAATAATAATAATAATCCTTCCAATAACAATAGGGTCCTTCGCACCCTACGGTGCTTGGGCCCTAAATATAGCTGCAAGCAGCAATGAACGGGCCCAAGCACCATGGGCGCAACCGCCTTGGTGGCATAGTTGTGCCAATGACATGTTTCACAATATGTACACACTTTGGAAATAATCACCTTCCTGGACAACGTATAGTGTGCACAGGAATTCCCCTTTGATCAATGAAGATGTTTCTGCTGCTATTGGAATGCATCAATGATATAAGCCTCACTTCCTATTGCCAGATGGTGGCGCTATAATATTGAGCCGTGTATGGTTTATGGATTTGATTTCACTCCAATAATTAACATATTTGTACATTTTCAGCCAAATTGGAAGATGTCACGTAAAATTTAAGCCACTTCCTGTTGCCAGATGGTGGCGGTATAATATTGAGCCGTGTATGGTTCATGGATTTGATTACACTCCAATAATTAACATATTTGTCCATTTTCAGCCAAATTGGAAGATGTCAAGTAAAATTAAAGCCACTTCCTGTTGCCAGATGGTGGCGCTATGCCATTGAGCCTTTCTTGGTATATGGATGAGATTACACTCCAAAAATGAACATGTGTGAAGTTTCTGCCACATCAGACAATGTAGAATGAAACAAAAATTACTTCTTGCTTGCACAGTGTAATAATATGCTCCAGTCCTGTATGGAGAGCAGAGATTAATTAATTTCAATAGATTTTACAGCGGGAGGCACAATTTACGCTTGAGAAGTCATTCGGTTATAAATATGCACTCAAAATAGAACCATTGGCGTAAAGAAACTATTCATCTTTATTGTGGCCGCACCGGGGATGGAACCGCGGACCTTGCATGTCTTAATCCACTGTCTGAACCATTAAGCTATGCTGCCCTCTTATACACGTGCGTTATCTATTGGCCAAAAGTTGTATGTTTCCTTTAATCCTGGTTAAATAATTTCTCTCCGAAGTGTCGGATAATATTGCATTAAACGTCGAGTTAGCCAGCATCATTCTTTTCCATTTCACCGGTAATTATGCTGCCTGAAACGCATTTGTTCAGCCAAATCTAAAGGAGATGCCAAGTCTCTGCCCTCAATCCGGTATTTTCATATTAAGTCAAAAATTCCTAGCGAAATTGTATGTTCTCTTAATTCGTGTTTAATGACAAGCAAAATAAACTAACATATCTGGCGATTTAACTGAAAGTTTTCTATTCATGTAAACAAACGTAGCTGACCTGTTTTTTTGACTCACACAGACAGTGGACAGGCTGGCTGCTGTTAGCCAATGCGCGTCATCTCGCAACGACCTGCATGCCATACCTTTGTTGAACATAACGGTCTCATGTTAACACAGAGTTCGACCACAGCCATTTCAAACGTTAACGTTTCTTTTTGACTTTTGACTCTTTTAAATATATGCTACTCTCCTGCCAATTAAAGACAGTCATTAAATGTCTTTAATATTTATTTCAGATATTCTATTCAAAAATGAAAATAGATGCAAAGAAACGTCGGGCTGGGTGTTGTCAATACATTTTGTCACGTAGGCTGCAGCTGTAAATCATACATCGTTATGCCTACTGGCTCGCTAGAAAAAAAAAAAAAACCTATCGTTGAAAAATCACTTGAAGGAAGAAAAATATAAAAGTTCCACTTTCTGCCAATAAATGGAATCCCCGTATCAGAAATGGGGGGAAGTTACAGCGACGCAGTTAGTCTGTGAGTAGAATAGATTGTGTAGACAACTTCACTGTTTCCACAAAGGTGATGTGCTTTTTAACAGGACTTGGTCAGTGTAATGATATAAATGCTAGCATTCGATTATGGTCAACGGTACCGAAAATGCCCGTTGCACCAGCCATCATAAAAAATGTCCCAATATAGGATCGATTTAAACCTCTATATATTTTTATTTCACGTTGACAGTGTAGGCTATTATGTGTATTCCGACGCGAATTACATTTAATTGGGTTACGGCATTCACTTCAACCGAATGAAGTCAAATAGAAACGGCTCGAATTCCTTAATAAAGGCTTCTTGATTTTCAAGCTAACTTTCCGAACAGCTGTTTTGTATTGAGTCCTTAAAATGCTACAACACGGTTTTTTTTAAACCAAATAACATTGAACGTCATTGCAAGATATATGCAATACCAACTTTTGCCAGTAGATGGCAGTCGCGTATTAGAAATGGGAGAGTCATTTGCGACTTGCGTTGAAGTTTTAAGACTGGATATAATGAGTCTCCAGCGAAAATAGTGAACTATTATTGCTTAATGGATGTGATGACACTCCAACAATGAACATATGTGAAAAGTTGTAGCCTCAAAATCAGGCAATGTAGAATTTAATACCTTTATGAAATTATTTAATACATAATTGTATTAAAACATGAACTGTTTGGGCAGCATTTCAAGTTAATTTTAAGGCTGACCATAGCCATACCATTCCAAGATATTAAAAATCAGTTCATAGTTGTGTGTCAGGGCTATAATATCATGCTGACCACATTTTGTGTGAATGTGATGAACCCCCTAGGAAGAGTATTTCAAAGTTTGGTACGTGAAAAAACACTTAAAAACACACAAAATCCAAAATAGCTCACTTCCTGTTGGGAAAACTTAAGGGATGCAAATGAGAAATGTGTGTGTCTTGAGGAGACCCTTATGCCTACCAGACGTGGTGCATTTACGTGAAAGTATATGTCCACAATATTAGAAAAAAGCCATAGGGGGCGCTGTGTAGCCACGCCCAGATGAATGTGGATATGGATGTGATTGCACTCCAAAAGTGAATATATTTGTAAAATATCAGCCCGATCAGATGATGTAGAACGGAATTAAGCCCACTTCCTGTTTTTGGGCGTAACGTGTGTATTATACGCCTCGCCATTGCCAAACCGTTTGAGATATCAAAAATCCTTTCGTCATTTAGGGTCGGAACTATTCTAAGATCATGATGACTACATTTGGTGTGAATGTGATGAATACCTTAGCAGGAACGCATACAAACATGATAAAAACCTCACGTCCGTTGCCAGATGTTGGCGCTATAACATTGATTTCTTCTTGGTATTTGGATGTGATTACACTCTAACAGTGAACATATTTGTAAAATATCAGCCAGATCAGACAATGTAGACCATGAATTTATGGCAACTTCCTGTTGGCGCGGCGTGACATGAAAATTGTACGCCTCGCCATGACCATACCGTTTGAGATATCAAAAATATCCTGTGGAATTAGTATCATGACTATCCTGAGACCACTTTGACCACATTTCGTGTGAATGCAATGAACACCCTAGGAGGAGTACTTAAAAGTGTAGTACGTTTAAAATGCACAAAATTCAAAATGGCTGACTTCCTGTTTACATATTTGATTCGATGCGAATGAGAAATGTGTTTGTCCAGAGGAGCCCCACATGCGTACCAAATTAAGTGAAGGTAGCTCAAAGTGCCTGTCCACAATAGAAGACAAAGCATTAGGGGGCGCTGTGGAGTCCCTTGGCCACGCCCAGGTCTGAGCATCTGATACATCCTGACAGCCAACACTTCTCATGTGTGTGCAAAATTCTGTGAGTTTCCATCCATGGCAAGCACCTGAAAAATGCAAAATACATTGAAAAAAAAGAGAATAATAATTATAGGGGGCGCTGTCTAGCCACGCCCCGATTGATATGTATATATCTGATATTGTAGTGCTACAGTGAACATATTTGTAAAATATCAGCCAGATCGGACGATGTCGAAAAAAAAGTCATTTTTTTGCACGCAATATGTGTACTGTACGACTCGCCATTTCCATACCGTTTGAGATATCAAAAATCCCTTCACAACTTAGCGTAAGGACTATCTTAAGATCATGCTGACCGCATTTGGTGTGAATGTGCTGAATGCCCTAGCAGGAATGCATACAAATATGTTAAAGACCTCACTTCCTGTTGCCAGATGGTGGCGCTATAACATTGACCTGTTCTTGGGATATGGATGTGATTGTAGTCCAACAATAAACAAAGTTCTAAAATATCAGCCAGATCAGACAATGTAGACCATGAAATTATGGCCACTTCCTGTTGGCGCGGCGTGACATAAAAATTGTACTCCTCCCCATGACCGTCCCGTTTGAGCTATCAAAAATATCCTGGCAATTTAGCATCATGACTATCCTGAGACCATTCTGACCACAGGTGGTGTGAATGCGATGAACCCCCTAGGAGGAGTACTTAAAAGTGTAGTACGTGTAAAACTCAGAAAATCCAAAATGGCTGACTTCCTGTTTGGATATTTGATTAGATACGAATGAGAAATGTGTTTGGACCGAGGAGCGCTATATGGCCACCAAATTAGGTGCAGGTAGCTCAAAGTGCCTGCCCACAATAGAAGACAATGCGATAGGGGGCGCTGTGGAGTCCCTCGGCCACGCCCAGGTCTGAGCATCTGAGAGCTCCTGACAGCAACCACTTCTGATGTGTGTGCAAAATGTCAAGACTTTTTACGCATGGCAAGGCCCTCAAAAAAGCCCATTTGTCTGAAGAAAAAGAATAATAATAATAAATATAGCTGCAAGCAGCAATGAACGGGCCCAAGCACCATGGGCGCAACCGCCTTGGTGGCATAGTTGTGCCAATGACATGTTTCACAATATGTACACACTTTGGAAATAATCACCTTCCTGGACAACGTATAGTGTGCACAGGAATTCCCCTTTGATCAATGAAGATGTTGCTGCTGCTATTGGAATGCATCAATGATATAAGCCTCACTTCCTATTGCCAGATGGTGGCGCTATAATATTGAGCCGTGTATGGTTCATGGATTTGATTACACTCCAATAATTAACATATTTGTACTTTTTCAGCCAAATTGGAAGATGTCAAGTAAAATTTAAGCCACTTCCTGTTGCCAGATGGTGGCGCTATAATATTGAGCCGTGTATGGTTCTTGGATTTGATTACACTCCAATAATTAACATATTTGTACATTTTCAGCCAAATTGGAAGATGTCAAGTTAAATTAAAGCCACTTCCTTTTGCCAGATGGTGGCGCTATGCCATTGAGCCTTTCTTGGTATATGGATGAGATTACACTCCAAAAATGAACATGTGTGAAGTTTCTGCCACATCAGACAATGTTGAATGAAACAAAAATTACTTCTTGCTTGCACATTGTAATAATATGCTCCAGTCCTGTATGGAGAGCAGAGATGAATTAATTTCAATAGATTTTACAGCGGGAGGCACAATTTACGCTTGAGAAGTCATTCGGTTATAAATATGCACTCAAAATAAAACCATTGGCGTAAAGAAACTATTCAACTTTATTGTGGCCACACCGGGGATGGAACCGCGGACCTTGCATGTCTTAATCCACTGTCTGAACCATTAAGCTCTACTGCCCTCTTATACACGTACGCCATCTATTGGCCAAAAGTTGTATGTTTCCTTTTATCTTGGTTAAATAATTTCTCTCCGAAGTGTCGGATAATATTGCATTAAACGTCGAGTTAGCCAGCATCATTATTTTCCATTTCACCGGTAATTATGCTGCCTGAAACGCATTTGTTCAGCCAAATCTAAAGGAGATGCCAAGTCTCTGCCCTCAATCCGGTATTTTCATATTAAGTCAAAAATTCCTAGCGAAATTGTATGTTCTCTTAATTCGTGTTTAATGACAAGCAAAATAAACTAACATATGTGGCGATTTAACTGAAAGTTTTCTATTCATGTAAACAAACGTAGCTGACCTGTTTTTTGACTCACACAGACAGTGGACAGGCTGGCTGCTGTTAGCCAATGCGCGTCATCTCGCAACGACCTGCATGCCATACCTTTGTTGAACATAACGGTCTCATGTTAACACAGAGTTCGACCAGAGCCATCTCAAACGTTAACGTTTCTTTTTGACTTTTGACTTTTTTAAATATATGGTACTCTCCTGCCAGTTAAAGACAGTCATTAAATGTCTTTAATATTTATTTCAGATATTCTATTCATATAATGAAAATAGATGCAAAGAAACGTCGGGCTGGGTGTTGTCAATACATTTTGTCACGTAGGCTGCAGCTGTAAATCATACATCGTTATGCCTACTGGCTCGCTAGAAAAAAAACAAAAACCTTTCGTTGAAAAATCACTTGAAGGAAGAAAAATATAAAAGTTCCACTTTCTGCCAATAAATGGAATCCCCGGATCAGAAATGGGGGGAAGTTACAGCGACGCAGTTAGTCTGTGAGTAGAATAGATTGTGTAGACAACTTCACTGTTTCCACAAAGGAACCAAAAATGTGCTTTTTAACAGGACTTGGTCAGTGTAATGATACAAATGCTAGCATTCGATTATGGTCAACGGTACCGAAAATGCCCGTTGCACCAGCCATCATAACAAATGTTCCAATATAGGATCGATTTAAACCTCTATATATTTTTATTTCACGTTGACAGTCTAGACTATTGTGTGTATTCCGACGCGAATTACATTTAATTGGGTTACGGCATTCACTTCAATCGAATGAAGTCAAATAGAAACGGCTCGAATTCCTTAATAAGGCTTCTTGGTTTTCAAGCTAACTTTCCGAACAGCTGTTTTGTATTGAGACCTTAAAATGCTACAACACGGTTTTTTTTAAACCAAATAACATTGAACGTCATTGCAAGATATATGCAATACCAACTTTTGACAGTAGATGGCAGTCGCGTATTAGAAATGGGAGAGTCATTTGCGACTTGCGTTGAAGTTTTAAGACTGGATATAATGGGTCTCCAGCGAAAATAGTGAACTATTATTGCTTAATGCATGTGATGACACTCCAACAATGAACATATGTGAAAAGTTGTAGCCTCAAAATCAGGCAATGTAGAATTCAATACCTTTTTGAAATGATTTAATACATAATTTTCCTGTTTGGGCAGCATTACAAGTTAATTTTAAGGCTGACCATAGCCATACCATTCCAAGATATTAAAAATCAGTTCATAGTTGTGTGTCAGGGCTATAATATCATGCTGACCACATTTTGTGTGAATGTGATGAACCCCCTAGGAAGAGTATTTCAAAGTTTGGTATGTGAAAAAACACTTAAAAACACACAAAATCCAAAATAGCTCACTTCCTGTTGGGAAAAGTTAAGGGATGCAAATGAGAAATGTGTCTGTCTTGAGGAGACCCTTATGCCAACCAGACATGGTGCATTTACGTGAAAGTATATGTCCACAATATTAGAAAAAAGCCATAGGGGGCGCTGTGTAGCCACGCCCAGATGAATGTGGATATGGATGTGATTGCACTCCAAAAGTGAATATATTTGTAAAATATCAGCCCGATCAGATGATGTAGAACGGAATTAAGCCCACTTCCTGTTTTTGGGTGTAACGTGTGTATTATACGCCTCGCCATTGCCAAACCGTTTGAGATATCAAAAATCCTTTCGTCATTTAGGGTCAGGACTATTCTCAGATCGTGATGACTACATTTGGTGTGAATGTGATGAATACTCTAGCAGGAACGCATACAAACATGATAAAAACCACACTTCCGTTGCCAGATGGTGGCGCTATAACATTGATTTCTTCTTGGTATATGGATGTGATTACACTCTAACAGTGAACATATTTGTAAAATATCAGCCAGATCAGACAATGTAGACCATGAATTTATGGCTACTTCCTGTTGGCGCGGCGTGACATGAAAATTTTACGCCTCGCCATGACCATACCGTTTGAGATATCAAAATTATCCTTTGGAATTAGTATCATGACTATCCTGAGACCACTTTGACCACATTTCGTGTGAATGCAATGAACCCCCTAGGAGGAGTACTTAAAAGTGTAGTACGTGTAAAATGCACAAAATTCAAAATGGCTGACTTCCTGTTCACATATTTTATTCGATGCGAATGAGAAATGTGTTTGTCCAGAGGAGGCCCACATGCATACCAAATTAGGTGAAGGTAGCTCAAAGTGCCTGTCCACAATAAAAGACAAAGCATTAGGGGGCGCTGTGAAGTCCCTTGGCAACGCCCAGGTCTGAGCATCTGATACATCCTGACAGCCAACACTTCTCATGTGTGTGCAAAATTCTGTGAGTTTTCATCCATGGCAAGCACCTCAAAAATGCAAAATACATTGAAAAAAAAGAGAATAATAATTATAGGGGGCGCTGTCTAGCCACGCCCCGAATGATATGTATATATTTAATATTGTACTCCAACAGTGAACATATTTGTAAAATATCAGCCAGATCGGACGATGTCAAAAAAAAAGTCATTTTTTTGCACGCAATATGTGTACTGTACGACTCGCCATATCCATACCGTTTGAGATATCAAAAATCCCTTCACAGCTTATGGTCATGACTATCCTAAGATCATGCGGACCACATTTCGTGTGAATGTGATGAATGCCCTAGCAGGAAGGCATACAAATATGATAAAGACCTCACTTCCTGTTGCCAGATGGTGGCGCTATAACATTGACCCGTTCTTGGGATATGGATGTGATTATACTCCAACAATAAACGTATTTCTAAAATATCAGCCAGATCAGACGATGTAAACCATGAAATTACGGCCACTTCCTGTTGGCGTGGCGTGACATAAAAATTCTACGCCTCCCCAGGACCGTCCCGTTTGAGCTATCAAAAATATCCTGGCAATTTAGCATCATGAATATCCTGAGACCATTCTGACCACAGGTGGTGTGAATGTGATGAACCCCCTAGGAGGAGTACTTAAAAGTGCAGTACGTGTAAAACGCACAAAATCCAAAATGGCTGACTTCCTGTTTGTATATTTGATTAGATGCGAATGAGAAATGTGTTTGGACCGAGGAGTGCTATATGCGTACTAAATTTTGTGAAGGTAGCTCAAAGTGCCTGCCCACAATAGATGACAATGCGATAGGGGGCGCTGTGGAGTCCCTCAGCCACGCCCAGGTCTGAGCATCTGACCCAACCTGACAGCCACCACTTCTGATGTGTGTGCAAAATTCTGTGAGTTTTCATCGATGGCAAGCACCTCAAAAATGCACAAAACATTGAAAAAAAAAGAATAATAATAATAAATATAGCTGCAAGCAGCAATGAACGGGCCCAAGCCCCATGGGGGCAACCGCCTTGGTGGCATAGTTCTGCCAATGACATGTTTCACAACATGTACACACTTTGGAAATAATCACCTTCCTGGACAACGTATAGTGTGCACAGGAATTTCCCTTTGATCAATGAAGATGTTGGCGCTGCTATTGGAATGCATCAATGATATAAGCCTCACTTCCTGTTGCCAGATGGTGTCGCTATATTATTGATCCGTGTATGTTTTTTGAATTTGATTACACTCCAGAAATAAACATATTTGTACATTTTCAGCCACATCGGAAGATGTTCAGTGAAATTAAGGTCAATTCCTGTTTCTAGATGATGCGGCTATAACATTGAGTCGTTTTTGGAATATGGATTTGATTACACTCCAACACTGAGCATCTGTGTAAAGTTGCAGTCACATCAGACATTGGAGAATTTAAGTATGACCACTTCCTGTTTGTCTGGCATGATGTGTTTTTTATGTGCCTGACCATAGCTATATCATCCCAGTAAATCAAAAATCTGTTTTGTCAGGACCATCCTAGCATCATGCTGACCACATTTACCGTGAATGTCATGAACCCATTGAAAAATAATGCTTAAGAATGCAATATAAGGCTCACTTCCTGTTGCCAGCGGGTGGCGCTTTGCCATTTAGCCTTTATTGGAAAATGTATGAGATTACACTCCAAAAATGAACGTGTGAAGTTTCAGCCACATCAGACAATGTAGAATGAAATAAAAATAACGTCTTGCTTGCACATTGTGATAACATGCTACAGTCCTGTATGGAGAGCAGAGATTAATTAATTCCCATAGTTTTTACACGGGGAGGCACAATTTATGCTTGAAAAGTCATTAGGCCATAAACATGCACTCAAAATGAAAACAATTGGCTTCAAGAAACTATTCAAATTCATTGTGGCTGCAGCGGGGATCGAACGGCTGAATTTGCGTGCCTTAATCCACCGCCCTAACCATTACGCTATACTGCCCGTTTATACACGGGTGCCATCTATTGGCCAAATGTCTCCTTTTATCTTGGTTTAATAATTTCTCTACGAAGTGTCGGATAATATTGCACGAAACGTCTAGTTAACCAGCATCATTCTTTTCCATTTCACTGGTAATTATGCTGCCTGAAACGCATTTGTTCAGCCAAATCTAAAAGAGATGCCAACTCTCTGCCCTCAATACAGTATTTTCATATTAATTTACCATTCCTAGCGAAATTGTATGTTCTCTTAATTCGTGTTTAATGACAAGCCTAATAAACTAACATAGCTGGCGATTTAACTGAAAGTTTTCTATTCATGTAAACCAACGTAGCTGACCTGTTTTTTGACTCACACAGACAGTGGACTGGCTGGCTGCTGTTAGCCCGTGCGTGTCATCTCGCAACGACCTGCATGTGATACCTTTGTTGAACAAAACGGTCTCATGTTAACACAGCGTTCGAGCAGAGCCACCTCAGACGCTAAAGTTTCTTTTTGACTTCATGTGTTAATCTTTTAAAAATATGATACTCTCCTGCCAGTTAAAGCCTGTCTTTAAGTCTTTAAATGTCTTTAATATTTATTTTAGTTATTCAATTCATGTAATGAAAATAGATGCAAAGAAACGTCGGGCTGGGTGTTGTCAATACATTTTGTCACGTAGGCTGCAGCTGTCAATCATACATCGTTATGCCTACTGGTTCCCTAGAAAAAAACAAAAACCTATCGTTGAAAAATCACTTGAAGGAAGAAAAAAAAGAAAGTACCACTTTCTGCCAATAAATTGAATCGCCGTATCAGAAATGGGGGGAAGTTACAGCGATGCAGTTAGTCTGTGAGTAGAACAGATTGTGTAGACAACTTCACTGTTTCCACAAAGGAACCAAAAATGTGCTTTTTAACAGGACTTGGTCAGTGTAATGATATAAATGCTAGCATTCGATTATGGTCAACGGTACCGAAAATGCCCGTTGCACCAGCCATCATAACAAATGTCCCAATACAGGATCGATTTAAACCTCTATATATTTTTATTTCACGTTGACAGTGTAGGCTATTATGTGTATTCCGACGCGAATTACATTTAATTGGGTTACGGCATTCACTTCAATCGAATGAAGTCAAATAGAAACGGCTCGAATTCCTTAATAAGGCTTCTTGGTTTTCAAGCCAACTTTCCGAACAGCTGTTTTGTATTGAGTCCTTAAAATGCTACAATACGGTTTTTTTTTAATCCAAATAACATTGAACGTCAAAGCAATATATGCATTATATGTGTTAATCTTTTAAATATATGATACTTTCCTGCCAGTAAAAGCCTGTTTTTTATTTTAGTTATTCAATCGAGTTAATTAAGATAGATGAGAAAAAACGTTGCTGTGGGCTGGGTGTTTTCAGTACATTTTGTCACGTAGGCTGCCGCTGTTACTCATACATCGTTATGGTTACTGGCTCGCAAAAAGAAACAAAACTTGTCGTTGAGAAATCACTTTATCCAAGAAAAAGAGAAACAATACCGAAAATTAGAAAGAATACTAACCTTTGCCACTAGATGGCAGTCGCGTATTAGAAATGGGAGAGTCAGTTGCGACTTGAGTTGAAGTTTTAAGACTGGAGATAATGAGTCTCCAGCGATAATAGTAAACTATTATTGCTTAATGGATGTGATGACACTCCAACAATGAACATATGTGAAAAGTTGTAGCCTCAAAATCAGGCAATGTAGAATTTAATACCTTTTTGAAATTATTTAATACATAATTGTATTAAAACATGAACTGTTTGGGCAGCATTACAAGTTAATTTTAAGGCTGACCATAGCCATACCATTCCAAGATATTACAAATCAGTTCATAGTTGTGTGTCAGGGCTATAATATCATGCTGACCACATTTTGTGTGAATGTGATGAACCCCCTAGGAAGAGTATTTCAGAGTTTGGTACGTGTAAAAACACTTAAAAACATACAAAATCCAGAATAGCTCACTTCCTGTTTGGAAAAGTTAAGGGATGCAAATGAGAAATGTGTGTGTCTTGAGGAGACCCATATGCATACCATATTCGGTGAATTTACGTGAAAGTATATGTCCACAATATTAGAAAAGAACCATAGGGGGCGCTGCGTAGCCACGCCCAGATGTATGTGGATATGGATGTGATTGCACTCCAACAGTGAATATATCTGTAAAATATCAGCCCAATCAGACGATGTAGAACGGAATTAAGCCCACTTCCTGTTTTCGCTCATAACGTGTGTATTGTACGCCTCGCTATTGCCAAACTGTTTGAGATATCAAAAATCCCTTTGGCTTTTAGGGTCAGGACTATCCTAAGATCATGCTGACTACATTTGGTGTGAATGTGATGAATACCCTAGCAGGAACGCATACAAATATGATAAAAACCTCACTTCCTGTTGCCAGATGGTGGCGCTATAACATTGACTTCTTCTTGGGACATGGATGTGAGTATACTCACACAATGAACATATTTGTAAAATATCAGCCAGATCAGACGATGGAAACCACAAAATTATGGCCACTTCCTTTTGGCGCGGCGTGACATAAAACTTGTACGCCTCGCCATGACCATACCGTTTGAGATATCAAAAATATCCTGGCAATTTAGAATCATGACTATCTTGAGACCATTCTAACCCCATTTGGTGTGAATGCGATGAACCGCCTAGGAGGAGTACTTAAAAGTGTAGTACATGTGAAAACGCACAAAATTCAAAATGGCTGACTTCCTGTTCGCATATTTGCATCAATGCGAATGAGAAATGTGTTTCAATTGAGGAGCCACACATGCCTACCAAATTAGGTTCATGTAGCTCAAAGTGCCTGCCCACAATAGACAACAATGCAGGGGGGGGGGGGGGGGGGCAGTGCAATAGGGGGCGCTGTGGAGTCCCTCGGCCAAACCCAGGTCTGAGCATCTGATACATCCTGACGGCCACCACTTCTGATGTGTCTGCAAAATTTCAAGACTTTTTAGCCAGGGCAAGGCCCTCAAAAATTCCCATTTGACGGAAGAGAAAGAATAATAATAATAATAATAATAATAATAATAATAATAATAATAATAATCCTTCCAATAACAATAGGGTCCTTCGCACCCTACGGTGCTTGGGCCCTAATAATAATAATAATAATAATAATCCTTCCAATAACAATAGGGTCCTTCGCACCCTACGGTGCTTGGGCCCTAATAATAATCCTTCCAATAACAATAGGGTCCTTCGCACCCTACGGTGCTTGGGCCCTAAATATAGCTGCAAGCAGCAATGAACGGGCCCAAGCACCATGGGCGCAACCGCCTTGGTGGCATAGTTGTGCCAATGACATGTTTCACAATCTGTACACACTTTGGAAATAATCACCTTCCTGGACAACGTATCGTGTGCACAGGAATTCCCCTTTGATCAATGAAGATGTTGGTGCTGCTATTGGAACGCATCAATGATATAAGCCTCACTTCCTGTTGCCAGATGGTGGCGTTATAATATTGAGCCGTGTATGGTTTTTGAATTTGATTACACTGCAATAATAAACCTATTTCTAAATACTAAGCCACATCGGAAGATGTTGAGTGAAATTAAGATCAATTCAATGTTATAGTTTCCATATGGTGGCGCTATAACATTGAGTCATTTTTGGAATATGGATTTAATTACACTGCAACAATATACATATTTCTAAATTTTCGGCCACATCGGAAGATGTCGAGTAAAATGAAGGCCACTTCCTGTTGCCAGATGGTGGCGCTATAACATTGAGTCATTTTTGGGATATGGATGTGATTACACTCCCACAACGAACATATGTGTAATATCAACCAGATCAGACCATCTAGAATGAAATTACGACCACTTCCTGTTGCCGCGGCGAGACCTCAAATTGTACGCCTCGCCATAGCCGTACCGTTTGACATATCAGAAATATCCTTTCAATTTTGCATCAGGATTATCCTGAGACCATTCTCACCACATTTCGTGTGAATGTGATGAACCCCCTAGGAGGAGTATTTCAGAGTTTGGTACGTGTAAAAACACTTAAAAACACACAAAATCCAGAATAGCTCACTTCCTGTTTGGAAAAGTTAAGGGATGAAAATGAGAAATGTGTGTGTCTTGAGGAGACCCATATGCATACCATATTCGGTGAATTTACGTGAAAGTATATGTCCACAATATTAGAAAAGAACCATAGGGGGCGCTGCGTAGCCACGCCCAGATGTATGTGGATAAGGATGTGATTGCACTCCAAAAGTGAATATATCTGTAAAATATCAGCCCAATCAGACGATGTAGAACGGAATTAAGCCCACTTCCTGTTTTCGCTCGTAACGTGTGTATTGTACGCCTCGCCATTGCCAAACCGTTTGAGATATCAAAAATCCGTTTGGCTTTTAGGGTCAGGACTATCCTAAGATCATGCTGACTACATTTGGTGTGAATGTGATGAATACCCTAGCAGGAACACATACAAATATGATAAAAACCTCACTTCCTGTTGCCAGATGGTGGCGCTATAACTTTGACTTCTTCTTGGGAGGTGGATGTGAGTATACTCACACAATTAACATATTTGTAAAATATCAGCCAGATCAGACGATGGAAACCACAAAATTATGACCACTTCCTTTTGGCGCGGCGTGACATAAAAATTGTACGCCTCGCCATGACCATACCGTTTGAGATATCAAAAATATCCTGGCAATTTAGAATCATGACTATCTTGAGACCATTCGTACCACATTTGGTGTGAATGCGATGAACCGCCTAGGAGGAGTACTTAAAAGTGTAGTACATGTGAAAACGCACAAAATTGAAAATGGCTGACTTCCTGTTCGCATATTTGCATCAATGCGAATGAGAAATGTGTTTCAATTGAGGAGCCACACATGCATACCAAATTAGGTTCATGTAGCTCAAAGTGCCTGCCCACAATAGACAACAATGCAGGGGGGGGGGGGGGGGTCAGCGCAATAGGGGGCGCTGTGGAGTCCCTCGGCCACACCCAGGTCTGAGCATCTGATAGATCCTGACGGCCACCACTTCTGATGTGTCTGCAAAATTTCAAGACTTTTTAGCCAGGGCAAGGCCCTCAAAAATGCCCATTTGACGGAAGAGAAAGAATAATAATAATAAATATAGCTGCAAGCAGCAATGAACGGGCCCAAGCCCCATGGGGGCAACCGCCTTGGTGGCATAGTTCTGCCAATGACATGTTTCACAACATGTACACACTTTGGAAATAATCACCTTCCTGGACAACGTATAGTGTGCACAGGAATTTCCCTTTGATCAATGAAGATTTTGGCGCTGCTATTGGAATGCATCAATGATATCAGCCTCACTTCCTGTTGCCAGATGGTGGCGCTATATTATTGATCCGTGTATGTTTTTTTAATTTGATTACACTCCAGAAATAAACATATTTGTACATTTTCAGCCACATCGGAAGATGTTCAGCGAAATTAAGGTCAATTCCTGTTTCTAGATGATGCTGCTATAACATTGAGTCGTTTTTGGAATATGGATTTGATTACACTCCAACACTGAGCATCTGTGTAAAGTTGCAGTCACATCAGACATTGGAGAATTTAAGTATGACCACTTCCTGTTTGTCTGGCATGATGTGTTTTTTATGTGCCTGACCATAGCTATATCATCCCAGTAAATCAAAAATCTGTTTTGTCAGGACCATCCTAGCATCATGCTGACCACATTTACCGTGAATGTCATGAACCCATTGAAAAACAATGCTTAAGAATGCAATATAAGGCTCACTTCCTGTTGCCAGCGGGTGGCGCTTTGCCATTTAGCCTTTATTGGAAAATGGATGAGATTACTCTCCAAAAATGAACGTGTGAAGTTTCAGCCACATCAGACAATGTAGAATGAAATAAAAATAACGTCTTGCTTGCACATTGTGATAACATGCTACAGTCCTGTATGGAGAGCAGAGATTAATTAATTTCCATAGTTTTTACACGGGGAGGCACAATTTATGCTTGAAAAGTCATTAGGCCATAAACATGCACTCAAAATGAAAACAATTGGCTTCAAGAAACTATTCAAATTCATTGTGGCTGCAGCGGGGATCGAACGGCTGAATTTGCGTGCCTTAATCCACCGCCCTAACCATTACGCTATACTGCCCGCTTATACACGGGTGCCATCTATTGGCCAAATGTCTCCTTTTATCTTGGTTTAATAATTTCTCTACGAAGTGTCGGATAATATTGCACGAAACGTCTAGTTAACCAGCATCATTCTTTTCCATTTCACTGGTAATTATGCTGCCTGAAACGCATTTGTTCAGCCAAATCTAAAAGAGATGCCAACTCTCTGCCCTCAATACAGTATTTTCATATTAATTTACCATTCCTAGCGAAATTGTATGTTCTCTTAATTCGTGTTTAATGACAAGCCTAATAAACTAACATAGCTGGCGATTTAACTGAAAGTTTTCTATTCATGTAAACCAACGTAGCTGACCTGTTTTTTGACTCACACAGACAGTGGACTGGCTGGCTGCTGTTAGCCCGTGCGTGTCATCTCGCAACGACCTGCATGTGATACCTTTGTTGAACAAAACGGTCTCATGTTAACACAGCGTTCGAGCAGAGCCACCTCAGACGCTAAAGTTTCTTTTTGACTTCATGTGTTTATCTTTTAAAAATATGACACTCTCCTGCCAGTTAAAGCCTGTCTTTAAGTCTTTAAATGTCTTTAATATTTATTTCAGATATTCTATTCAAAAATGAAAAAATAGATGCAAAGAAACGTCGGGCTGGGTGTTGTCAATACATTTTGTCACGTAGGCTGCAGCTGTAAATCATACATCGTTATGCCTACTGGCTCGCTAGAAAAAAACAAAAACCTATCGTTGAAAAATCACTTGAAGGAAGAAAAAAATGAAAGTACCACTTTCTGCCAATAAATTGAATCGCCGTATCAGAAATGGGGGGAAGTTACAGCGACGCAGTTAGTCTGTGAGTAGAACAGATTGTGTAGACAACTTCACTGTTTCCACAAAGGAACCAAAAATGTGCTTTTTAACAGGACTTGGTCAGTGTAATGATATAAATGCTAGCATTCGATTATGGTCAACGGTACCGAAAATGCCCGTTGCACCAGCCATCATAACAAATGTCCCAATACAGGATCGATTTAAACCTCTATATATTTTTATTTCACGTTGACAGTGTAGGCTATTATGTGTATTCCGACGCGAATTACATTTAATTGGGTTACGGCATTCACTTCAATCGAATGAAGTCAAATAGAAACGGCTCGAATTCCTTAATAAGGCTTCTTGGTTTTCAAGCCAACTTTCCGAACAGCTGTTTTGTATTGAGTCCTTAAAATGTTACAATACGGTTTTTTCAAAATCCAAATAACATTGAACGTCAAAGCAATATATGCATTATATGTGTTAATCTTTTAAATATATGATACTTTTCTGCCAGTAAAAGCCTGTTTTTTATTTTAGTTATTCAATCGAGTTAATTAAGATAGATGAGAAAAAACGTTGCTGTGGGCTGGGTGTTTTCAGTACATTTTGTCACGTAGGCTGCCGCTGTTACTCATACATCGTTATGGTTACTGGCTCGCAAAAAGAAACAAAACTTGTCGTTGAGAAATCACTTTATCCAAGAAAAAGAGAAACAATACCGAAAATTAGAAAGAATACTAACCTTTGCCACTAGATGGCAGTCGCGTATTAGAAATGGGATAGTCATTTGCGACTTGCGTTGAAGTTTTAAGACTGGAGATAATGAGTCTCCAGCGAAAATAGTAAACTATTATTGCTTAATGGATGTGATGACACTCCAACAATGAACATATGTGAAAAGATGTAGCCTCAAAATCAGGCAATGTAGAATTTAATACCTTTTTGAAATTATTTAATATATAATTTTCCTATTTGGGCAGCATTACAAGTTAATTTTAAGGCTGACCATAGCCATACCATTCCAAGATATTAAAAATCAGTTCATAGTTGTGTGTCAGGGCTATAATATCATGCTGACCACATTTTGTGTGAATGTGATGAACCCCCTAGGAAGAGTATTTCAAAGTTTGGTACGTGAAAAAACACTTAAAAACACACAAAATCCAAAATAGCTCACTTCCTGTTGGGAAAAGTTAAGGGATGCAAATGAGAAATGTGTGTGTCTTGAGGAGACCCTTATGCCTACCAGACGTGGTGCATTTACGTGAAAGTATATGTCCACAATATTAGAAAAAAGCCATAGGGGGCGCTGTGTAGCCACGCCCAGATGAATGTGGATATGGATGTGATTGCACTCCAAAAGTGAATATATTTGTAAAATATCAGCCCGATCAGATGATGTAGAACGGAATTAAGCCCACTTCCTGTTTTTGGGCGTAACGTGTGTATTATACGCCTCGCCATTGCCAAACCGTTTGAGATATCAAAAATCCTTTCGTCATTTAGGGTCAGGACTATTCTAAGATCATGATGACTACATTTGGTGTGAATGTGATGAATACCCTAGCAGTAACGCATACAAACATGATAAAAACCTCACTTCCGTTGCCAGATGGTGGCGCTATAACATTGATTTCTTCTTGGTATTTGGATGTGATTACACTCTAACAGTGAACATATTTGTAAAATATCAGCCAGATCAGACAATGTAGACCATGAATTTATGGCTACTTCCTGTTGGCGTGGCGTGACATGAAAATTTTACGCCTCGCCATGACCATACCGTTTAAGATTTCAAAAATATCCTTTGGAATTAGTATCATGACTATCCTGAGACCACTTTGACCATATTTCGTGTGAATGCAATGAACCCCCTAGGAGGAGTACTTAAAAGTGTAGTACGTGTAAAATGCACAAAATTCAAAATGGCTGACTTCCTGTTCACATATTTCGTTCGATGTGAATGAAAAATGTGTTTGTCCAGAGGAGTCCCACATGCATACCAAATTAGGTGAAGGTAGCTCAAAGTGCCTGTCCACAATAGAAGACAAAGCATTAGGGGGCGCTGTGGAGTCCCTCGGCCACGCCCAGGTCTGAGCATCTGGTACATCCTGACAGCCAACACTTCTCATGTGTGTGCAAAGTTCTGTGAGTTTTCATCCATGGCAAGCACCTCAAAAATGCAAAATACATTGAAAAAAAAGAGAATAATAATTATAGGGGGCGCTGTCTAGCCACGCCCCGATTGATATGTATATATTTCATATTGTACTCCAACAGTGAACATATTTGTAAAATATCAGCCAGATCGGACGATGTCAAAAAAAAAGTCTTTTTTTTGCACGCAATATGTGTACTGTACGACTTGCCATTTCCATACCGTTTGAGATATCAAAAATCCCTTCACAGCTTATGGTCATGACTTTCCTAAGATCATGCGGACCACATTTCGTGTGAATGTGATGAATGCCCTAGCAGGAAGGCATACAAATATAATAAAGACCACACTTCCTTTTGCCAGATGGTGGCGCTATAACATTGACCCGTTCTTGGGATATGGATGTGATTATACTCCAACAATAAACGTATTTCTAAAATATCAGCCAGATCAGACGATGTAGACCATGAAATTACGGCCACATCCTGTTGGCGTGGCGTGACATAAAAATTCTACGCCTCCCCAGGACCGTCCCGTTTGAGCTATCAAAAATATCCTGGCAATTTAGCATCATGACTATCCTGAGACCATTCTGACCACAGGTGGTGTGAATGTGATGAACCCCCTAGGAGGAGTACTTAAAAGTGCAGTACGTGTAAAACGCACAAAATCCAAAATGGCTGACTTCCTGTTTGTATATTTGATTAGATGCGAATGAGAAATGTGTTTGGACCGAGGAGTGCTATATGCTTACTAAATTTTGTGAAGGTAGCTCAAAGTGCCTGCCCACAATAGATGACAATGCGATAGGGGGCGCTGTGGAGTCCCTCAGCCACGCCCAGATCTGAGCATCTGAGACAACCTGACAGCCACCACTTCTGATGTGTGTGCAAAATTCTGTGAGTTTTCATGCATGGCAAGCACCTCAAAAATGCACAAAACATTGAAAAAAAAAGAATAATAATAATAATAATAATAATAATAATAATAATCCTTCCAATAACAATAGGGTCCTTCGCACCCTACGGTGCTTGGGCCCTAAATATAGCTGCAAGCAGCAATGAACGGGCCCAAGCACCATGGGCGCAACCGCCTTGGTGGCACAGTTGTGCCAATGACATGTTTCACAATATGTTCACACTTTGGAAATAATCACCTTCCTGGACAACGAATAGTGTGCACAGGAATTCCCCTTTGATCAATGAAGATGTTGCTGCTGCTATTGGAATGCATTAATGATATAAGCCTCACTTCCTGTTGCCAGATGGTGGCGCTATAATATTGAGCTGTGTATGGTTTATGGATTTGATTACACTCCAATTATTAACATATTTGTACATTTTCAGCCAAATTGGAAGATGTCAATAAAATTAAAGCCACTTCCTTTTGCCAGATGGTGGCGCTATGCCATTGAGCCTTTCTTGGTATATGGATGAGATTACACTCCAAAAATGAACATGTGTGAAGTTTCTGCCACATCAGACAATGTAGAATGAAACAAAAATTACTTCTTGCTTGCACATTGTAATAATATGCTCCAGTCCTGTATGGAGAGCACAGATGAATTAATTTCCATAGATTTTACAGCGGGAGGCAAAATTTACGCTTGAGAAGTCATTCGGTTATAAATATGCACTCAAAATAAAACCATTGGCGTAAAGAAACTATTCAACTTTATTGTAGCCGCACCGGGGATGGAACCGCGGACCTTGCATGTCTTAATCCACTGTCTGAACCATTAAGCTATACTGCCCTCTTATACACGTACGCCATCTATTGGCCAAAAGTTGTATGTTTCCTTTTATCCTGGTTAAATAATTTCTCTCCGAAGTGTCGGATAATATTGCATTAAACGTCGAGTTAGCCAGCATCATTCTTTTCCATTTCACCGGTAATTATGCTGCCTGAAACGCATTTGTTCAGCCAAATCTAAAGTCTCTGCCCTCAATCCGGTACTTTCATATTAAGTCAAAAATTCCTAGCGAAATTGTATGTTCTCTTAATTCGTGTTTAATGACAAGCAAAATAAACTAAAATTATCTGGCGATTTTAACTGAAAGTTTTCTATTCATGTAAATAAACGTAGCTGACCTGTTTTTTGACTCACACAGACAGTGGACAGGCTGGCTGCTGTTAGCCAATGCGCGTCATCTCGCAACGACCTGCATGCCATACCTTTGTTGAACCTAACGGTCTCATGTTAACACAGAGTTCGACCAGAGCCATCTCAAACGTTAACGTTTCTTTTTGACTTTTGACTCTTTTAAATATATGGTACTCTCCTGCCAGTTAAAGACAGTCATTAAATGTCTTTAATATTTATTTCAGATATTCTATTCATATAATGAAAATAGATGCAAAGAAACGTCGGGCTGGGTGTTGTCAATACATTTTGTCACGTAGGCTGCAGCTGTAAATCATACATCGTTATGCCTACTGGCTCGCTTGGCCACCAAATTAGGTGCAGGTAGCTCAAAGTGCCTGCCCACAATAGAAGACAATGCGATAGGGGGCGCTGTGGAGTCCCTCGGCCACGCCCAGGTCTGAGCATCTGAGAGCTCCTGACAGCAACCACTTCTGATGTGTGTGCAAAATGTCAAGACTTTTTACGCATGGCAAGGCCCTCAAAAAAGCCCATTTGCCTGATGAAAAAGAATAATAATAATAATAATAATAATAATAATAATAATAATCCTTCCAATAACAATAGGGTCCTTCGCACCCTACGGTGCTTGGGCCCTAAATATAGCTGCAAGCAGCAATGAACGGGCCCAAGCACCATGGGCGCATCCGCCTTGGTGGCATAGTTGTGCCAATGACATGTTTCACAACATGTACACACTTTGGAAATAATCACCTTCCTGGACAACGTATAGTGTGCACAGGAATTCCCCTTTGATCAATGAAGATGTTGGTGCTGCTATTGGAATGCATCAATGATATAAGCCTCACTTCCTGTTGCCAGATGCTGGCGCTATAATATTGAACCATGTATGGTTTTTGAATTTGATTACACTCCAATAATAAACCTATTTCTAAATTCTAAGCCACATCAGAAGATGTTGAGTGAAATTAAGGCCGCTTCCTGTTGCCAGCAGGTGGCGATGTGACATTGAGCATTTATTGGAACATGGATGTGATTATAATCCAACATGGAACATATCTCTAAAGCAGGGGTCACCAACACGGTGCCCGCGGGCACCAGGTCGCCCCCAAGGACCACATGAGTCGCCCGCAGGCCTGTTCTAAAAATAGCACAACTCACTAGTGAGCTGCATCTAAAATTTAATTTTATTCTGTTGCTATTTATTTTTAATCACACTTGCATTTATATAGATTTAAAAATGACAATATCTTAAAAATATGTTTACTATCCATGAAGTTGAAAAGTTTAGGTGAACTCTGACCTACTCTAGTTCAAAGGTGAGTATTGTGCACGTGACAAAAGAAACTGGTAGCGCTTAGTATGACTCAGTACCCATGAAGTAGCTCTCAGTTTCAAAAAGGTTGGTGACCCCTGCTCTAAAGCGTCAGCAAAATCAGACGATGTGAAATGAAATGAAGCCACACTTCCTGTTCCCAGGAGGTGGTGCTATGCCATTGAGCCTTTATTGGGATATGGATGAGATTACATTCCAAAAATGAACATGAGTGAAGTTTCAGCCACATGAGACAATGTAGAATGAAACAAAAATAACTTCTAGCTTGAACATTGTGAGAACATGCTACAGTCCTGTATGGAGAGCAGAGATTAATTAATTTCCATAGTTTTTACACGGGGAGGCACAATTTATGCTTGAAAAGTCATTAGGCTATAGATATGTACTCAAAATAAAACCATTACCTTCAAGAAACTGTTCAATTTTATTGTGGCTGCACCGGGGATGGAACCGCTGAATTTGCGTGCCTTAATCCACCGCCCGAACCATTACGCTGCACTGCACGCTGATACACGGGTGCCATCTATTGGCCAAAAGTTGTATGTTTCCTTTTATCTTTGTTAAATAATTTATCTCCGAAGTGTCGGAAAATATTGCATGAAACGTCTAGTTAGCCAGCATCATTCTTTTCCATTTCACCGGTAATTATGCTGCCTGAAACGCATTTGTTCAGCCAAATCTAAAAGAGATGCCAACTCTCTGCCCTCAATACAGTATTTTCATATTAAGTTACCATTCCTAGCGAAATTGTATCTTCTCTTAATTCGTGTTTAATGACAATCTAATAAACTAACATAGCTGGCGATTTAACTGAAAGTTTTATATTCATGTAAACCAACGTAGTTGACCTGTTTTTTGACTCACACAAACAGTGGACAGGTTGGCTGCTGTTACCCCGTGCGTGTCATCTGGCAACGACCTGCATGCGATACCTTTGTTGAACATAACGGTCTCATGTTAACACAGCGTTCGAGCAGAGACACCTCAAAGGCTGACGTTTCTTTTTGACTTCATGTGTTCATGTTTTAAATATATGATACTTTCGTGCCAGTTAAAGCCTGTCTTTAAGTCTTTAAATGTGTTTAATATTTATTTTAGTTATTCAATTCATATAATGAAAATAGATGCAAAGAAACGTCGGGCTGGGTGTTGTCATTACATTTTGTCACGTAGGCTGCAGCTGTAAATCATACATCGTTATGCATACTGGCACGCTATAAAAATAAAAAAACCTATCGTTGAAAAATCACTTGAAGGAAGAAAAAAATGAAAGTACCATTTTTTGCCAATGAATGGAATCCCCGTATCAGAAATGGGGGAAGTTACAGGGACGCAGTTAGTCTGTGATTAGAGTAGACCGTGTAGACAACTTCACTGTTTCCAGAAGGGAGCTTAAAATATGCTTTTTAACGGTACTTGGTCAGTGTAATGATATAAATGCTAGCATTCGATTATGGTCAACATTACCGAAAATGCCCGTTGCACCAGCCATCATAACAAAAGTCCCAATATAGGATCGATTTAAACCTCTATATATTTTTATTTCACGTTGACAGTGTAGGCTATTATGTGTATTCCGACGCGAATTACTAATTGGGTTATGGCATTCACTTCAATCGAATGAAGTCAAATAGAAACGGCTCAAATTCCTTAATAAGGCTTCTTGGTTTTCAAACTAACTTTCCGAACAGCCGTTTTGTATTGAGTCCTTAAAATGCTACAATACGATTTTTTAACACCATTTAACGTCAATGCAATATATGCATTATATGTGTTAATCTTTTACATATATGATACTTTCCTGCCAGTAAAAGCCTGTTTTTTATTTTAGTTATTCAATCGAGTTAATTAAGGGAGATGAGAAAAAACGTTGCTGTGGGCTGGGTGTTGTCAGTACATTTAGTCACGTAGGCTGCCGCTGTTACTCATACATCGTTATGGTTACTGGCTCGCAAAAATTAATAAAACCTGTCGTTGAGAAATCACTTTATCCCAGAATACGAGAAACAATACCTTTTTTTTGCCAATAGATGGCAGTCGCGTATTAGAAATGGGAGAGTCAGTTGCGACTTGCTGACCACATTTTGTGTGAATGTGATGAACCCCCTAGGAAGAGTATTTCAAAGTTTGGTACGTGAAAAAACACTTAAAAACACACAAAATCCAAAATAGCTCACTTCCTGTTGGGAAAAGTTAAGGGATGCAAATGAGAAATGTGTGTGTCTTGAGGAGACCCTTATGCCTACCAGACGTGGTGCATTTACGTGAAAGTATATGTCCACAATATTAGAAAAAAGCCATAGGGGGCGCTGTGTAGCCACGCCCAGATGAATGTGGATATGGATGTGATTGCACTCCAAAAGTGAATATATTTGTAAAATATCAGCCCGATCAGATGATGTAGAACGGAATTAAGCCCACTTCCTGTTTTTGGGCGTAACGTGTGTATTATACGCCTCGCCATTGCCAAACCGTTTGAGATATCAAAAATCCTTTCGTCATTTAGGGTCAGGACTATTCTAAGATCATGATGACTACATTTGGTGTGAATGTGATGAATACCTTAGCAGGAACGCATACAAACATGATAAAAACCTCACGTCCGTTGCCAGATGGTGGCGCTATAACATTGATTTCTTCTTGGTATTTGGATGTGATTACACTCTAACAGTGAACATATTTGTAAAATATCAGCCAGATCAGACAATGTAGACCATGAATTTATGGCTACTTCCTGTTGGCGCGGCGTGACATGAAAATTGTACGCCTCGCCATGACCATACCGTTTGAGATATCAAAAATATCCTTTGGAATTAGTTTCATGACTGTCCTGAGACCAATTTGACCACATTTCGTGTGAATGCAATGAACCCCCTAGGAGGAGTACTTAAAAGTGTAGTACGTGTAAAATGCACAAAATTCAAAATGGCTGACTTCCTGTTTACATATTTGATTCAATGCGAATGAGAAATGTGTTTGTCCAGAGGAGCCCCACATGCATACCAAATTAGGTGAAGGTAGCTCAAAGTGCCTGTCCACAATAGAAGACAAAGCATTAGGGGGCGCTGTGGAGTCCCTTGGCCACGCCCAGGTCTGAGCATCTGATATATCCTGACAGCCAACACTTCTCATGTGTGTGCAAAATTCTGTGAGTTTCCATCCATGGCAAGCACCTCAAAAATGCAAAATACATTGAAAAAAAAGAGAATAATAATTATAGGGGGCGCTGTCTAGCCACGCCCCGATTGATATGTATATATCTGATATTGTACTGCTACAGTGAACATATTTGTAAAATATCAGCCAGATCGGACGATGTCGAAAAAAAAGTCATTTTTTTGCACGCAATATGTGTACTGTACGACTCGCCATTTCCATACCGTTTGAGATATCAAAAATCCCTTCACAACTTAGCGTAAGGACTATCTTAAGATCATGCTGACCGCATTTGGTGTGAATGTGCTGAATGCCCTAGCAGGAATGCATACAAATATGTTAAAGACCGCACTTCCTATTGCCAGATGGTGGCGCTATAACAATGACCTGTTCTTGGGATATGGATGTGATTACACTCCAACAATAAACAAATTTCTAAAATATCAGCCAGATCAGACAATGTTGACCATGAAATTATGGCCACTTCCTGTTGGCGTGGCGTGACATAAAAATTGTAATCCTCCCCGTGACTGTCCCATTTGAGCTATCAAAAATATCCTGGCAATTTAGCATCATGACTATGCTGAGACCATTCTGACCACAGTTGGTGTGAATGCGATGAACCCCCTAGGAGGAGTACTTAAAAGTGTAGTACGTGTAAAACTCATAAAATCCAAAATGGCTGACTTCCTGTTTGGATATTTGATTAGATCTGAATGAGAAATGTGTTTGGACCGAGGAGCGCTATTTGGCCACCAAATTAGGTGCAGGTAGCTCAAAGTGCCTGCCCACAATAGAAGACAATGCGATAGGGGGCGCTGTGGAGTCCCTCGGCCACGCCCAGGTCTGAGCATCTGAGAGCTCCTGACAGCAACCACTTCTGATGTGTGTGCAAAATGTCAAGACTTTTTACGCATGGCAAGGCCCTCAAAAAAGCCCATTTGCCTGAAGAAAAAGAATAAATATAGCTGCAAGCAGCAATGAACGGGCCCAAGCACCATGGGCGCAACCGCCTTGGTTGCATAGTTGTGCCAATGACATGTTTCACAATATGTACACACTTTGGAAATAATCACCTTCCTGGACAACGTATAGTGTGCACAGGAATTCCCCTTTGATCAATGAAGATGTTTCTGCTGCTATTGGAATGCATCAATGATATAAGCCTCACTTCCTATTGCCAGATGGTGGCGCTATAATATTGAGCCGTGTATGGTTTATGGATTTGATTTCACTCCAATAATTAACATATTTGTACATTTTCAGCCAAATTGGAAGATGTCACGTAAAATTAAAGCCACTTCCTGTTGCCAGATGGTGGCGGTATAATATTGAGCCGTGTATGGTTCATGGATTTGATTACACTCCAATAATTAACATATTTGTCCATTTTCAGCCAAATTGGAAGATGTCAAGTAAAATTAAAGCCACTTCCTGTTGCCAGATGGTGGCGCTATGCCATTGAGCCTTTCTTGGTATATGGATGAGATTACACTCCAAAAATGAACATGTGTGAAGTTTCTGCCACATCAGACAATGTAGAATGAAACAAAAAATTACTTCTTGCTTGCACAGTGTAATAATATGCTCCAGTCCTGTATGGAGAGCAGAGATTAATTAATTTCAATAGATTTTACAGCGGGAGGCACAATTTACGCTTGAGAAGTCATTCGGTTATAAATATGCACTCAAAATAGAACCATTGGCGTAAAGAAACTATTCATCTTTATTGTGGCCGCACCGGGGATGGAACCGCGGACCTTGCATGTCTTAATCCACTGTCTGAACCATTAAGCTATGCTGCCCTCTTATACACGTGCGTTATCTATTGGCCAAAAGTTGTATGTTTCCTTTAATCCTGGTTAAATAATTTCTCTCCGAAGTGTCGGATAATATTGCATTAAACGTCGAGTTAGCCAGCATCATTCTTTTCCATTTCACCGGTAATTATGCTGCCTGAAACGCATTTGTTCAGCCAAATCTAAAGGAGATGCCAAGTCTCTGCCCTCAATCCGGTATTTTCATATTAAGTCAAAAATTCCTAGCGAAATTGTATGTTCTCTTAATTCGTGTTTAATGACAAGCAAAATAAACTAACATATCTGGCGATTTAACTGAAAGTTTTCTATTCATGTAAACAAACGTAGCTGACCTGTTTTTTTGACTCACACAGACAGTGGACAGGCTGGCTGCTGTTAGCCAATGCGCGTCATCTCGCAACGACCTGCATGCCATACCTTTGTTGAACATAACGGTCTCATGTTAACACAGAGTTCGACCACAGCCATCTCAAACGTTAACGTTTCTTTTTGACTTTTGACTCTTTTAAATATATGCTACTCTCCTGCCAGTTAAAGACAGTCATTAAATGTCTTTAATATTTATTTCAGATATTCTATTCAAAAATGAAAATAGATGCAAAGAAACGTCGGGCTGGGTGTTGTCAATATATTTTGTCACGTAGGCTGCCGCTGTTACTCATACATCGTTATGGTTACTGGCTCGCAAAAAGAAACAAAACTTGTCGTTGAGAAATCACTTTATCCAAGAAAAAGAGAAACAATACCGAAAATTAGAAAGAATACTAACCTTTGCCACTAGATGGCAGTCGCGTATTAGAAATGGGAGAGTCAGTTGCGACTTGAGTTGAAGTTTTAAGACTGGAGATAATGAGTCTCCAGCGATAATAGTAAACTATTATTGCTTAATGGATGTGATGACACTCCAACAATGAACATATGTGAAAAGTTGTAGCCTCAAAATCAGGCAATGTAGAATTTAATACCTTTTTGAAATTATTTAATACATAATTGTATTAAAACATGAACTGTTTGGGCAGCATTACAAGTTAATTTTAAGGCTGACCATAGCCATACCATTCCAAGATATTACAAATCAGTTCATAGTTGTGTGTCAGGGCTATAATATCATGCTGACCACATTTTGTGTGAATGTGATGAACCCCCTAGGAAGAGTATTTCAGAGTTTGGTACGTGTAAAAACACTTAAAAACATACAAAATCCAGAATAGCTCACTTCCTGTTTGGAAAAGTTAAGGGATGCAAATGAGAAATGTGTGTGTCTTGAGGAGACCCATATGCATACCATATTCGGTGAATTTACGTGAAAGTATATGTCCACAATATTAGAAAAGAACCATAGGGGGCGCTGCGTAGCCACGCCCAGATGTATGTGGATATGGATGTGATTGCACTCCAACAGTGAATATATCTGTAAAATATCAGCCCAATCAGACGATGTAGAACGGAATTAAGCCCACTTCCTGTTTTCGCTCATAACGTGTGTATTGTACGCCTCGCTATTGCCAAACTGTTTGAGATATCAAAAATCCCTTTGGCTTTTAGGGTCAGGACTATCCTAAGATCATGCTGACTACATTTGGTGTGAATGTGATGAATACCCTAGCAGGAACGCATACAAATATGATAAAAACCTCACTTCCTGTTGCCAGATGGTGGCGCTATAACATTGACGACTTCTTGGGACATGGATGTGAGTATACTCACACAATGAACATATTTGTAAAATATCAGCCAGATCAGACGATGGAAACCACAAAATTATGGCCACTTCCTTTTGGCGCGGCGTGACATAAAACTTGTACGCCTCGCCATGACCATACCGTTTGAGATATCAAAAATATCCTGGCAATTTAGAATCATGACTATCTTGAGACCATTCTAACCCCATTTGGTGTGAATGCGATGAACCGCCTAGGAGGAGTACTTAAAAGTGTAGTACATGTGAAAACGCACAAAATTCAAAATGGCTGACTTCCTGTTCGCATATTTGCATCAATGCGAATGAGAAATGTGTTTCAATTGAGGAGCCACACATGCCTACCAAATTAGGTTCATGTAGCTCAAAGTGCCTGCCCACAATAGACAACAATGCAGGGGGGGGGGGGGGGGCAGTGCAATAGGGGGCGCTGTGGAGTCCCTCGGCCAAACCCAGGTCTGAGCATCTGATACATCCTGACGGCCACCACTTCTGATGTGTCTGCAAAATTTCAAGACTTTTTAGCCAGGGCAAGGCCCTCAAAGATTCCCATTTGACGGAAGAGAAAGAATAATAATAATAATAATAATAATAATAATAATAATAATCCTTCCAATAACAATAGGGTCCTTCGCACCCTACGGTGCTTGGGCCCTAATAATAATCTTTACAATAACAATAGGGTCCTTCGCACCCTACGGTGCTTGGGCCCTAATAATAATAATAATAATAATAATAATAATAATAATCCTTCCAATAACAATAGGGTCCTTCGCACCCTACGGTGCTTGGGCCCTAATAATAATAATAATAATAATCCTTCCAATAACAATAGGGTCCTTCGCACCCTACGGTGCTTGGGCCCTAATAATAATAATAATAATAATAATCTTTACAATAACAATAGGGTCCTTCGCACCCTACGGTGCTTGGGCCCTAATAATAATAATCTTTACAATAACAATAGGGTCCTTCGCACCCTACGGTGCTTGGGCCCTAATAATAATAATCCTTCCAATAACAATAGGGTCCTTCGCACCCTACGGTGCTTGGGCCCTAATAATAATAATAATAATCTTTACAATAACAATAGGGTCCTTCGCACCCTACGGTGCTTGGGCCCTAATAATAATAATAATAATAATAATAATAATAATCTTTACAATAACAATAGGGTCCTTCGCACCCTACGGTGCTTGGGCCCTAATAATAATAATAATAATCTTTACAATAACAATAGGGTCCTTCGCACCCTACGGTGATTGGGCCCTAATAATAATAATAATAATAATAATAATCTTTACAATAACAATAGGGTCCTTCGCACCCTACGGTGCTTGGGCCCTAATAATAATAATAATAATAATAATCTTTACAATAACAATAGGGTCCTTCGCACCCTACGGTGCTTGGGCCCTAATAATAATCCTTCCAATAACAATAGGGTCCTTCGCACCCTATGGTGCTTGGGCCCTAATAATAATAATAATAATAATAATAATAATAATAATAATAATCCTTCCAATAACAATAGGGTCCTTCGCACCCTACGGTGCTTGGGCCCTAATAATAATAATAATCCTTCCAATAACAATAGGGTCCTTCGCACCCTACGGTGCTTGGGCCCTAATAATAATAATAATCCTTCCAATAACAATAGGGTCCTTCGCACCCTACGGTGCTTGGGCCCTAATAATAATAATAATAATAATAATAATAATAATAATAATAATAATAATCCTTCCAATAACAATAGGGTCCTTCGCACCCTACGGTGCTTGGGCCCTAATAATAATAATAATAATCTTTACAATAACAATAGGGTCCTTCGCACCCTACGGTGATTGGGCCCTAATAATAATAATAATAATAATAATAATAATAATCTTTACAATAACAATAGGGTCCTTCGCACCCTACGGTGCTTGGGCCCTAATAATAATAATAATAATAATAATAATAATCTTTACAATAACAATAGGGTCCTTCGCACCCTACGGTGCTTGGGCCCTAATAATAATCCTTCCAATAACAATAGGGTCCTTCGCACCCTACGGTGCTTGGGCCCTAATAATAATCCTTCCAATAACAATAGGGTCCTTCGCACCCTACGGATCTTGGGCCCTAATAATAATAATAATAATAATAATAATAATAATAATAATAATAATCCTTCCAATAACAATAGGGTCCTTCGCACCCTACGGTGCTTGGGCCCTAATAATAATAATAATTTTTCCAATAACAATAGGGTCCTTCGCACCCTACGGTGCTTGGGCCCTAATAATAATATTAATCCTTCCAATAACAATAGGGTCCTTCGCACCCTACGGTGCTTGGGCCCTAATAATAATAATAATAATAATAATAATAATAATAATAATCTTTACAATAACAATAGGGTCCTTCGCACCCTACGGTGCTTGGGCCCTAATAATAATCTTTACAATAACAATAGGGTCCTTCGCACCCTACGGTGCTTGGGCCCTAATAATAATAATAATAATAATAATAATAATCCTTCCAATAACAATAGGGTCCTTCGCACCCTACGGTGCTTGGGCCCTAATAATAATAATAATTTTTCCAATAACAATAGGGTCCTTCGCACCCTACGGTGCTTGGGCCCTAATAATAATATTAATCCTTCCAATAACAATAGGGTCCTTCGCACCCTACGGTGCTTGGGCCCTAATAATAATAATAATAATAATAATAATAATAATAATCTTTACAATAACAATAGGGTCCTTCGCACCCTACGGTGCTTGGGCCCTAATAATAATCTTTACAATAACAATAGGGTCCTTCGCACCCTACGGTGCTTGGGCCCTAATAATAATAATAATAATAATAATAATAATCCTTCCAATAACAATAGGGTCCTTCGCACCCTACGGTGCTTGGGCCCTAAAAAAAGAAATCCAATAAATAAGTCCAATAAAGTGCTCAGTGAGTGTAAGTATTCAGGCCCTTTGTTGTGACACTCCAAATTGTGGTCAGGTGCATCCTAGTTGCTTTATCATTACTCTCTACTTGTAACACTCCAGTGCTTGAACTATGAACTCAAAGTATGATGCTGGGTTACCATGTTGGGGGAAAAAAAAAGGTGCAATACCAATCCACTTTTGAAATCTTGCTCAATTATGGCCAATATACACTCCCCTCCAAAAGTATTGGAAGATCAATTATTTTGTTTCTGCAATACACTGAAGCTGATTGAGGTTGAAGCTGAGGTCAGCTTTTATTTAGTGGTATTTTTATCGAGATTTGTTAAGCAACTTAGAACATACCACCTTTTGTATCAGACTACCCATTTTTTAGGTGAGCAAAAGTATTGGAACATGACTGACAGGTGTTTCTTGTTGCCCAGATGTGTCCTGTTAGATTGTTTGGTTAAACAAAAAATAGTTCTGAATGTCTACCAGGCCTTAAAGCAAGAAAAAATTCTGTGCCTGAAATGTATTGTTCAGAACATTATGAAATTCTTCTATTAAAGTGGTGGCTGACCCTGGGGGGGGGCTATTTAAATTAGCTGAATTTAAATACTCTAAATAGCCGCTAGTCTACCTATACATGTCTATAAAAGTGCCCACCTTAACTATAAACCACTGCAGGAAACATGGAATATGCTAGATGCTGTGTTATACGTTATATGTGTTATGTGTTATATGCTTTGCCAAGATCATCATCATAATAGTCAATTAGGACATTAAAAATTCTATCCATGTCCAGGCTTGTAGACTAATTTTTCACTCCCCTCACAATTAGGTTTATGTCATCCGGAGTTTGAATGAACTTTGCTCCCATGTTTCAGTGGATACTTTGAATTTCATGCACAGCATGAAGACTGACAGACTTCCTAATCATTTGATGAAAAAACTGCCTTACTTGCACAATGTTGGTAATTGAAGAATTAACGTCATTGGACAGGACGCGTCCAGAACAAAAACAAAGACACATGGGATAGCGTTATGACATTTACGTTATAAGACCTTGTGTTGCATGTTACAAAAGAAAGGATGTTATCATATTGATATATTACATGGGATTAAATTCCTGTATATACCATAATTTTAGGGGGAAAGTAGCATAGCTATTATCTTGACTTAGCCAGGGAGTGGTTGTTGCGTTTTTCCTCTTTTCTCAGCATTTGTGTTATTAAAGATAAACCAACATGACAACCAGTCTTTTGGAGACAAGCAAGCCATTTAGAAGCATAGAAAGGAGGGGACATCGTGCGCACGCATCGGGGATAGCTTGTACAACCACTTGGAATGTCCTGAAAAAGAAACTGCTGTCAGAGCAACAGACATCGAACAGGTTGACCAAGGAAACCAACAGCAGTTCATGACAGAAACAGTGTGAGAGCTGTGAAGAAAAAAAAAAAAAGATGTCAGTGACATCACAAACAATCTCCACAGGGCACTGGTGAAGGTATCTCAATCAACCATTCGAAGGAGACTTAGAGAGTAGCAATATAGAGGCTATATCACAAGATGCAAACCACTCATCAGGAGTAAGTATCGGAAGGCGAGATTACAATTAGCAAAGAAGTACAGATATGAGCCACAAAAGTTCTGGAACAAAGTTATATGGACTGAGACCAAGATTAACCTCTACTAAAGTGATAGAAAGGCCAAAGGGTGAAGAAAGAAGAGATCTGCAGACTTTAATATTTTGGAAAATATGAGAGGAGATCTGAAACATGGACAACATGCAGACCACCTAAGAATATCTCTGAAGTAGAAGGGTTCTGTTTGGAAGAGTGGGATAAAATTCCAAGAGCAAGAATATAACTGTTAGTTGGCTAGAAGAAACCAAGCACTAACGGACAGGGTGCCACAACATTTTCATGCTACTAAAATAAAAAATGTAACTGTGCATTAACATTTTCTGAAACATGTTATGTTTAACATTCCTAATGTGTTGCACGCCTCGAGGGTTTTTGCGTACTGGTTTTTGTTACAACCAATTGCCTTGTTTTTAATTTGCTGACAGTTCTATAAATGACCCTGGTTCAAGCCTGTACTTGTGCACAGTAAAATCATTAGGATACACTTTCAGTTTATAGTTGGCACAAAATCCTGAAACTGATCAGCCCTTGTTGTGCACACCCCTGGTCTAATTTAACCCATGTTTTAACTCAGCATAAAGCACACAAAAAAAAGATCACCCAATATTAATTATAGCTAAATTAGTATCTGCTCATAACCATACAATAACTCTTATTTTTTTAATTTTATGGTTTCCCAACCATTTACCACTTGTTTTCAGGAGAAAAAAGTGCTAAATTCACTCAATATAATTCCTATTGTGAATACAAGGGCAATTATGTTAGCTGACTATTAAGGACTAATATTAGAAAGCGCTTAACGAGAATAAATTGTTTTCTTTTAATTATAAATAACATTATTAACCATTGTGACATCAGTGGTGTTATGGGCTAAAATGACCTACAGTGATCAATGTTATAAAAAGATATAATATATTCTAAACCAAACTTTATTTTGTTCAAAATAACACATTCAAATTGAACATGAACAAGAGGGTTTCTCAAATCATAGGTAGTCAAGGCAGTCAAACTTACTTAAACATAGGTACTACCATGAGTAACATCAGTGCAGCCGTTGGGCCCTTGAGCAGGGCCCCTAACTCCTACATTGTTCCAGGGGGGATTGGCCCCTGCTTAGTCTAACCAACTGCCGCTTTGGAGAAAAAACGTCAGCAAAATAATTTAAATGTGAATATAGTTCCTGTGATGCTGCATGTGGGCATAATATTATTAAGGGGCGCAGTTGTGATGACGGAGAAAGGGGTACTCTTTTTGAGTGTGTGTGGGAGAGATAGAGTGACAGATATACACTCAGTGAGGACTTTTTTTCTGTATTTATTACGGACTTATTTTTCTACTGCTGTAGCCTATGCCTTTAGAGTTACGATGATTTGTGTGTTCAGATATGCTCTTCTGCATAGAACTGTTGTAATGTGTGGTTATTTGCATTACTGTCACCTTCCTGCTAGGTTTCACCAGTCTGGCCATTCCCCTCTGATGTCTCATTAACAAGGTGTTTCTGTCTGCAGAACTGCTGCTCACTGGATTTGTTTTTGTTTTTTTGCACCATTCTTTGCAAACTGTAGACTAGTGTGCATGAAAATAACAGGAGGTCAGCAGTTTCTGAGACCACCCTGTCTGCCACCATGAAACATTCCATGATCAAAGTCACTTAGATCACATATACAAATTCTGATGGTTAATGTGAACATTAACTGAAGCTCCTGACCTGTGTCTACATGATTGTATGCATTGCACTGCTGCCACACAATTGGCTGGTTAGATAATCGCATGAATAAGTAGGTGTAATAAAGTTAAAAAAAAGTGCTTGGTGAGTGTATATAGAGAGAGAAAGAGATTGAGAGTGAGAGATAGAAAGAAAGAGAGAGAGTGTGTGTGTTCAAGTTCTTCTTTAGTGTGTGAAAAAATTAGCTCCTGATTAGGTGAAAAGATCAATTCACATTTGATCCACAGATCAAATTATCATTTGGATTCTACAAAACATGCTCTTTGACCAGAGGTACTTCAACATTTGCATACCTACTGTACACCATGCCATGTAGCAATATCTTATGACTATGGCTACAAATGTTCACTGCCTTAGTATTTGCAATACTAGTAGTTTGGTAAAAGTTAGCCAAATAGTTTGATGATCAAAAACTGCAACCAGGTTCCCACATTCGTATACCTATATGAACACTGATGTTAACCAATAAATTTATAATAATAAACAAATTTAAAAACAGACTTTATACATTTTATTTGCATAAAAATGTTTTAAACGTTCCAACTGTATTAGTACTGTAAGTAGTGCGCATGCGATGCTTTTGTTTATGGCAAAAATAATTAAATAAAAATAAATAAAATAGGTTCAGTCACTGATTAGGCTATTCTGACATTTAACTCAGTTTACAGTACCAACAATGCATCAATTATCTCACTTGCGTGTGATTTGTCAGCTCATATCAGCCACAATCATAGTTTATCTGACGATACCATCAAGTGTGTTTATCCTCATTTTTAGCTGATATTGATATTATTGTGCATCACTAGCTTGATCAAAGTTTGGGGTTTTCCACAAGCATGCAACAAGGTATTATTTTAAGGAGGAAATGAGACATGCCATGAAACTTCTAAGCACTGCAAGATTTCACATTAGCTATCCTACAATTCTAAGTACACAATGTGAAACCTAATTTATGTGCAGAAACTGTCACTATACTTGTGTAAATTATGACACTTGATCTTTGAATAAAGAAGAGTGGCACAAGGACAATTATACCAAGGTCGCTAAACAGTCATATACAATGTAGTCTACACTGGATAGATAACATTTTATGGTTAGCTGAAAAGCATTCTAATAGCCATTGTACAGTCATACACATTTACCACCCATTAAAAAATTTATTAGCGCTTACCTGGCATAGAGGGAGCAGAACGTCGTCCACCTGTAGCCTTCAGGGTACCCTCATATGCCACAGTGATGTCATAAACAGAATCCAGGTGATCCTTCATTGCATTAATAGCTATATGGGAAGCTTTCATTCTAGGAGTGAGATTGTGTTTCAAAACTGCAAGTCCTGAGAAAAAGTACAGAACAAAATAAAAATGATCAAGCCAGGGGCAATATAGAAAGGCCTGAAGGACATGTATAAGACCAATGCAAAATAAAGCTCATACAATTCAGTGCTGTGGAAACAAATACAAGCGTCAGTGCCGGGGCAAGTTTCACTGTGGTCAACCATCTATGGTTAAATAATTAAAGGTTTGTTCTTGATAAGAGTTTTATTAGGCTGATCCTGTGGCTGAAGTTGTGGTTAAGTTGCGGTGCCTGCAATTTCGATTGTTACCACGTATTAAGAGCCGATTGACAGTGTATGAATTTGCGGTCAGGAGGTGGAGAAACTAGAAAGGATGATTTGTAAAGTAATTAGGAAATGGCTGGGAGCGCCACAGTGCTTAAGGAGAGTTGCATTATATGGTAAGGAAATTTTGGAGCTGCTGGTGACTAGTCTGGTAGAGGAATTTGTGTGTTAAGGAGGGTTTGGAAATGACACTGGCAGGCGCAAAGGATGCAGTGCTGAACAGTGCTGCTCCAGTATTGAAAAGGGGAGGAAGTGGAACCTGAGGGAGGCAGCCCAGCGTGCTCAGCGAGCATTTGACGCGGTGGACCAGGTCCAAAAGAGGAGGGTTGGGCGAGGATCAAGTGACGTGGAATTCATGGGCTTGATGCAGGGTTGCTACACCTGGCATCATAATACACTTCTTAAATGTTAAATTACATTACTTCCTGTTTATAGTGGAATCGGCATGGTGGGTTTTGTATGAGAGGGGCAGAGTAGTGGTGTTCACGCATAAATAATATTGGTAAATGAAGTAGTGAAGTGGCTGGAAACTAGTAGCCGACATTGAGAGGCAACTCCAGGTTCCGCAGATTATTGTTTCAACCTCCCTGAGACCTGATATGGTTTTATATCAAGAGAGAGCAGATAGTGTACTTCACTGAGTTAACAGTGCCATGCGAGGATGCAATTGAGGAAGCGTTTGAGAGGAAAAAGCTAAAGTACTTTGATTTGGTTGCTGTGACAAGGGAGTGCAGGTGGCAAGCCTATGTGAGACCTGTAAAAGAAGGATTTGTTGCCAAGTGAGCGACATCGCTCCTTTTGGAATTTGATGCTTGAGACATCCAAAGCAACTGAAAGAGCAAGTCAGTTGTTGCGGATAAAGACAGGGCAGGCTAGTTGGGGGGCATCTTAAGCCCTTCACGCATGCCCCCAAAAGGCCATGACACAGGCGTCTTAACAGTCTCATTAGCTCAATCATATATTGATCTCACGTTTGTACAAGTGCCAGCCATAGCCGGTAAAGTTTTTACTGTGCTCAAGTCCAGGAATGAACCAGCATAGTTTACTGAGCCATCAGAAAACTAAAGAGAAAGTAATTAGTGTGAACAAAAACCAGTACATGGAACGGCCCCCCAGGACCGGAGTTGTGCACCCATGACTCAGACATTCAGCGCTCCTGCAACCACATGATGAAAGGAAACATTAAAAAAAGAAACGCAGTGGTGAAAAATGCTGCTCACTGAACAGCAAATTAAACTAGATTATTCTGTAATAATACCACACCCTTCTACCATCAATATGTGCAACTAAATATGGAATACATATAACATCTTACTGTTGGCTTTACACATAAAGATGTCCTTTTAAGATCTGATGGTCATTTACCGTCTTGGACAATCCAATTTTGAAAAATAGGCTAATTTGCAAAGCCTGTCAATTGTCTGAACTAGCTGTGCATAAAACCACACTTGTCGTTTAGTCCGTTGTGGGGCTTCCCAGGAGCCTCCCAGCTTTTCTCAGGTGTAGCCACAATAAGAAGCTGTTGGGCTCTTGAGAATGGCCCTTAACCCCACATTGGCTCCTGTTCAGTCTAATCAACTGTATGTCACTTTGGATAAAAGCGTCAGCTAAAGTACATATAATGTAATAACGTCATCCACCAATTGGTGATCTGCTTCACAGATGAGCTTGTATGTTTTAGATGAGTGAATCCATTCTTTCTCCACACTTTGGCCTTTCCATCACTTCGGTAGAGGTTAATCTTGGTCTCATCAGTCCATAAACTTTGTACCAGAACCTTTGTGGCTCCTCTCTGTACTCCTTTGAAAATATATTAGCTATTTATTAGACTTTTCACTTCTACTGCTATAGCCTATCCACTTAGAGGTATGATGATGCTCTTCTGCATGCCACTGTTGGAATATGTGGTTATTTGCGTTACTGTCACCTCCTGTCAGCTTTGACCAGTCTGGCCATTCTCCTCCAACGTCTCTCATAACAAGGCTTTTCTGTCTGCAGAACTGCTGCTCACTGGATTTTTAGAAGTTTTTTGCATCATTCTTTTGCAAACTGTACAGACTAGTGTGCATGAAAATCCCAGGAGATCAACAGTTTCTGAGACACTCAAACCACCCTGACTGCCACCGACACATTCCACAGTCACTTAGATCACATCTTTTCCCAACTCTGATGGTTGACATGAACATTAACTGAAGCTCCTGACCCGTATCTTCATGATTGTATACATTGCACTGCTGCCACACAATTGACTGGGGGGAAAATAAGCTTCCACCTTCAATGTGCTTGAGCTTCTGTAACTTTGTTTTAGTAATATTTACAGAAATTCTGTTTCTTGGAAAACAAACCCCAAAGGCTTACCTTATAGAAGAGACAAGGATTTTGTCAAAAGGATTCAATTGTAACCATTTTATTTTATGTACGTTTTATGTCATTTTCAAGCTTGTGTTCAGAAAAGGGGCAATACTTAAGGGGTTAAAGTATTATTAATATATCCTCTACGGTGGTCTTGAGTAGTCGGTCTACCAGGGTGTTTGCAATTACTGAGTTCAGCAGTGCGTTCTTGCTTCTTAATGTACTAAACAGTTGATTTTGACTCACCCAAGATTTTAGCTATGTCTCTGCTCAATATATTCTGATTTGTCCATGCCATAAATTGCTTTACAGACACTTCTTTGGGCCTCATGCTGAGACAACAGCAACAAATGCTAATTCCAAACCTAGATTTACTAGATTATGAATGACTTTTGGTCTCCAAAATTGGGGACAATGTATGTAAAGGCCTGTAATTCCAAAATTGATCACCCAATGTGAATCTGAATACCATCAAATTAGTCTATGCTTTATGCTTTAATTTAAAATCCAATGTGCTGGAGTACAGAGCCAAAACCACAAAATTTGTATCAATGCCCAAATACTGACTGCACTGTGTAATAAAGCAATAATTGATTAGAAGCATGATCATGTTTTTCCCCCAAACAAAATCTCCTTTTCAGTGACCCATTATCCTCAACTACAAATAGCTTACTTTTTTCTAACCCTTCTTTTAATGAAACACTGTTCCCTTCTTGTTTTTGCAGTGAGACGCATCTACTTTTGGTATCGCCCTTCAACTGCCCAATAATTAGGATATGGCTCTCTCTTGATGCTAATGTCTCAATATCGAAGAGTGGCCATTGCGTGATTGAAATAAGCACACAGCACAAGCAGAAGCTTTATGTAGGTAACACAAAAAATACTATTCATCTTGTCCTCTGAAATACAAAAAACATTTAATTGGATGTATGCCTATGACAGAGAAATTGAAAACTTTTCACCAAGAAGTGCAGTAGAAGGATACACAGGAAAACTCTTTGATTTTCGATGGACCAAAACACACAGATATAGACAGGGAGGTCTGTTTACGAAGATAAAGATAAAGATAATCTATGCATTTATGCAAGGAATTTGACTGGTCAGTCTAACCCAGAAGCAGCTATCTCTCAGATTGTACTATATTTATTGACGATTAAATGAAAAAAGCTACAAACAGTGCAGATGTAATGTGTTCATAAATACTTTGAAGTCATACCTTCTTTCTTGGCAAAAGCTTGGCTGTCACTGATCACTTTGGGAAGCTCTGGGTTGTACCGAGTTCCTTCTGGGAAAATTACTAGATACATCTTGATCCAAAAATAAATAAATAAAATTTTAAAAATACAAAAATAAAAAAAACAAGAGAAAGAAGAGTTAGGTCAAGACATATAATGCAGCTCAATTCAATCAATGGAAATAAAAATTCTAAGAAACAGTTGGACAAGTAGGATATACATTTTATTATTATGTACATAAAGTACATACAAGGCTCATCATTGTCGGTTTTAACCTAAAAGGACAGTTGGGATTTTTGGCCAGATTTTAGATTTTCTTATTGAGGTTTCTCCACCTTTGAAATGTTTTTGGAATTAAAATCTATTATAGATTTGATCTCAGTGATGTTAACGTAATGTACGTCACGTAACTCTCGAATGTGAGAGTGGTTGCCAACGAGAACGAGACCCCACCGAAAAAGCCAAACAATGTTCTTTCCAGTCATTTTGGATGAAAGACCCACAATTTTTGCAATGGATACACACAACTGAACACATGTGAACAGTAAAAATGCGTGTTTGGCGCAAAAATAAATTTTCCATTCAAGGGACGTGCGCAGCCATGCTAGCAGTGGGAAACATGACACTATTGCTAAAGCGGGAATTGCTCATTTTCTTAGAAAAGAAGGTCCCAAAAGGACAGACCGTTTTAAACAACAGGTAACTGAGACAGAACTCAAAATTGATAACTTTGTTGTACAAAACAACTAACAACTACTGAGTATAATTGATGACCTGAGCGAGCAAAGCACTGAAAGGAGACTTGGCCAGCAAGCTTAGAACACAGCAATTTTACTTTGTCCACAGACATTAGCGCCACTCAGAAACTCCCATTGGTGATCTTTTTGACAATGAATTGGGAAAAGTCCAGTATTGGTTCGTATTGTATTGTGGAGGCTTATAATATTTTCCTGTTGGAGGAACATGGCATTCCTCCATCAAATATCATGGCAATTGGAACCAATGGAGCTACCATTATGCTTGGGGCAAAGAACTCCATACTGTCCAGATTGAAAGACGGACAGCCTAATGTTTTTCACACTCACGGCAACTGCCACGTTGCTGTCCTCTGCTTATCAGGCACATGTAAGGCACTTCCAAAATCTATCCAACAGCTATGCAGGGAACCACTTCTCTAACGGTTGCAAACAACAGCAGCTTTACAAACACTTTTAGGCATTCTTTGAGGCAGAAACACAGAAAATATTGAACGACTACTTTCTGTCAGCTGATGAAAAAGACAGGCTGTTTACCGTAGAACGAATAGGTCAACAACCTTGAAATCCAATCAGTGTCATAATTTCTTATTATTTCATAATTTTATGCCAGCGTAAATCTGTCAGTAAATAGTAAGTAAAAATGCTCAGAGGTGAGCATCACAGATCTTTTCATCAACATAAGATAAATATCTAAATGACCAAAAACCCATCCAAAACCAACGAATGAAAACGAATAATGATATGAAAATAATGAAAATGAATAAAATGATTATCGTGGACCACACATTCTCCAAAATAATTTTCAGGTAAATAGCAGAATTCCTCTGATAATGGCAAGTTGTCCAGGTCCAAAGGCAGCATCCCCACAGCATCACACAAACACCATGTTTAACTTTTAATAAGATGTTCTTCCTGTGAAATGCAGTATTTGCTTCATGCCAGACATAATGGACCCGTATCATTCAATAAGTTCCACTTTTGACTAATCTGTCCATAGAACATCATCCCAAAAGGCTGTACATATCCACCACAATGCCGTCCTGGAGGAGGTTTTGGATCCTCCTCCGGAGAGAGACCAGGTCTACCGATGTCTTTTGGTAGACCTTGATGTACCTCGTCTCCCACAGGACCTGCTTTACGATGTTGATGATCCTCCACTATGGTGTTAAGTTGCAATTGTGAGAGGATATGTTACATAGACGATGCCTGATTCACTTTGTGAGATTTTACCAAACAGATGAAACTAACATATTGACAGAAACCTTAGAATCTTGACTTTACAATGAACCTACTGACACATAATATTAATAGTTTTAAAACGTTTTAAATTAGATGAATGAGACCACTGCAATTTATATTTGATGCATTAATATTTGAGTTTCGCTCATCACGAATTCCGGCCCATCTCATTCAAATTTAAACAAGGTGATAATTATTCTCTGGCAGGGGAGGGGCATTTGAAACCACTCAGTTAGAATCGTTCATAAATTCAGAACAATAAAATTTCAAAATGAAAATTTTTGTAAGACGTGCATGCTCTGCAGGATGGACACTGGGAAAAAACAACACCCTGCGGAAGTGAAAAGACTGATGTACCCCTGCGCTAGCAGCTAAACAGGAACTGTTTTGAAAAATGGCACGCAAAACTTTGAGGTGTTTGGGAATGGCATCTTCACTGTATGTAGTTTGTGTAGTGATTTCCAAAAATTCCTGAATCAAAAAAAAAAAAAAGTGTTTTGTTCTTCTAAATGGCTGAGTATTACTTTGTGGAAATGCTTTGTCTTAGAGGTAGGTGGTGAAAAGCCACTGTGAAAAGCCAACTTACCTGGCAGGACCGCATACCACAAATATTCATTGAAGAAAGGCCATTAGCCCTCCCATTGTCAACTGGTGCTGAAAACTAGGGTTTTGTCATTTATTTTATATTTCTAACTGGATTTGCTAATATATTTCGTCATCTTTTGATACCCAAGACTGAGATTAACAAATTTCAGTTACATTAGTACATCATTACTGTACATGTTCAAAACTACTATTTACAATGTGTGATTCTAGAGCTATTTTATAACCAGCATATGATTCTGACCTACTTACAGCTGCCATATTATAGCTGAGTTTGTACTGAAAACAAAGCTATGAAACATTTTGGAATCACTATATCTAAAGTTGATTAAAATGACACAAATGCCAGAGCATGGCAGTCACCAGTTTTCCTCATTTTACCCTCAGACCCCAGGAATCTACAGTAATGCTGTATTAAATCACCATCCGGTTCTGTGCCCAGTATTAATAGTATGGACTGAAGTATGGACAGAAATTGTAATGGGAAGTATTTCCGCTGTTAAAACGGATTTATCCAATGTTGACAAGATCAAACAAAATCAATTTGTGAATATGTCCTGTGTCTTGGTAAGAAATATATATTATACATAACAGATTTGTTTCTCATCCTCTGCGCATCAAGCACATATTGGCATAGAATAAATTAAGAAAGTTAATTTGGACATGGATCACAGGTAATAAGATTAGCGCACAGCTGTTGGACCCTTGAGCAAGGCCCCTAACCCTGCATTGCTCCAGGGGAGGATTGTCTCATTTAGTCTAATCAACTGTACATTGCTCTGGACAAAAGCGTCTGCCAAATGCCATTAATGTAATGTAATGATCTAGAGCAGGAACATACCTGATTGAAATTGCCACCTAACATCAAATGATAGTCTGGAAAATCTAAAAGAATGTGTGATATTGGATCATACTTATTGGGTGCATCAACAGAGCTAAAGAATAGTTTGGAAACGTTAAAAGTTTTTCAATTAACAAAAGAATCATCTGTACCAAAGTTAACAATTTGTAGGGTGTGGGAGAAAAATATAATGTAGTACAATGTGACCTAGGATATATGTATCCAGATATGTACAATGCATATAGTTAGAAAACTGCTTAAAAGAATATATTGTGCTTGTGACAGATAACCAGCAAAAATGTAAGGGAGGGGTGAGTGCTCTGCCACAGCTTACGTCATATAAGCATACGTGCAGGGGATAAAGCAGAACACGCTTCCATTGTTGGGTGCGCTCATGTGCTTGTTATGATGAAAAATAATGAGGAGGAATCGCACCCAAGGTCGGTTCCTCCTTACCCAGACTAAGGAGGAACCACGGATGATAAATATAACCCTGAAGATACTGTAGCAGTGGGCTAATTGCAACACAAATGTTATATGACTTAAGGAGCAGATGTGGGCCTAGGAGTACAACGCGTGGGAAAAATACTGAGACACTGTCTGAAGATGATTGGCTTTCACCGTAATGTATTCATGTGATAACTTAGGATGTGTAATGGTATAAGAATAGACACCCTGTCTGTTAAAATCTAGAGTGTTTTTCTCACATTGGTGAGAGGCATTCTCCGTGCTTTGTCATAGGGATAATAAAGCTTGTATTATTGAAACTCTCCTTGCTGTGAAAGAACTGGGTTCTTTTAAACGGGAAAGGTTGCTTGCAAGAAGTCTCTCCTAATTCAAAGGGAATTTTCCCCGACAAGGGGCAATTTCTTGTCAATCAGGATTAGTACACCTTTGGTTCTATTACTGCCACATGAAGATGCCACACATTTAAAAAAATTATTCTGGAACCAGCAGACATCAGAAGCTCTCAAAGGCATCTCCTTTATATTAAAATAACAGAAACCCTTTTACGATGATGGAACTGCAGACACTGTTTTCTTATTAGCAGAATTTAGTCTATGGACATTCCATGTAATAACAAAGATATCGGTTGCCATTATGGGATTGTGGCGGCCGGACTCCATGTGCAGGAAAGAAGGACCACACTGACTGGTTAAGTAGGCACACCTAGACGGCATTACAAATCAGGGGGTGTTTCACGGCAAGTGACAGGGATATAAAGATGGAAGTCTACAACACTTATATCTGAATTGAAGAATGTAATAAATGATATGGCAAAAAGCAGATTCTGAAAGACACTTCATCATAAAAAACAAACCATACACACAAAATCATCCACAAGCGAACAACCATTACAGCTACACTCTTAGGCTAATGGTAACCTAAAACTGCTAACTACCTGAGACTCGCCTCAAGCCTGACAGTGCAATGATATTAGTCACCTATTTTGCTATGCAAAAGGGCTAGATTACAAAGTATTACGCAAAGCTAATGATATTAAAGTATATTCTATACCCAATTTAGATCATAAGAAATAAAGAGTTAGATGTCAAGCAGTTCAGCTACTAGTAATCAAAATAAGACTGTTAAACTTAAAAGTCTAGGCTATCAGCTGTAAGCTTAGCCTGACACATGCTTATTGTCAGCCATGTTTTTGTTTTAGTTAAAAAGAATGGAGCTGAAATAGCTTATTTAACCATTTATTAAAACAAAATTTGGTCTGCATATGAAGGAGGTTTTGTTCTATTAAACCCTTTCAGCCCCAAGAGTGCCACATATGGCACTCAAAAGTAACTACCATAAAAAATTTAAAAACAAGTTTGTCATATGGCACTCCCAACCTTCTACCTTTTCAACCAATCAAAATTACCTCTATACTATTATTTGGAGCCTTGAATAAATTCTCAACTTTCTAAACTTTCTGAACCAAAGCCAAAACTCCTTGGGATTTGGGTGAGGAAACTTCATATTGGGCTTGAGACTGAAATGGTTAAAAAGTCACTGTTGAACCACGACTAGTCATATTTAATGGCATGCAATTTTTTGTTGGCGGACTGGAGAGGAGTTAGATGTGCTTTGGGGGATTTCAGTAGCCATAAACTATTCCAAAATAATTTTGGCTTGTCATGGACATCCCTAATTACGTACTGTGTATTAGGGATGTAACGGTACATGTATTCATCCCGAACTGTCATAGTACGGACATTACGGTTCAGTGCATGCAGTCATACAGAGAATACGTGGTAGCCTATATGCGAATATTGACAAACTTAATGCGGAACTTCATTCACAATCACAAATTTCTCAAGAGCGAGTTCCACCCGGAAACCTTAAGGTGTAAGTTGTTAGCAAGTTAGTAACATGCCATGCTAAGCTTAGCTGACAGCACTATGGTGAGTAAAAATGACAGACAGGAGCTTGTTTCAATTTAGCTTTGTGGAAAAAATGTGGGTTCCCGTGAACTACGACAGGAATGGAGAGTGAGTGGTGGATCGGACGAGGATGGTGTCGGCGTTGTTTGACGGTTGTAGGGTATGTGTGCAGAAACAAATTGAACATGCTAAAGCATATTCAAATGCATTACGCAGATCTGCCAATCACCGGATCTGTGTAAAAAAGTCCAACTACTTATCCCCACTGATTTTAAGCAGCCTCTAGATACGAAAGCAGTTAAGGCTTCAAGTATTTATTAAAAGTGCTCAAGCCTCCTTACAATGTTCCATCCCATGTGCGCATAAGCCATCTCAGTCCCTACCTTTGGAACAAACACAACCTCCTAATACACTATAACATAACAGACGTTTTTGTAGCCAATTGTGACCTATTGCCTGTTGTTTTTTTTTTATCAGCCCTACTACAGTAAATCCACAAATTGTGTCCGGGATTCTATTTGAAGCCGGGCCTCGGATAATAGCCGGGGGCGTGGTCGATTTGGACAAATAAAGGCCGGCCCCCGAATACAAGCCGGGGTAACATTGCCTACCAGTAGGGCTATCAGTCCATGAGCACTAGAAGACATTGTTTCGATTTAACTCAATGAAATAAAAGGGCTCTTCTTAATATTTTATATTGTTGGTTGGTTTAATACTGTTGCCAATGAAAAGTCGTTGTCCTACACCATGGGTCTCCAACACGTTGCTCTCAAGCTACCAGTCGCTTGCCGCCCCCTTCTGAGTAGCTTGCCAAAAGCTCAAGCAGTATACATTTAAACACAATTGTTGCCGCTAGGCATTCCAGCCTACAAATTCCAGCCTACAACTCAATTTAGGCTACTTGGCTACGCAATAAGGTTTCCATGTATTTACAGCACAGCGCACGTTCAATGAATGAATGAAAGCGGCTGCCTTGACTCGCAATAAACAGACGGGTGGAAATCCCGACACTCTTTCAACTACATAAAACTTAACAGTGAACCATCAAATACCCCCCAGATTTCAGTGCCCATCAGTCCCAACATTTAGCAATTGAATCAAACAGTCCAAAAGTAAATTAAATCCCAAACCAAAGTGAAAATCTTTTGATAGCCTACCGGTATGCTGCTCCAAACGAAACGCATGTCTCACAATAAAATGCACTTTAGGAAAAAAAGATCCTTAACTTGCTGTTATCTACGCTAATTTGTTATTGTTCATGAAGGCGTGTCTGGCAAGTTGGTATTTTATGAAGACGCATCTGTTTTGGCTTTCATTAATGGTTTAGCTACGTCAAGTTGCGTTTCAGAACGGTTACAGGAAGTGTTGAACAGTGTTGGCCCAGTGTAGCCGTTTACTTTATTTCTACAACAGAAGCCTAATAAGAAATAAAGGCCTGCCTCGAATACAAGCCTGCCCAAAATAAAGGCCTGTGCTTTGTGCAGCCTAAGTAAATAAAAGATCTCAATGGGATTAAGATCTGGGCTTTGACTGGGCCATTCCAGGACTCTCCACTTCTTAGTTTTCAGCCAGTCCTTGGTGGATTTACTGTTATGTTTTGGGTAATTGTCATGTTGCAGGGTCCAGTTCCGCTTCAGCTTTATTTTTTTTTACAGATTGGCTCACATGTTCCTCAAGCACCCGCTGGTATACTGTAGAATTCTTGATAGATTCTATGATGGTGAGCTGGCCAGGTCCTGCTGCAGCAAAGCATCCCCAAACCGTGATACCTCCACCTCCATACTTCACAGTTGGCATGAGGTTCTTTTCCTTGGTGTGCGCCAAACATGTCCTCTGTTCTGGTGTCCGAATAATTCAATTTTAGACTCATCTGTCCAAAGAACATTATTCCAGAAGTCCTGGTCTTTGTCCATGTTCTCTCTGGGAAACTTCAGTCTGGCCTTAATGTTTCTCTTGGAGAGTAAAGGTTTCCTCCTTGCACACCTCTCATGAAAGTTAAACTTGTGCAGTCTCTTTCTGATTGTAGAGGCATGCACTTTCACATCAACAGTCACCAGAGCCTGCTGTAGGTCCCGTGATGACATTTTAGGGGTTTTGGAGACTTCTTTTAGCATCTTGCGGTCTGCTCTCGGGGTGAACTGGCTTGGACGGCAAGACCTGGGCATGTTGGCTGTGGTTTTGAATGTCCTCCACTTGTAGACTATTTTCCGGACAGTGGAATGGCTGATTTCAAAATCTTTTGAGATCTTTTTAAATCCCTCACCAGACTCATAAGCTGCTACAATCTTTCTGAAGGCCTCAGACAGGTCTTTCAATCTCACCATGGTGTTCACTCTCACATCAACAGTCAGAAGCACACCAAACTAAATGTCTGAGGTTTAAATAGGGCAAGCCTCCTTCAAAATGCTGAGTAACAATGTTCTAATAATGTGCACCTGATGTGATACACCTGTGTGTGAGTTCAGCCATTTTAGGTGGGAGAAATTTAGGGGTGTCCTAATTTATTCCTCACCAGACATTGCATTTTTATTTTATTACATTTTATTAAGGATTTTCTTCAGTTTTACTTGTTTAGTTATATTACTTGAATCTCTCAGTTTTGTTAAAATTGATATTAAATATCCAATGTCTAAAAATGTTTAAAAAAAACACAATTTTCCATAGGGTGTCCTAATTTTTTCACATGACTGTATATAGATGTAATCAATATAAGCCCACACATGCATAAGTCTTTTTAAATAATATCATCTATAATGATACATTTTATTGCTTAAAATGTTTATAGAAGTACAATTTACAAATATCCACCTGAGGATTTGGCAAACTAACTGAATAGCTAATGTGCTTGTTGCTAATGATAGCGAACTGGTATTGTTCTATAACTAGATATGTAGTCTTCGCTTGGAAAATAAGCAGTAGTATACAGAGTTTCAGTGATCGCTTGTCTGGAGGGCAATTTGGCCAGCTACACGTTCCTTTTATCTCTTTAAAGGTTCAAATCATGCGTGTTTAGTTAAGCCTTTAACTGTAAGTCACAGCTGCATCATTTGTGGTAGACTATCATATCTTGGTTATATAGCCAGCTAGTTACATAGCCAAATACATTGCTTGCTCATAATATAGTTGGTTATAGGTTAAGTGAAAATTTCAAAAAGAAAAAAATATATAGAGTTGTGCAGCACACTAAAAAGTCAACAGTTCATGAAGTCAACTGTTCGGCGAACATTTTCTTTCTAGAACAGTACAAAAAGGCGGTAGGCTCTGTCACGTTTCTTACCATCAGCTTTCCAAAACAGTGCATGAGAACAATTACCTGTATAATAAAGCTTTATATTAGGTATTATATTCAATGCATGAGAACCTGAAGCGAGGGGGGGAGGGGGTGGTGGTTTCAACTTCAGCGTGTTCAAAGAGAAGGGGGAGTGTTGTGGTTTGAGGGTGTTTGTAGCTGCAATTCCTCTCTTGACCATAGAAGTCCTAAATTATCTATTGTACCATTAAGCAATTAAGTATATCAAACATTCCCCTTTTAAGCAATATACTATAAAAAGTAGTTTTCAACCAAATAAACAACATTCAAATGAATTATTGTAATCACAAGAAAATAAAGTTTGATTTGCTTTAGGTTCCATTGTAAACAAAGAAAGAAATTGGTTGCTGTAGGCCGATAGCCATATGATTTTACAAAAGTTGTTTGGTGTTTCAAAATAGAATAAACATGTGTCCTCAGCTTATTCCATTTTAAAATAAACAAATAATACACCAAACCAGTGAAATCTACTTTTTATATAAAAATCACAGATGTTGAGGACTGGCCTATATCACAGATTCCCTATCATTTCATGTTACCATACAAGCCCTTTGATCTTTAACTGTAGGTCATTTAAAAACTTACAACCAGAGCCATAGAAAGAGAGCTGCATCAATGGAGGGTTAAAACGTAAGACTGTTCTTGTAGGCTTCAAATAGTTCTAAACAAATTCTGGCAGGCCACATGAATGCACATATTTCTATTAGCAACATTAAGATGAAATGGCGATTTATGGCATCTAGTAAGCAATATATGCCTTTGCCGTATATATATACTGAATGCCAACCTATTTTGGATTGGTCCGTGTAGTTACAGTTATATTAAGCTCAAATATTTATATTTAAAAGTTTTGGAAGGATGATGGTATTGCATTTACAACGTACCCAGCAGCCATACCATCATGCACCCTGCTCCTGCCGAATGGCTGAAGCTAAGAAGGTGGTGTAAAGCATTCTGCCGCAAAATGGCTGCCATTGCATCACCCAGGTGGGTGCGACACATTGGTGGTGGTTGAGGCGAGTTTCTCCCTCAGCCTAGCCTGTGCTTTGAGTCACCGGCTAGTGAGCAAAAATATTACAAATACTATTAGTAATTACCATTTGGTCACCGGCCTTTTTTTTTTTTGTGTTAATGCATCAAATCAAAGGGCAGGGACACTAGTCAAATTTCATCATCACTTCATTTGCATTCATTAGCAAATCTACAGCTGTTCCACCAACAAATAACAAGCAAATCTTAAACATGTTGTCCACCACCCCCAGGCACTGTTGGCTCCTCTGATTTCTTTGGGGGGGGCGACAATTAGCCTACTTGACTCTTGATGTTGGTAGTACGAATACAGTTAAGCTAAGCTGTTAATGGATAAACAGAAGACTAACTTGAAGTAGTCTCCTACATTACAATTGCCAGACACTGATCTGAAAAAATGTATGACAATGGCATTTGCTGCTGACAAATTCAGCATAGGAGATCACACAACCTGGCAAGGTTATCTAGCAGCTTGGGAGCTACAATCCAATCACGAAAAAGTAGCATCTCATCTGCTTACCTGCTGTAGAAGTTACTGTGCAAGTACAATGTACAATGTCGCTCTCGAAGGAAATGCATTTGCCAATTTCGCCTGGTATGAGCAATACAGTGGCAACAACATTCCCAGACCAGCATGTAAAAGGAAGTGGAGCGTAGTCTCATGTTAAAGCACCAAGCTGCACATGAACTCGCTCTAGGACTGGGAACCGTCCTTCCCTCAAAGGTCTTCATCGCACTTGTACCTGGTTCTGATTTGCACTTAATTCTACGTCACTCTGGATAAGAGTGTCTGCTAAATGTAATGTAATGAAGGCAGAATTGTTGTCACTTGGAAGATGACTAATAGATTACAAAAAAAATAGTCTTTATACTCACCGGTGCTCCACATTTTGTCTGAGAGCAGAGTTTGCTTGTCATAGCTTTTTCATCAAAGTTGGCACTGCGCTTCACATAGACACCTCCATGCTTTAAAATTGGAAAAATATTTTGAACAAAAATGCATTAGATAAACAGATAGCAGAGAAGGGAAATTGAACTCATCTGCAGGTAAAGTTTAAAGACTCTGCATCCAAGGCAATTTCTTAAGAATCCACTGGAGCAAATTAAGAAAATATACATAAACTGTGAGGAATGCAGGAAAAACAACCATAGTTTAAGAGACATATATATATATTTTTTGGATACATTTATTTCAGATTTTTCCCTTTTTCTCCCAATTTAGTAGCCAATTGTACCCTCCTCTAATTCAATTCGAGTTATGTTAGATAACTCTTCCCCGGCGGACCGAGGAAGAGAGACACACCTTCTTCAACCCTGCCAAGACCCTCCCTCTGGAGCGGCGAGCCAATTAATGCCGCTCGACATGAGCCGGCCATGAGCTTGGCTTTTGGCAGGACCGGGAATCGAACCCCGGTCCCAGGTGTGCAACTGCAGCAAACTGCAACCGCAAGTCTGCTGCATCTTAGCCTGTTGCGCCACCACGGCCCCTGTAAGAGACATATTTTTTAAAATAGCCCATATTTCATATCGTATTACAGTAGGGTGGGGAAGGTATTATAGGTCAGTAGGGTGATAAAATGTTTTTAATGAAACTTTAAAAATAACATAATGTGTAGATTGCAATTCTAGAGTAATTTTCCCCATCTTTCTATGTCTACTCCATATTTGAAACACAGGAATCCTAAAACATTCAGTCTGCAAGACTGAAAATGTATTAAACTCTCTTCGCAATGCTCCAGAAACAGGAGTTTTATCTTTCATAAAGATTAACATATTTACCAGTTATTCGGAATACATATGGTTCATCAAAAAATGATGGATAGTAAACTTCAAATGAATGGAATAGGCTAGTGAGCCTGATTTCAGCTGTCAGTGAATTGGTATGCTACCTGAGAAAAATACCATCCGTACAGAGGGAGCCACTTCAATCCATCTTTTAAGACGTATCGTACATGACCAAGTGCATTCTGCCTGATGGCTAACATGTCAGCAATGATCCAGTCCGCTGAAGGAGCAATGAAGGGACAGAGGAAAATATCAAATATAAATTACAAATTTGAATTTGAGACTCTAGAATTAGAATTGTTTTAATGAAACAAAGTCCAGATGCAAACGCATAATGAGTAAAAGAAAAGCCCCTACCTGTGCATTGGTGGTTGGAAAGGTAAACCACATTCTCTTTATTCTTTGGTATATCGCCATAGATGAGGACCTGGAAAAGAGTGGAGGGGGAAAGGAGCTTTGCTAAAAGACTTGCAACCTTACTCAGGGACCACTTTTGAGAGACACCTGTACACTAACTGTCCACTCCCCTCAGTAGATCTGCCAGGCAAAAGCAAATTTGCATGCATTTTTAATATGTTTTCCCACAGTAACTATTTGTTGTTCGCACAAGAACCACCAAGGTGGCAAATGTGAACACTAATCCACAGAATCTACAGTTCTGTGGTTTAGACCCATCTTGCCCATTCAATTTTAATGTATATTTGAGTCAAATTTACATTTATTTGTAGAACTTTGTAATCAGACTTTGAAACCTGGAAAAATGCAATGACAAAAACACAGATTTTGAGCACAGAATGGTATTAGTTTAATTTAGCTTACACCTGTAGGCTGCCTCCAATAAGTATGCTGCACAGTACAATTGAATACATTTAGCATCTTCAGTCATGGAACATAATCGAATAGACAAATAGTTTTTGCATTCATGTAAAAACCCATAGAATGTTTTCACGTTTTATCTGCTCCAAATTTAACAAAAACACAAGAGAAATTATATTAAAGAGCAGTGGCACGCTTTTTTCAGTTGAGCTTAAATCCTGATTCAAGTAAGGTTGTATTTCTTCGTGAAAATCGAAAAGCTTGTCCTCTAACTTGACAGTCAGAGCTGTCCATCATATTGCTCAGGCTAGCCAAGGTAGGTTCTGTGATATTTTGATGCCAACTGGACATGTTTTGAGAAGTTTAGCCCCATATGTAGGAAACGGCTACACTGACGGAAATGCCTACACACATAACTTAAGCATTTATTCCAAATAAGTTCAACTGAAAAAAGCATGACAGTACTCTTAACTAAAGTTCATTTGGAGATCTTATTAATATTATGAACAATCATAAACAGTCCCTTCAAAAAGTAGAAAGGTCAATTCCTTTGTTTTTGCTATACACCAAGACAACGGAGTTTGAGATGTACAAAAGATGTACATGACATGACAGATCTGAATTTCAGCTTTTATTCCCTGGTATTTTTATCTAGATTTATTAAACAACTTAGAACATATAACCTTTTGTACCAGACCACCTAATTTTCAGGTGAGCAAAAGTATTGGAACATGCAACTGACAGGTGTTTCTTGTTGCCGAGATGTGTTGTGTTAGATTGATTGGTTAAACAATAAATAGTACTGAATGTCTACTCTTGGTTTTAGCCTTGGGTTTTGCCTGAATTTCTGTTAGAAAAGATAAGTCAACATGACGACCAAAGACCTGTCTTTGGGAGAAAGGCAAGCCATTTTGAAGCTTAGAAAGAGGGGAAATCTATCAGAGCCATTGCACAAGCATTGGGGATAGCTTGTACAACTTGGAATGTCCTGAAAAAGAAAGAATCTGCTGGAGTACTGAGCAACAGACATCGAACAGGTCGACCAGGGGAAACAACAGAGAGCTGTGAAGAAAAACCCCAGAACATCAGTCAGTGACATCAAACAATCTCCACAAGGCAGGGGTGAAGGTCTCTCAATCAACCATTCGAAGAAGACTTAAAGAGCAGCAATACAGTGGCTGTACCACAAGACGCAAACCACTCAGTACTAAGAATCGAAAGGCTAGATTACAATTTGCAAAGCAGATAAGCCACAAAAGTTCTGGAACAAAGTTTATGGACTGATGTGACCATGATTAACCACTACCAAAATGATGGAAAGGTGTGATGAAATAAGGGATCTGCTCATGATCCAAAACATACATGTATGGTGGAGGAAGTGTCATGGCTTGGCCTCGCATGGCTGCTTCTGGAGTGGGCTCACTAATATTTACTGATGACATGACTCATGAGCAGCCTGTAGTGTAGGGTTAAGGTACTGAGGACCCGCAAGGTCGGTGGTTTGATCCCCAGTGGAGCGACAATAAGGTCCACACAGCTGTTGGGCCCTTGAGCAAGGCCTTTAACCCTGCATTGCTCCAGGGGAGGATTGTCTCCCTGCTTAACCAAATTGAGCATGCATTTCACCCCCTGAAGAGGAGATTTAACAAACAATAACTGAAAGCTGCAGTAAAAGTCTGGAAAAGCAAAAGAAAAATGCAACAGTTTGGTCATGTCAATCGGTTGCAGGCCTGATGCAGTTATTGCAAGCAAGGGCGGGATATGCTACCAAATAACATTTACATTTACATTTTTGTCATTTGGCAGACACTTTTAATCCAAAGCGATTTACAAGTGCATAGGTTCTACCACAAGCATCACATCTAGAACTAGGAAAATACACATGGAATGCTGTTCTAAATGTAGTGGTAAATGGTGTTAGACAAGGATAGGGATATCAGAAAGGAGGGGCGGGGGAAATCAGGAGGGAGGAGTAAGGGTAAGTACTATTCATTTTCATTCACTTAAATACTTACCCAAATACCCAAAAATTGGGTTGTCATAATACCAAAGGTGTTATGTTCCAAGTAGTTTAACACATTTCAGTGTAAATACCAGAAAATAAAAGCTGAAATTCTGAACTCTTGTCTTGTGTTCATCTTTTTATCTCAACCCAAACGTATTGTGAATTGCAAAAACAAATGATTTGGCCTTGCTTTTCCAATAATTTTGCAGTGGACTGTATTTTCCCCTCGCTATCTTTAATTTCTGAGAGCTTTTCAAATGATACTTTATTCGATACTAATATGCCTACTCATCTCTCATGGCCCGATTTAAATGAGGAATATATTTTTGAAAAACCCATTTTATCTTATTTCTCATGCTCAGATTGGCTGAAATGGGTTTCTTGCAAAAAAAATGTTTTACTTATTTTAATCGGGTTAAGTATCCCATCTATATTGAATGAAACCATTTAAATAAATAGTTCATCATCTATCAGTGAAATTCTCCCCTCTGTGTACTATATCGAAAATCTTCCCTTGAAAACTCTTTCATGACACATGAAAACAATTACTATCAAAACAGATAACATCAAACTTGACTAAATGTCTTACTTCCAATGTTAAGGTTTGTTGCATATGAACCTTACGTGGGCTTGAAAGGAAAGAAAGAAAGAAAGAAGCAAGCCTGTTAGGGGAGATCTCACTCTCCAGGCTGGAAAGGAAAGCCCTTTATTGTCAGCTAAGGTCTGTTCATTCCAGGTAGTGAGAAGAATGAAGAAAATGTTTGAAAATGCACCTTGTGTCTCTATTTAAGTGAGGCACCTGACAATAGGAGGACACAGGGTTTTACTTTGATTTTTACTCGATCCATCTGAAGTTCTGCAGCTTCATCTTGTATTGAGGCCTGGATGGCCCCCTGCCTTGTCTTCAGCATTCTCTTTGCTTCGGTGTACTCACTGTGTTTTTTTAAGCATTGTTTTGCCATGCCTTGCGAAGCACATCCCGTTTCATTCGCCAGATTAAAACATAACAATTAAGCAGGATTTAGCCACTGGAACCATTGGTTTCGTGACGAGTGCCTTGTGTGCCCTTTTGATGTGGAATTCAGTCGAGTTCATTACACGACAGCAACAGAGAGCATGCCGCGACAGCAACAGTCAATTATCTTTTCTTCGGCGTTAGCCAGTCACTTCACCCACTGCTTCAGTATCCACTAAGTTTTAACTGTGGTCTCCTCAATCTGCTCCTCTGCCTTGTCCATTCTTTTGTTTGTCTGTCGCAATTGCTCTTTGATGTCTGTAAGGTGTTGATTATTGTTCCATCTGACATCCCGGAGTTGACGTATTTTCTCTTGGCCAACCCCAAAATCAGTGCCTTGTCCATTAGCTCAGCCATCTTGCGCAAACAATGGAGACTACTATGGCTGCCTTGGCAAGACGTTAACTCTGCATGTTCAGTCACCAGTAAATTTCTCCTGCTTTTCCTTAATGCCCCATCATCCAAATTTAATCAAAAATTCTCTGCACCTGGTCTATCCGCAAGTCCGGCGGTACACTGACGTTAAGTTAAATCACTTAAACATATTCTCATCGGATCGATCGAAAGACAGACAGAGAGCAGTGGATGAATAAACAGATTGATAGATAAACAGATTGCTTCGGCAGCAGTGTCAAGTAACATTAGAACTTGTAGCTATACAGTAGCTGTAGAGCCAGCTAGTTAGCTAACTTTACTTGACACTGGTGCTGAATCTATCCATCTAATCTATCTATCTAATCTATTCATTTATACACTGCTGTCTATCAATCGATCAATCTGGTGTGTTGAAGTGATTTAATGTAACATCAGTATACTACTACTCATCGTAAAAATGTCAACTTGGTATGGAAAAGCTCAAAATACTTTCAGCTTGTCAGGCATATAATAAAAGATTGGATATTGCTGTCAAAAGATATAGCTAATTTAGGTAAAATATCCTATCCCTGCAGTGTTATATTACCCCCGAGAAGGGGCGTGGCTATGGCAGTGACGTGTTGCCGATCTGGTCTATATCCTCACATTTGCCACCTGGTGGTGTTTGCGTGAAAAGCAAAGCCTAAACCATATAAACAAACCCATATTTTTTTCCCGGCCAGTGAAATTCTTACCACAAAAAAGCAAACCACCAGATAAAACACAAAACCACAGAATTCTTTTTTCATGAATGCCATGTCATCCAGGCCTAGTTTACCCCTGTGTTTGACCACAATAATGAACGGGTTGCTATGGGTTGCAATGGCCGCCCCAGTATAATTTAAGTTTGATTGCAAGTTATAGTGTAACGTCAACACTAAACATTACGTTTCAGATCAGTGTCAACTGGTTCAATTTAAGTCGGACCAACTACTTACAGAGCAGCATCAGAATTGACTCTGCCAGTGTATTTGAGCACAAGAGTAAAAACAAATATATATAATATAAATAAATAATTGTAATAAAGTGGCCTATCGGTTCAAGTCAGCTCCAGAATTAGTGACACCATTTGCAAAAGAAAATAATAATAAATACATAAAAAAAACCTGCATACACTAAGCACAAATAATAAGCATATGCTCAGCAATTTTATTTATTAAAAGAACCAAAGGTCCTGTGAGCAATATAAATGTTTGCTGTAAATTTGAAAATTGCCTTCAAGCTCATGCGCCCAGTTCCTTATTTCTTTCTTCTTCTTTTTTTTTTTTTTTACAAACTGAACTTACAGTACTGTGAAAACGTTTTAGGCAGGTGTGAAAAAATGCTGTAAAGTAAGAATGCTTTCAAAAATAGAAAAGTTAATAGTTTATTTTTTATCAATTAAGTGAGTGAACAGAAGAAAAAGCTAAATCAAATCAATATTTGGTGTGACCACCCTTTGCCTTTAAACCGGCATCTATTCTTCTAGGTACACTTGCAAAAAGTCAGGGATTTTGTAGGCATATAGTCAGGTGTGTGATTAACCAATTATACCAAACAGGAGCTAATGATCTAATTTAATTTAATATGTAGGTTGAAACACAATCATTAACTGAAACAGAAACAGCTGTGTATGATGGTTAAAACTGGGTGAGGAACAGCCAAACTGCTTCCAAGGTGAGGTTGCTGAAGACAGTTTAATGTCAGAAGTCATACACCATACTGCCTTGTGTATTGTTACTGAGCACAGTAACAATATACAAGATAGTTATACTGCATCAGCAAGGTCTCTCCAAGCTCTGTTGAAGAAGCATAAAGAAACGGGCAACATCGAGGACCATAGACGCAGTGGTCGGCCAAGGAAACTTGGTGCAGCAGATGAAAGACACATCATGCTTACTCTTCCCTTCGCATTCGGAAAATGTAGCTACAGCAGTGCCATCAGCTCAGAATTGGCAGAAACCAGTGGGACCCAGGTACACCCATCTACTGTGCAGAGAAGTCTGGTCAGAAGTGGTCTTCATGGAAGAATTGTGGCCAAAAAGCCATACCTCCGACGTGGAAACAAGGCCAAGCGACTCAACTATGCACAAAAACACAGGAACTGGGGTGCAGAAAAATGGCAGCAGGTTCTCTGGACTAGTATTCTGGATTAGTCAAAATTAGTTGAAATATTTGGCTGTAGCAGAAGGCAGTTTGTTCTGCAGGCAGCAGTGAAGCATGGTGGAGGTTCCCTGCAAGTTTGGGGCTGCATTTCTGTTGGAGTTGGGGATTTGGTCAGAATTAATGGTCTCCTCAATGCTGAGAAGTACAGGCAAATACTTATCCATCATGCAATACCATCCGGGAGGCATCCGATTGGCCCCAAATTTATTCTGCAGCAGGACAACAACCCCAAACATACAGCCAATGTCATTAAGAACTGTCTTCAGAAAAACAAGGAGTCCTGGAAGTGATGGTATGGCCCCCACAGAGCCCTGATCTCAACATTATCGAGTCTGTCTGGAATTACATGAAGAGACAGAAGCATATGGGGCCGCCTAAATCCACAGAAGAACTGTGGCTAGTTCTTCAAGATGTTTGGTACAACCTACCTGCCGAGTATCTTCAAAAACTGTGTGCAAGTATACCTAAAAGAATTGATGCTGTTTTGAAGGCAAAGGGTGATCACACCAAATATTGATTTGATTTAGATTTTTCTTCTGTTCATTCACTTCTTCTGTTCATGCATTTTGTTAATTGATAAAAATAAACTGTTAACATTTCTATTTTTGAAAGCATTCTTACTTTACAGCATTTTTTCACACCCATCTCAAACTTTTGCACAGTACCATACACCAACTGCTTTTTCATAATCACAAGCGCATGCCCTTTCCTCTTTTATCAATTTGACTTCTGAGACCTTAATTCTCTCTCATCAAATATTATTAGTTTAAATACTAAGATAAATATAGGTAATTTACTATCAGGAGTGAACTAAATGGGAACATACAGTGTTTTGAAATGCGTTATGGGCTACTATGATATACCTGGCTAACATGCCCACAAAAGAAAGAAACATGTCAATGCAGAACTTACAGGAAAGCAGCAGGTCCAATGAACTCCTATGATTAAATGCCTGTTGTCTGTTATCCGTGTGTTGACGTTACAATTCCATAATATCCCCAGGCTCCAACACTTTTTACCTCCTCTCCTCCAAACTACAGCATACTTTAGGAAAAGTAATTATTTAAAAGAACCTAGTGATTAATTTCAAGAAATGTCTGGGCAGCTGTCATACGCCAATTCTGTGATCATCACCGATAATGATCCAAGTGATCTTACTCATGCTCAGAAAAATGTCATTAATCATAACAGGTACTCATTACGTCTGAGTATTCAGACCACCCCGAGTATTTAGACAGCCTTAACTGTTTTTTCTTTGATACAAATGATTTGGTATGAAATATGAAATAAAGCATTTTTATTATAACCTTTTATCAATTTATGATTGTACTCAGAGATAAGGTTGGTTATTTCTGTACCACAGCTGGAGGAAAATGAAAGCACGCGTACATTTCAATATCATCATACAAATTAAAGTTGGCTGTCGATCTATTGTAGAGAATGTGTCATGCTGAGTTTCTCTGGGTCCTGCAACAAGTTTTCCAGTCTTTCAAATAGTTGCACTATGTCAACAGCTGTTTTAGGAAGTAGGTCACTTTACACCGAGTAGGAAGTAGGCGTAAATTTGAAGTCATCTTAACTCTACATGAGAACTAACTCCAGTTTGCAACTGGTCCAGTTTAAGTTAGAGGAATTAATGTGAACTCTGAATTAGGTTGAAACTAGCCAACGTTTTAACTTACATTATACTGGTGCAACAGGCTGCTGAACAGTTATTTTTCTTCAGTCCATGTGCCAGATTTGGAAGGGTTCCAGGTTTTACTCGGTGCAGTTACCCAACTAACTCAATAATCCTGCTTTGTAGAACAGGGCCCTGATTTATATTTGATGAGATGAAAATTATACATTGGGTTTTTATCATTACATTACATTAATGCCATTTGGCAGACGCTCTTATCCAGAGCGACATACAGTTGATTAGACTAAGCAGGAGACAATCCTCCCCTGGAGCAATGCAGGGTTAAGGGCCTTGCTCAAGGGCCCAACGGCTGTGCGGATCTTAATGTGCCTACACATTAAGAGATTAGAACCACTGACCTTGCGTGCCTCAATCATTTACCTTAACCTATGCCACAGGCCACCCTCAATACAAAGAATGCAAGAACGTACTTGGGTTCTCCGGAAGTACATTCCTGCCTTGTGTTCTTGATGAAAACAGTCTTGCAAGAACAAAAGGACAGACAACACCGTTTTATGCATTTTAGATGCAATGCATCTTTACTCTGCACCTTGCGTTTCTAATTTCCTTGTAAGGAAAATTGTACTTTGGTCCTGCTTTACTATGGTTTTGAGTATCATTTAGTTCCAATTGTAGACAAACTGTAGCCCACTTAAAACATTACAGTGAACAAAATGTCCCTTTCACTCACTGTTCTTTAGCAAGCTAATGTATTTGGGCTGCTTCACTCACGTTACTCACAAAAATCTAAATAGTGCTTTCAAGTTTGCTCAGTTAACATTTACTCTATAATGTAGTACTTGTGACTAGGATACTCATGTGGGAAGTGATTTGCTGCGGAGAAGACCAAGACCGAAAATATACGGTGATGAGAGCAGTGCTGAGACATCCCACCTGTCCTGGAAGGTTCAGCACCTGCTCCTTGATACTCGCGAGTGGGAAGAATTCTCCCACAAACCAACAATGCACACCAAAAGGCAAAGTGAAGTTTAGAAATGTGCATTATACTGTCGCGAATTTACGGACAATCGTGAATTAAGGAACTGAAAAGAGAAAAGTGCAGGTGAGGTCGCTAAAATGCAGACGAAATTCGGATTATTATTGATGGGATGTCTGAGCCAGATAACTGCATACTACTTCACTACACTGGCTAAGATTACATAACATCTTACATATCCTTAAACTTAAAAAAAGGGTTTATTTTAGGTCACATACAGTGTTGTTCATTCACATAGTACCACTGTCAGTTCTAAACCCTGCTGGAACGAACAGGAAACTGGAAATTACTGCTGGTAGCTGATCATAGCAGGATTTTACTGCAATGGCCTGAAGTGATACAAAGGTAATGTTTGCTAGGTTTATTTTTGTATGTTATAGCAAGTTTTTTATATTTGTAAAATGTAACATATTTGTATTTAATTTTACAAATTACACATTAACAGCTATGACCGCTAAAAATTGTTTTTTTTTTTCGATTTAAAACGGACAAAATCTTATTTAATTGGGGCGCTACCGAGAGTCTGGCTCCAGAACACCAATCACGCAATCAGAGTTCCATTTCCATTCCATTCCATTTCTTATAAATCGCATGCTCTGCCCCATCCGTTTCTAGCCAATCAAAACTTCCGTTTCTCCCAGGTCATCCGGTCCGACTGTACTTGGGCTGCGAAAGACGACGTTGAACAAATTCACAATAACACAAGAACGGACAGGGACAGACAAGTATGTTCGCTGTGTGCGAAAACCATACTTGGAATACTAGGAATACATTGAAATGAAAATCAACCTGAAATTTAGTATGAGTAGTGTGCTAGTATGAGGTTTCGAAAACAGCCCGATTATTACCCATTATTAAAAATTGTGGTCAATTGTTAACACGCAGCCATCAAGATTAAACATTGGCTGGGCGTGCCACTTTTACAGGAGCCTCTATTGCATAAGGCACTTTCCTTCCCTCAGTGATGCCTGGAAGGCAGCTGCTGCCTCCAACACTGCGGTTTCAGTTCAGCCAACCACATATGTGTCCATACATCTTCGCAGGCAGTTTATCTTCTATGTATTTGTAACAAATCTGTAAAAAAAAAACGTTAGTGAGCTAGCTACTTTGGCAATCTGACGCTATTACTTCACTAGTTCTAAAAGCCGCTGCCTTCCAGGCGTCACTGAGGGAAGGAAAATACCTTGGGCGCCTCTATTGAAAATATTGACCTATGCGAGGTGGAAAGCAGTTCGCACGCTCCGTCAATTTCTGCTTAGAATGTCAAATTCTCAGACTTATAGACAAGCAGTCATACTCACCTCAACGCCAGTGTAATTCTCAAAGAAGAAGAGGACCATGCTCTGATAAATCGCGTAGAAAAGATCATCCATTACGTGGAACGGCCTGCCCGGGATGATCGTTGACAGCAGTCTCCAAGCACTCCAAGACAGCACGTATGCTGGTGCTGTACCCAGCATTACAGCGGCTGGAAGCCAGTACCGCAACGAGTATGTGTGTACGACCAAGGACAGCAGCATTTTGAAAATGTAAAAATAAGATGCGCTTCTACAGCAACACAGACTCTTGCAAACTACCTATCCGAACAAATCTTTGCTTGCTATGTAGCCAACTAACGTTACCGCTTTTTGCGCCCTGATGACAACTTTACCAGGCGTGTGTTTTAGAGTTTCTTTCGTTTTTTGGCTCCTGATTGGATCTCATTACAATTGCCCTCATGATCTCCAAGTGTGTACAGACCACAAACGCGCAGTCATGAACTTGTGTGGGTATTCTTAAAACTGGTCAGTAGAACCATAAACAAAAATAATTAAGCAAGACTTAGCTGCCTTTCGTGGAGATCAGGAAAGTTCCAAACGTTCGCAAATATCTGCATGCCATGCAAGAATAGCTAACCAAAAGGATACTATTTAGTCTGACAGTTAAGCACGCAGCAGCCAACTAGTTAACGATAAATTGCCGAATTTTGAGTAACGTTAGATCAAAGATCAAGATCTTGAACGCTTAGGCCAAAATAAGTAAATTGTGGCTAGCTAGCTAGTTAACTAGCAACCTATGCTCCGCTAACAGAAGTAACGTTAGCTCCACGCGATTCTACATGGGAGTACAACACTGCTTTACAGACATTTATCGTTTAGATAAACGAAATGGCTAATAACTCATCATAAAAACTCGTTTACTAACGTTATACCGGGACATTACATTAGCTAGGTACAGTTCACATACGACTTAAACTGTAGTGAATAAAACTACAAACCTAAATAGTCTATTTAGCTAGCTCTAGCTTGCAAACGAAACGCTCCCTAGTAATAAATGGTAAATATGTACAGCGTGCTAACGAACGTTGAACGGTATCTTCAACAAACCTGTATTATGGCATTTCTGTAATCGTTTTGTAACTGCACTGTGAACATCTTGTTACAAAGTCAAACACCTCATAGAATCCATGTTGAAAAAGTTGTGCTTGGGCCAGCAGGCCAGTACAAAGACAATGTACATCTTGAGATGTACTTTTATGTAATCTGAGCTTTTTCCTGGTGTTGTCATACAGTTCCGGTTATATCTGAAATAGAGTTCCGGTACTGCACAGTTTCGTCTCCGCCTGTGTTAGTATGCATACTTGCATATTTGCATACTGGCATACTAGTTAATACGCAATTTCAGCACGGAACGTTCTCAGCGTCATTTGTTTACATCAAAGACTGCAGTGGTTGCAAAAAAACCGGCGGGAATAATATTCAGTTCTTTATTAAAGACTCGGCGTCCAGATAAAAGACAAGACAGAACATACAATGAATTACATACAAGAGATCATAAAAAACAAAACCATCATTTAAAATATATAACGATTTACAAAGAGACACCCGTCTCCACAGCTGGGATTGATAACGTGAAGTACTAAACCTTATTTGACTTTGTTTGATAAGACCAAAATGATTTCATTTTCAGAGTCATTAAGCCGGCGGCACGGATGGTGCAGTGGGTAGCACTGCCGCCTCACAGCAAGGAGGTCCTGGGTTCGAATCCCCGTCGGCCGGGGCCTCTCTGTGCGGAGTTTGCATGTTCTCCCCGTGTCTGCGTGGGTTTCCTCCGGGTACTCCGGTTTCCTCCCACAGTCCAAAGACATGCAAGTTAGGCTGATTGGAGAGTCTAAATTGCCCGTAGGTATGAGTGTATGAGTGTAAATAAATAAATATTGGTCTCATCTGTCCATAAGGCCCTTTTCCAGAATGCTGCAGACTATTTTAGGTACTACTTAGCAAACTGATTACCTGGCCATCCTGTTTTGCAGCTAACTTGTAGTTTGCATCTTGCAGTGTTGCATATGTAGAAGTCTTTTGTGGAGAGCACTGTCATATCCACGCCTGCCTATTGAAGAGTGTGTTTCTGATTTGTGGGCAGGTGTTCTGCATTATGTAGCGATTTCTTCAGTTACATTACATTACATTAATGGCATTTGGCAGACGCTCTTATCCAGAGCGACGTACAACAAAGTGCAAAGTACCCATAACCAGGGATAAGTGTGCTGAAAGACCCTAGAGGGAAGTACAATTTCAAATGCTACCTGCACAACAAAGATTTGATCATTAAATGTTTTTTCTTGTTTTTATTTTATTTTTAATCAGAATACCGAAACACGCAAATTTTTGAACAAACCGCTTACCTAGCCAAACACTGCTTACCTAGCCAAACTAAACATCCTAATACACAAGTAAATATCACAGAAAGACAACAATTAAGGTTCACAGGGAGGTAGGGAGGGACAGCGAGAGGTGCAGCTTAAAGAGGTAGGTCTTCAGTTTGTGCTTGAAGATGGCAAGAGATTCTACTGTTCTGACCTCCACAAGGAGTTTGTTCCACCACCGTGGAGCCAGAACAGACAGTAGTCGTGAGCAGGAGTTGGAAGTTCGGAGAGGGGGAGGTGCCAAGTGGCTTGTGGAGGCCAAACAAAGAGGTCTGGCAGGGGTGTAGGGTCTGATGATTTATTGGAGGTAAGCTGGGACCCCTTAACTGCGTGGAAGGCTAGCACCAATGTTTTGAATGTGATGCAAGCCATGACTGGCAGCCAGTGGAGGGAAGTAAGCAGGGGGGTGACGTGAGTGTTTGGGAAGGTTGAAGACCAGACGAGCTGCTGCATTCTGGATAAGTTGGAGGGGTCTGATGGCGGACGGTGGGAGGCCAGCCAAGAGGGAATTGCAGTAGTCCAGGCGGGACAAAACCATCACTTGGACCAAGAGCTGGGTCGAGTAGGGGGTGAGAAAGGGCAGATTCTCCGTATGCTGTATCGGAAGAACCTGCATGCCTGCAGAGCACTTCAATCGTCCCACACAGACAAGTGCTTTCTTTTAGAAAAAACCCACAAAAGGAAAAACGGAAAAAATATAAGTGGCCAAAAAATTCTCTCCCTCTCCGGTAGTGAGAGACGGGTTCACCCACCTGCATGGGTTTAGGTTCTAGTTCAGGAGGCTTTCTAGGAGTTCGGTGTCTGATACAGGGAACCGGAGGAGGCGCCTTATCGCGCGTTGTTCCCCCAGCCGAGTGTCCACTCACTAGTGCTTGGATCAAGAACCCTGGGGGATCTGGAACAGCTCATGGGAAGCCGCTGGAACAGAGATGGCCCGGTCGATTACCCTCTTCATGGCAGTGGAGAAGAGGGTGAAGTTGTAGCATTTGGGGGTGCCAGAGTCCCAGAAAGCAGACCTCCAACCATGTGCTCCTTTATGAGCTTTAGATATAGGCTTTATAAAAACTTTAACTTTTCCCGCATTCAGGAACAAAGTTTTTCAAACTGTGCATTTCTTCAAAGTCAATACTCAAACTTCATCCAAAAGGAAAAGGTTTGATGGTGGGGCGATAATCTATCAGGTATATGCCCATTTGCCAGAAACCGCCTTGAGAGCTTGTGAAATACAAAAATGACGATTTCAAGCTTTGGTACTCTAAGTTTCATAGTAGGTGAAAATGAGCATATCTTGAAGAGAGAATACACTAGCTGCTTCCAAATGAAATATGTATGATGGTGAATGGTTCCATACCATATATTCAAAAGGTAGCCATGAGCTCCTTTAGGAGCTTTAGATATAGGCTCTATAAACACTTTAACTTTTCCCGGATTCAGGAACAAAGTTTTTCAAACTGTGCTTTTCTTCAAAGTCAATACTCAAATTTCATCCAAAAGGAAAAGGTTTGATGGTGGGGCGATAATCTATCAGGTGTATGCCATTTGCCAGAAATTGCATTCAGAGCTTGTGAAATTCCCAAAATGACGATTTCAAACTTTGGTACTCTAAGTTTCATAGTAGGTGAAAATGAGCATATCTTGAAGAGAGAATGCATTAGCTGCTTCCAAATGAAATATGTATGATGGTGAATGGTTCCATATCTTATATTCAAAAGGTAGCCATGTGCTCCTTTAGGAGCTTTAGATATAGGCTCTATAAACACTTTAACTTTTCCCGCATTCAGGAACAAAGTTTTTCAAACTGTGCATTTCTTCAAAGTCAATACTCAAATTTCATCCAAAAGGAAAAGGTTTGATGGTGGGGCAATAATCTATCAGGTGTATGCCCATTTGCCAGAAACCGCATTCAGAGCTTGTGAAATCCCCAAAATGACGATTTCAAGCTTTGGCACTCGTAAGTTCCATAGTAGGTGAAAATGGGCATATCTTGAAGAGAGAATACACTAGCTGCTTCCCAATGAAATATGTATGATGATGAATGGTTCCATATCATATATTCAAAAGGTAGCGATGTGCTCCTTTAGGAGCTTTAGATATAGGCTCCATAAAAAGTTTAACTTTTCCCGCATTCAGGAACAAAGTTTTTCAAACTGTGCATTTCTTCAAAGTCAATACTCAAATTTCATCCAAAAGGAAAAGGTTTGATGGTGGGGCAATAATCTATCAGGTGTATGCCCATTTGCCAGAAACCGCATTCAGAGTTTATGAAATCCCCAAAATGACGATTTCAAGCTTTGGTACTCTAAGTTTCATAGTAGGTGAAAATGGGCATATCTTGAAGAGGGAATGCACTAGCTGCTTCCAAATGAAATATGTATAATGGTGAATGGTTCCATATCATATATTCAAAAGGTAGCCATGTGCTCCTTTAGGAGCTTTAGATATAGGCTTAAAAAAAACTTTACCTTTTCCCGCATTGAGGAACAAAGTTTTTCAAACTGTGCATTTCTTGAAAGTCAATTCTCAAATTTCATCTAAAAGGAAAAGCTTTGATGGTGGGGCAATAATCTATCAGGTGTATGCCCATTTGCCAGAAACTGCATTCAGGGCGTGTGAAATCCCCAAAATGACGATTTCAAGCTTTGGCACTCGTAAGTTCCATAGTAGGTGAAAATGGGCATATCTTGAAGAGAGAATACACTAGCTGCTTCCCAATGAAATATGTATGATGATGAATGGTTCCATATCATATATTCAAAAGGTAGCGATGTGCTCCTTTAGGAGCTTTAGATATAGGCTTTATGAAACCTTTAACTTTTCCCGCATTCAGGAACAAAGTTTTTCAAACTGTGAATTTCTTGAAAGTCAATACTCAAATATCAACCAAAAGAAAAAGGTTTGCTGGTGAGGCGATAATCTATCAGGTGCATGCCCATTTGCTAGAAAGCACATTCAGAGCTTGTGAAATACATACATGACAATTTCAAGCTTTGGCCCTCTAAGTTTCATAGTTGGTGAAAATGAGCATATCTTGAAGAGAGAATAGACTAGCTGCTTCCAAATGAAATATGTATGATGGTGAGCGGTTCCATATCATATATTCAAAAGGTAGTCATCGGCTCCTTTAGGAGCTTTAGATATAGGCTTTATAAAACCTTTAACTTTGCCCGCATTCAGGAAAAAAGCTTTTCAAACTGTGCATTTCTTGAAAGTCAATACTCAAATATCAACCAAAAGAAAAAGGTTTGATGGTGAGGCGATAATCTATCAGGTGAATGCCCATTTGCCAGAAAACGCTTTCAGAGCTTGTGAAATACATACATGACGATTTCAAGCTTTGGCGCTCTAAATTTCATAGTTGTTGAAAATGAGCATATCTTTAAGAGAGAATACAAAAGCTGCTTCCAAATGAAATATGTATGATGGTGAGTGGTTCAATATCATATATTCAAAAGGTAGCCATCTGCTCCTTTAGGAGCTTGAGATATAGGCTTTATAAAACGTTTAACTTTGCCCGCATTCAGGAACAAAGTTTTTCAAACTGTGCATTTCTTGAAAGTCAATACTCAAATATCAACCAAAAGAAAAAGGTTTGATGGTGAGGCGATAATCTATCAGGTGAATGCCCATTTGCCAGAAAGCGCTTTCAGAGCTTGTGAAATACATACTTGACGATTTCAAGCTTTGGCGCTCTAAGTTTCATAGTAGTTGAAAATGAGCATATCTTGAAGAGAGAATACACTAGCTGCTTCCAAATGAAATATGTATGATGGTGAGTGGTTCAATATCATATATTCAAAAGGTAGCCATCTACTCCTTTAGGAGCTTTAGATATAGGCTTTATGAAACCTTTAACATTACCCGCATTCAGAAATAAAGTTTTTCAAACTGTGCATTTCTTGAAAGTCAATTCTCAAATGTCAACCAAAAGAAAAAGGTTTGATGGTGAGGCGAAAATCTATAAGGTGTATGCCCATTGGCGGCACGGATGGTGCAGTGGGTAGCACTGCTGCCTCACAGCAAGGAGGTCCTGGGTTCGAATCCCCGTCGGCCGGGGCCTCTCTGTGCGGAGTTTGCATGTTCTCCCCGTGTCTGCGTGGGTTTCCTCCAGGTACTCCGGTTTCCTCCCACAGTCCAAAGACATGCAGGTTAGGCTGATTGGAGAGTCTAAATTGCCCATAGGTATGAGTGTGTGAGTGAATGGTGTGTGTGCCCTGTGATGGACTGGCGACCTGTCCAGGGTGTATTCCTGCCTTTCGCCCAATGTATGCTGGGATAGGCTCCAGCCCCCCTGCGACCCTGATCAGGATAAGCGGGTTCAGATAATGGATGGATGGATGGATGTATGCCCATTTGCCAGAAAGCGCATTCAGAGCTTGTGAAATACATACATGACGATTTCAAGCTTTGGCGCTCTAAGTTTCATAGTTGTTGAAAATGAGCCTATCTTGAAGAGAGAATACACTAGCTGCTTCCAAATGAAATATGTATGGTGGTGAGTGGTTCTATATCATATATTCAAAAGGTAGCCATCTGCTCCTTTAGGAGCTTTAGATATAGGCTTTATAAAACCATTAACTTTTCCCGCATTGAGCAACAAAGCTTTTCAAACTGTGCATTTCTTGAAAGTCAATACTCAAATATCAACCAAAAGAAAAAGGTTTGATGGTGAGGCGATAATCTATCAGGTGAATGCCCATTTGCCAGAAAGCGCTTTCAGAACTTGTGAAATACACACAAGACGATTTCAAGCTTTGGCGCTCTAAGTTTCATAGTGGTTGAAAATGAGCATATCTTGAAGAGAGAATAGACTAGCTGCTTCCAAATGAAATATGTATGATGGTGAGTGGTTCCATATCATATATTCAAAAGGTAGCCATCTGCTCCTTTAGGAGCTTTAGATATAGGCTTTATAAAACCTTTAACTTTTCCCGCATTCAGAAGCAAAGTTTTTCAAACTGTACATTTCTTGAAAGTCAATACCCAATATCAACCAAAAGAAAAACGTTTGATGGTGAGGCGATAGTCTATCAGGTGTATGCCCATTTGCCAGAAAGCGCATTCAGAGCTTGTGAAATCCCCAAAATGACGATTTCAAGCTTTGGCGCTCTAAGTTTCATAGTTGTTGAAAATGAGCATATCTTGAAGAGAGAATAGACTAGCTGCTTACAAATGAAATATGTATGATGGTGAGTGGTTCCATATTATATATTCAAAAGGTAGCCATCTGCTCCTTTAGGAGCTATAGATATAGGATTTATAAAACCTTTAACTTTTCCCGCATTCAGAAACAAAGTTTTTCAAACTGTGCATTTCTTGAAAGACAATACTCAAATATCAACCAAAAAAAAAGGTTTGATGGTGGGCCGATAATCTATCAGGTGTATGCCCATTTGCCAGAAAGCGCATTCAGAGCTTTTGAAATAGATATATGACGATTTCAAGCTTTGGCGTTCTAAGTTTCATTGTAGATGAAAATGAGCATATCTTGAAGAGAGAATAGACTAGCTGCTTCCAAATGAAATATGTATGATAGTGAGTGGTTCCCGCCTCACAGCAAGGAGGTCCTGGGTTCGAATCCCCGTCGGCCGGGGCCTCTTTGTGTGGAGTTGGCATGTTCTCCCCGTGTCTGCGTGGGTTTCCTCCGGGTACTCTGGTTTCCTCCCACAGTCCAAAGACATGCACGTTAGGCTGATTGGAGAGTCTAAATTGCCCGTAGGTATGAGTGTGTGAGTGAATGGTATGTGTGCCCTGTGATGGACTGGCGAATTGTCCAGGGTGTATTCCTGCCTTTCGCCCAATGTATGCTGGGATAGGCTCCAGCCCCCCTGCGACCCTTATCAGGATAAGCGGGTTCTGATAATGGATGGATGGATGGATGGTGAGTGGTTCCATATCATATATTCAAAAGGTAGCCATCTGCTCCTTTAGGAGCTTTAGATATAGGCTTTATAAAACCTTTAACTTTTCCCGCATTCAGAAGCAAAGTTTTTCAAACTGTGCATTTCTTGAAAGTCAATACCCAAATATCAACCAAAAGAAAAAGGTTTGATGGTGAGGCGATAATCTATCAGGTGTATGCACATTTTCCAGAAAGCGCATTCAGAGCTTGTGAAATCCCCAAAATGACGATTTCAAGCTTTGGCGCTCTTAGTTTCATAGTGGTTGAAAATGAGCATATCTTGAAGAGAGAATAGACTAGCTGCTTCCAAATGAAATATGTATGATGGTGAGTGGTTCCATATCATATATTCAAAAGGTAGCCATCTGCTCCTTTAGGAGCTTTAGATATAGGCTTTATAAAACCTTTAACTTTTCCCGCATTCAGAAGCAAAGTTTTTCAAACTGTGAATTTCTTGAAAGTCAATACCCAATATCAACCAAAAGAAAAAGGTTTGATGGTGAGGCGATAGTCTATCAGGTGTATGCCCATTTGCCAGAAAGCGCATTCAGAGCTAGTGAAATCCCCGAAATGACGATTTCAAGCTTTGGCGCTCTAAGTTTCATAGTTGTTGAAAATTAGCATATCTTGAAGAGAGAATAAAATAGCTGCTTCCAAATGAAATATGTATGATGGTGAGTGGTTCAATATCATATATTCAAAAGGTAGCCATCTGCTCCTTTAGGAGCTTGAGATATAGGCTTTATAAAACGTTTAACTTTGCCCGCATTCAGGAACAAAGTTTTTCAAACTGTGCATTTCTTGAAAGTTAATACTCAAATATCAACCAAAAGAAAAAGCTTTGATGGTGAGGCGATAGTCAATCAGGTGTCTGCCCATTTTCCAGAAAGCGCATTCAGAGCTTGTGAAATACATACGTGACGATTTCAAGCTTTGGCGCTCTAAGTTTCATAGTTGTTGAAAATGAGCATATCTTGAAGAGAGAATAGACTAGCTGCTTACAAATGAAATATGTATGATGGTGAGTGGTTCCATATTATATATTCAAAAGGTAGCCATCTGCTCCTTTAGGAGCTATAGATATAGGATTTATAAAACCTTTAACTTTTCCCGCATTCAGAAACAAAGTTTTTCAAACTGTGCATTTCTTGAAAGACAATACTCAAATATCAACCAAAAAAAAAGGTTTGATGGTGGGCCGATAATCTATCAGGTGTATGCCCATTTGCCAGAAAGCGCATTCAGAGCTTTTGAAATAGATATATGACGATTTCAAGCTTTGGCGTTCTAAGTTTCATAGTAGATGAAAATGAGCATATCTTGAAGAGAGAATAGACTAGCTGCTTCCAAATGAAATATGTATGATAGTGAGTGGTTCCCGCCTCACAGCAAGGAGGTCCTGGGTTCGAATCCCCGTCGGCCGGGGCCTCTTTGTGTGGAGTTGGCATGTTCTCCCCGTGTCTGCGTGGGTTTCCTCCGGGTACTCTGGTTTCCTCCCACAGTCCAAAGACATGCACGTTAGGCTGATTGGAGAGTCTAAATTGCCCGTAGGTATGAGTGTGTGAGTGAATGGTATGTGTGCCCTGTGATGGACTGGCGAATTGTCCAGGGTGTATTCCTGCCTTTCGCCCAATGTATGCTGGGATAGGCTCCAGCCCCCCTGCGACCCTTATCAGGATAAGCGGGTTCTGATAATGGATGGATGGATGGATGGTGAGTGGTTCCATATCATATATTCAAAAGGTAGCCATCTGCTCCTTTAGGAGCTTTAGATATAGGCTTTATAAAACCTTTAACTTTTCCCGCATTCAGAAGCAAAGTTTTTCAAACTGTGCATTTCTTGAAAGTCAATACCCAAATATCAACCAAAAGAAAAAGGTTTGATGGTGAGGCGATAATCTATCAGGTGTATGCACATTTTCCAGAAAGCGCATTCAGAGCTTGTGAAATCCCCAAAATGACGATTTCAAGCTTTGGCGCTCTTAGTTTCATAGTGGTTGAAAATGAGCATATCTTGAAGAGAGAATAGACTAGCTGCTTCCAAATGAAATATGTATGATGGTGAGTGGTTCCATATCATATATTCAAAAGGTAGCCATCTGCTCCTTTAGGAGCTTTAGATATAGGCTTTATAAAACCTTTAACTTTTCCCGCATTCAGAAGCAAAGTTTTTCAAACTGTGAATTTCTTGAAAGTCAATACCCAATATCAACCAAAAGAAAAAGGTTTGATGGTGAGGCGATAGTCTATCAGGTGTATGCCCATTTGCCAGAAAGCGCATTCAAAGCTAGTGAAATCCCCGAAATGACGATTTCAAGCTTTGGCGCTCTAAGTTTCATAGTTGTTGAAAATTAGCATATCTTGAAGAGAGAATAAAATAGCTGCTTCCAAATGAAATATGTATGATGGTGAGTGGTTCAATATCATATATTCAAAAGGTAGCCATCTGCTCCTTTAGGAGCTTGAGATATAGGCTTTATAAAACGTTTAACTTTGCCCGCATTCAGGAACAAAGTTTTTCAAACTGTGCATTTCTTGAAAGTTAATACTCAAATATCAACCAAAAGAAAAAGCTTTGATGGTGAGGCGATAGTCAATCAGGTGTCTGCCCATTTTCCAGAAAGCGCATTCAGAGCTTGTGAAATACATACGTGACGATTTCAAGCTTTGGCGCTCTAAGTTTCATAGTTGTTGAAAATGAGCATATCTTGAAGAGAGAATACACTAGCTGCTTCCAAATGAAATATGTATGATGGTGAGTGGTTCTATATCATATATTCAAAAGGTAGCCATCTGCTCCTTTAGGAGCTTTAGATATAGGCTTTATAAAACTTTTTACTTTACCCGCATTCAGAAACAAAGTTTTTCAAACTGTGCATTTCTTGAAAGTCAATACCCAAATATCAACCAAAAGAAAAAGGTTTGATGGTGAGGCGATAATCTATCAGGTGTATGCCCATTTTCCAGAAAGCGCATTCAGAGCTTGTGAAATCCCCAAAATGACGATTTCAAGCTTTGGCGCTCTTAGTTTCATAGTGGTTGAAAATGAGCATATCTTGAAGAGAGAATAGACTAGCTGCTTCCAAATGAAATATGTATGATGGTGAGTGGTTCCATATCATATATTCAAAAGGTAGCCATCTGCTCCTTTAGGAGCTTTAGATATAGGCTTTATAAAACCTTTAACTTTTCCCGCATTCAGAAGCAAAGTTTTTCAAACTGTGAATTTCTTGAAAGTCAATACCCAATATCAACCAAAAGAAAAAGGTTTGATGGTGAGGCGATAGTCTATCAGGTGTATGCCCATTTGCCAGAAAGCGCATTCAAAGCTAGTGAAATCCCCGAAATGACGATTTCAAGCTTTGGCGCTCTAAGTTTCATAGTTGTTGAAAATTAGCATATCTTGAAGAGAGAATAAAATAGCTGCTTCCAAATGAAATATGTATGATGGTGAGTGGTTCAATATCATATATTCAAAAGGTAGCCATCTGCTCCTTTAGGAGCTTGAGATATAGGCTTTATAAAACGTTTAACTTTGCCCGCATTCAGGAACAAAGTTTTTCAAACTGTGCATTTCTTGAAAGTTAATACTCAAATATCAACCAAAAGAAAAAGCTTTGATGGTGAGGCGATAGTCAATCAGGTGTCTGCCCATTTTCCAGAAAGCGCATTCAGAGCTTGTGAAATACATACGTGACGATTTCAAGCTTTGGCGCTCTAAGTTTCATAGTTGTTGAAAATGAGCATATCTTGAAGAGAGAATACACTAGCTGCTTCCAAATGAAATATGTATGATGGTGAGTGGTTCTATATCATATATTCAAAAGGTAGCCATCTGCTCCTTTAGGAGCTTTAGATATAGGCTTTATAAAACTTTTTACTTTACCCGCATTCAGAAACAAAGTTTTTCAAACTGTGCATTTCTTGAAAGTTAAAACTCAAATATCAACCAAAAGAAAAAGGTTTGATGGTGAGGCGATAATCTATCAGGTGTATGCCCATTTGCCAGAAACTGCATTCAGAGGTTGTGAAATCCCCAAAATGACGATTTCATGCTTTGGCACTCTAAGTTTCACAGTAGTTGAAAATGAGCATATCTTGAAGAGAGAATACAATAGCTGCTTCCAAATTAAATATGTATGATGGTGATTGGTTCTATATCATATAGTCAAAAGGTAGCCATCTGCTCCTTTAGGAGCTTTAGATATAGGCTTTATAAAACTTTTTACTTTTCCCGCATTCAGAAACAAAGTTTTTCAAACTGTGCATTTCTTGAAAGTCAATACTCAAATTTCATCCAAAAGGAAAAGGTTTGATGGTGAGGCGATAATCTATCAGGTATATGCCCATTTGCCAGAAAGCGCATTCAGAGCTTGTTAAATACATACATGACGATTTCAAGCTTTGGCGCTCGAAGTTTCATAGTTGTTGAAAATGAGCATATCTTGAAGAGAGAATACACTAGCTGCTTCCAATTGAAATATGTATGATGGTGAGTGGTTCTATATCATATATTCAAAAGGTAGCCATCTGCTCCTTTAGGAGCTTTAGATATAGGCTTTATAAAACTTTTTACTTTTCCCGCATTCAGAAACAAAGTTTTTCAAACTGTGCATTTCTTGAAAGTCAATACTCAAATTTCATCCAAAAGGAAAAGGTTTGATGGTGAGGCGATAATCTATCAGGTATATGCCCATTTGCCAGAAAGCGCATTCAGAGCTTGTTAAATACATACATGACGATTTCAAGCTTTGGCGCTCAAAGTTTCATAGTTGTTGAAAATGAGCATATCTTGAAGAGAGAATACACTAGCTGCTTCCAAATGAAATTTGTAGGATGGTGAGTGGTTCCATATCATATATTGAAAAGGTAGTCATCTGCTCCTTTAGGAGCTTTAGATACAGGCTTTATAAAACCATTAACTTTGCCCGCATTCAGCAACAAAGTTTTTCAAACTGTGCATTTCTTGAAAGACAATACTCAAATATCAACCAAAAGAAAAAGGTTTGATGGTGGGCCGAGAATCTATCAGGTGTATTCCCATTTGCCAGAAAGCGCTTTCAGAGCTTGTGAAATAGATATATGACGATTTCAAGCTTTGGCGCTCAAAGTTTCATAGTAGATGAAAATGAGCATATCTTGAAGAGTGAATAGACTAGCTGCTTCCAAATGAAATATGTATGATGGTGATTGGTTCCATATCATATATTCAAAAGGTTGCCATCTGCTCCTTTAGGAGCGTTTGATATAGGCTTCATAAAACCTTTAACTTCTCCCGCATTCAGAAACAATGTTTTTCAAACTGTGCATTTCTTTAAAGTCAATACTCAAATTTCATCCAAAAGGAAAAGGTTTGATGGTGGGCCGATAATCTAACAGGGGGATGCCCATTTGCCAGAAACCGCATTCTGAGCTTGTGAAATCCCCAAAATGACGATTTCAAGCTTTGGCGCTCTAAGTTTCATAGTAGTTGAAAATGAGCATATCTTGAAGAGAGAATACACTTGCAGCTTCCAAATGAAATATGTATGATAGTGAGTGGTTCCATATCATATATTCAAAAGGTAGCCATCTGCTCCTTTAGGAGCTTGAGATATAGGCTTTATAAAACCTTTAACTTTGCCCGCATTCAGGAACAAAGTTTTTCAAACTGTGCATTTCTTGAAAGTCAACCCTCAAATTTCATCCAAAAGGAAAAGGTTTGATGGTGAGGCGATAATCTATCAGGGGTATGCCCATTTGCCAGAAAGCGCATTCAGAGCTTGTGAAATACATATATGACTATTTCAAGCTTTGGCCCTCTTAGTTTCTTAGTAGTTGAAAATGAGCATATCTTGAAGAGAGAATACACTAGCTGCTTCCAAATGAAATATGTATGATGGTGAGTGGTTTCATATCATATATTCAAAAGGTAGCCATCTGCTCCTTTAGGAGCTTGAGATATAGGCTTTATAAAACCTTTAACTTTGCCCGCATTCAGGAACAAAGTTTTTCAAACTGTGCATTTCTTGAAAGTTAATCCTCAAATATCAACCAAAAGAAAAAGGTTTGATGGTGAGGCGATAATCTATCAGGTGTATGCCCATTTGCCAGAAAGCGCATTCAGAGCTTGTGAAATAAATACATGACGATTTCAAGCTTTGGCACTCTAAGTTTCATAGCAGTTGAAAATGAGCATATCTTGAAGAGAGAATACACTTGCAGCTTCCAAATGAAATATGTATGATAGTGAGTGGTTCCATATCATATCTTCAAAAGGTAGCCATCTGCTCCTTTAGGTGCTTTAGATATAGGCTTTATAAAACCTTTAACTTTTCCCGCATTCAGAAGCAAAGTTTTTCAAACTGTGCATTTCTTGAAAGTCAATACTCAAATATCAACCAAAAGAAAAAGGTTTGATGGTGAGGCGATAATCTATCAGGTGTATGCCCATTTGCCAGAAACCGCATTCGGAGCTTGTGAAATACCATACATGGCGATTTCAAGCTTTGGCCCTCTTAGTTTCTTAGTAGTTGAAAATGAGCATATCTTGAAGAGAGAATACACTAGCTGCTTCCAAATGAAATATGTATGATGGTGAGTGGTTCCATATCATATATTCAAAAGGTAGCCATCTGCTCCTTTAGGAGCTATAGATATAGGCTTTATAAAACCTTTTACTGTTCCCGCATTCAGAAACAAAGTTTTTCAAACTGTGCATTTCTTGAAAGTCAACACTCAAATTTCATCAAAAAGGAAAAGGTTTGATGATGGGCCGATAATCTATCAAGGGTATTCCCATTTGCCAGAAACCGCATTCGGAGCTTGTGAAATCCCAAAAATGACGATTTCATGCTTTGGCAATCTAAGTTTCATAGTGGTTGAAAATGAGCATATCTTGAAGAGAGAATACACTTGCTGCTTCCAAATGAAATATGTATGATGGTGAGTGGTTCCATATCATATATTCAAAAGGTAGCCATCTGCTCCTTTAGGAGCTTTAGATATAGGCTTTATAAAACCTTTAAGATTACCCGCATTCAAAAACAAAGTTTTTCAAACTGTGCATTTCTTGAAAGTCAATACTCCAATATCAACCAAAAGAAAAAGGTTTGATGGTGACGCGATAATCTATCAGGTGTATGTCCATTTGCCAGAAAGCGCATTCAGAGCTTGTGAAATAAATACATGATGATTTCAAGCTTTGGCACTCTACGTTTCATAGTAGATGAAAATGAGCATATCTTGAAGAGAGAATACACTAGCTGCTTCCAAATGAAATATGTATGAAGGTGAGTGGTTCCATATCATATATTCAAAAGGTAGCCATCTGCTCCTTTAGGTGCTTTAGATATAGGCTTTATAAAACCTTTAACTTTTCCCACATTCAGAAGCAAAGTTTTTCAAACTGTGCGTTTCTTGAAAGTCAATACTCAAATATCAACCAAAAGAAAAAGGTTTGATGGTGAGGCGATAATCTATCAGGTGTATGCCCAATTGCCAGAAAGCGCATTCAGAGCTTGTGAAATACTTAGAGGACGATTTGAAGCGTTGGCGTTCTAAGTTTCATAGTTGTTGAAAATGAGCATATCTTGAAGAGAGAATACACTTGCAGCTTCGAAATGAAATATGTATGATAGTGAGTGGTTCCATATCATATATTCAAAAGGTAGCCATCTGCTCCTTTAGGAGCTTGAGATATAGGCTTTATAAAACCTTTAACTTTGCACGCATTCAGGAACAAAGTTTTTCAAACTGTGCATTTCTTGAAAGTTAATCCTCAAATATCAACGAAAAGAAAAAGGTTTGATGGTGAGGCGATAATCTATCAGGAGTATGCCCAATTGCCAGAAAGCGCATTCAGAGCTTGTGAAATACTTAGAGGACGATTTGAAGCGTTGGCGTTCTAAGTTTCATAGTTGTTGAAAATGAGCATATCTTGAAGAGAGAATACAATAGCTGCTTCCAAATAAAATATGTATGATGGTGAGTGGTTCTATATCATATATTCAAAAGGTAGCCATCTGCTGCTTTAGGAGCTTGAGATATAGGCTTTATAAAACCTTTAACTTTGCCCGCATTCACGAACAAAGTTTTTCAAACTGTGCATTTCTTGAAAGTCAATACTCAAATATCAACGAAAAAAAAAAGGTTTGATGGTGAGGCGATAATCTATCAGGTGTATGCCCATTTGCCAAAAAGCGCATTCAGAGCTTCTGAAATACATATATGACGATTTCAAGCTTTGGCACTCTAAGTTTCATAGTGGTTGAAAATGAGCATATCTTGAAGAGAGAATACACTAGCTGCTTCCAAATGAAATATGTATGAAGGTGAGTGGTTCCATATCATATATTCAAAGGGTAGCCATCTACTCTTATAGGAGCTTTAGATATAGGCTTTATGAAACCATTAACATTACCCGCATTCAAAAACAAAGTTTTTCAAACTGTGCATTTCTTGAAAGTCAATACTCAAATATCAACCAAAAGAAAAAGGTTTGAGGGTGAGGCGATAATCTATCAGGTGTATGCCCATTTGCCAGAAAGCGCATTCAGAGCTTGTGAAATACATATATGACGATTTCAAGCGTTGGCGTTCTAAGTTTCATAGTTGTTGAAAATGAGCATATCTTGAAGAGAGAATACAATAGCTGCTTCCAAATGAAATATGTATGATGGTGAGTGGTTCTATATCATATATTCAAAAGGTAGCCATCTGCTCCTTTAGGAGCTTTAGATATAGGCTTTATAAAACCTTCAACGTTTCCCGCATTCAGAAACAAAGTTTTTAAAACTGTGCATTTCTTGAAAGTCAATACTCAATTATCATCCAAAAGGAAAAGGTTTGATGGTGGGCCGATAATCTATCATGGGTATGCCCATTTGCCAGAAACCGCATTCGGAGATTGTGAAATCCCCAAAATGACGATTTCATGTTTGGCACTCTAAGTTTCATAGTGGTTGAAAATGGGCTTATCTTGAAGAGAGAATACACTAGCTGCTTCCAAATGAAATACGTATGATGGTGAGTGGTTCCATATCATATATTCAAAAGGTAGCCATCTGCTCCTTTAGGAGCTATAGATATAGGCTTTATAAAACCTTAAACGTTTCCCGCATTCAGAAACAAAGTTTTCCAAACTGTGCATTTCTTGAAAGTCAATACTCCAATATCAACCAAAAGAAAAAGATTTGATGGTGAGGCGATAATCGATCAGGTGTCTGCCCATTTGCCAGAAAGCGCATTCAGAGCTTGTGAAATAAATACATGACGATTTCAAACTTTGGCGCTCTAAGTTTCATAGTAGTTGAAAATGAGCATATCTTGAAGAGAGAATACACTAGCTGCTTCCAAATGAAATATGTATGATGGTGAGTGGTTCCATATCATATATTCAAAGGGTCGCCATCTGCTCTTTTAGGAGCTTTAGATATAGGCTTTATGAAACCATTAACATTACCCGCATTCAAAAACAAAGTTTTTCAAACTGTGCATTTCTTGAAAGTCAATACTCAAATATCAACCAAAAGAAAAAGGTTTGAGGGTGAGGCGATAATCTATCAGGTGTATGCCCATTTGCCAGAAAGCGCATTCAGAGCTTTTAAAATACATATATGACGATTTCAAGCGTTGGCGTTCTAAGTTTCATAGTTGTTGAAAATGAGCATATCTTGAAGAGAGAATACAATAGCTGCATCCAAATGAAATATGTATGATGGTGAGTGGTTCTATATCATATATTCAAAAGGTAGCCATCTGCTCCTTTAGGAGCTTTAGATATAGGCTTTATAAAACCTTCAACGTTTCCCGCATTCAGAAACAAAGTTTTTAAAACTGTGCATTTCTTGAAAGTCAATACTCAAATATCATCGAAAAGGAAAAGGTTTGATGGTGGGCCGATGGTCTATCATGGGTATGCCCATTTGCCAGAAACTGCATTCGGAGATTGTGAAATCCCCAAAATGACGATTTCATGCTTTGGCACTCTAAGTTTCATAGTGGTTGAAAATGGGCTTATCTTGAGGAGAGAATACACTAGCTGCTTCCAAATGAAATACGTATGATGGTGAGTGGTTCCATATCATATATTCAAAAGGTAGCCATCTGCTCCTTTAGGAGCTTTAGATATAGGCTTTATAAAACCTTAAACGTTTCCCGCATTCAGAAACAAAGTTTTCCAAACTGTGCATTTCTTGAAAGTCAATACTCCAATATCAACCAAAAGAAAAAGATTTGATGGTGAGGCGATAATCGATCAGGTGTCTGCCCATTTGCCAGAAAGCGCATTCAGAGCTTGAGAAATAAATACATGACGATTTCAAACTTTGGCGCTCTAAGTTTCATAGTAGTTGAAAATGAGCATATCTTGAAGAGAGAATACACTAGCTGCTTCCAAATGAAATATGTATGATGGTGAGTGGTTCCATATCATATATTCAAAGGGTCGCCATCTGCTCTTTTAGGAGCTTTAGATATAGGCTTTATGAAACCATTAACATTACCCGCATTCAAAAACAAAGTTTTTCAAACTGTGCATTTCTTGAAAGTCAATACTCAAATATCAACCAAAAGAAAAAGGTTTGAGGGTGAGGCGATAATCTATCAGGTGTATGCCCATTTGCCAGAAAGCGCATTCAGAGCTTGTAAAATACATATATGACGATTTCAAGCGTTGGCGTTCTAAGTTTCATAGTTGTTGAAAATGAGCATATCTTGAAGAGAGAATACAATAGCTGCATCCAAATGAAATATGTATGATGGTGAGTGGTTCTATATCATATATTCAAAAGGTAGCCATCTGCTCCTTTAGGAGCTTTAGATATAGGCTTTATAAAACCTTCAACGTTTCCCGCATTCAGAAACAAAGTTTTTAAAACTGTGCATTTCTTGAAAGTCAATACTCAAATATCATCCAAAAGGAAAAGGTTTGATGGTGGGCCGATGATCTATCATGGGTATGCCCATTTGCCAGAAACCGCATTCGGAGATTGTGAAATCCCCAAAATGACGATTTCATGTTTTGGCACTCTAAGTTTCATAGTGGTTGAAAATGGGCTTATCTTGAAGAGAGAATACACTAGCTGCTTCCAAATGAAATACGTATGATGGTGAGTGGTTCCATATCATATATTCAAAAGGTAGCCATCTGCTCCTTTAGGAGCTATAGATATAGGCTTTATAAAACCTTAAACGTTTCCCGCATTCAGAAACAAAGTTTTCCAAACTGTGCATTTCTTGAAAGTCAATACTCCAATATCAACCAAAAGAAAAAGATTTGATGGTGAGGCGATAATCGATCAGGTGTCTGCCCATTTGCCAGAAAGCGCATTCAGAGCTTGAGAAATAAATACATGACGATTTCAAACTTTGGCGCTCAAAGTTTCATAGTAGTTGAAAATGAGCATATCTTGAAGAGAGAATACACTAGCTGCTTCCAAATGAAATATGTATGATGGTGAGAGGTTCCATATCATATATTCAAAGGGTCGCCATCTGCTCTTTTAGGAGCTTTAGATATAGGCTTTATGAAACCATTAACATTACCCGCATTCAAAAACAAAGTTTTTCAAACTGTGCATTTCTTGAAAGTCAATACTCAAATATCAACCAAAAGAAAAAGGTTTGAGGGTGAGGCGATAATCTATCAGGTGTATGCCCATTTGCCAGAAAGCGCATTCAGAGCTTGTAAAATACATATATGACGATTTCAAGCGTTGGCGTTCTAAGTTTCATAGTTGTTGAAAATGAGCATATCTTGAAGAGAGAATACAATAGCTGCATCCAAATGAAATATGTATGATGGTGAGTGGTTCTATATCATATATTCAAAAGGTAGCCATCTGCTCCTTTCGGAGCTTTAGATATAGGCTTTATAAAACCTTCAACGTTTCCCGCATTCAGAAACAAAGTTTTTCAAACTGTGCATTTCTTGAAAGTCAATACTCAAATATCATCCAAAAGGAAAAGGTTTGATGGTGGGCCGATGATCTATCATGGGTATGCCCATTTGCCAGAAACCGCATTCGGAGATTGTGAAATCCCCAAAATGACGATTTCATGCTTTGGCACTCTACGTTTCATAGTAGATGAAAATGAGCATATCTTGAAGAGAGAATACACTAGCTGCTTCCAAATGAAATATGTATGAAGGTGAGTGGTTCCATATCATATATTCAAAAGGTAGCCATCTGCTCCTTTAGGTGCTTTAGATATAGGCTTTATAAAACCTTTAACTTTTCCCACATTCAGAAGCAAAGTTTTTCAAACTGTGCGTTTCTTGAAAGTCAATACTCAAATATCAACCAAAAGAAAAAGGTTTGATGGTGAGGCGATAATCTATCAGGTGTATGCCCTTTTGCCAGAAAGCGCATTCAGAGCTTGTGAAATACTTAGAGGACGATTTGAAGCGTTGGCGTTCTAAGTTTCATAGTTGTTGAAAATGAGCATATCTTGAAGAGAGAATACACTTGCAGCTTCGAAATGAAATATGTATGATAGTGAGTGGTTCCATATCACATATTCAAAAGGTAGCCATCTGCTCCTTTAGGAGCTTGAGATATAGGCTTTATAAAACCTTTAACTTTGCACGCATTCAGGAACAAAGTTTTTCAAACTGTGCATTTCTTGAAAGTCAATACTCAAATATCAACGAAAAGAAAAAGGTTTGATGGTGAGGCGATAATCTATCAGGAGTATGCCCAATTGCCAGAAAGCGCATTCAGAGCTTGTGAAATACTTAGAGGACGATTTGAAGCGTTGGCGTTCTAAGTTTCATAGTTGTTGAAAATGAGCATATCTTGAAGAGAGAATACAATAGCTGCTTCCAAATGAAATATGTATGATGGTGAGTGGTTCTATATCATATATTCAAAAGGTAGCCATCTGCTCCTTTAGGAGCTTGAGATATAGGCTTTATAAAACCTTTAACTTTGCCCGCATTCAGGAACAAAGTTTTTCAAACTGTGCATTTCTTGAAAGTCAATACTCAAATATCAACGAAAAAAAAAAGGTTTGATGGTGAGGCGATAATCTATCAGGTGTATGCCCATTTGCCAAAAAGCGCATTCAGAGCTTCTGAAATACATATATGACGATTTCAAGCTTTGGCACTCTAAGTTTCATAGTGGTTGAAAATGAGCATATCTTGAAGAGAGAATACACTAGCTGCTTCCAAATGAAATATGTATGAAGGTGAGTGGTTCCATATCATATATTCAAAGGGTAGCCATCTACTCTTATAGGAGCTTTAGATATAGGCTTTATGAAACCATTAACATTACCCGCATTCAAAAACAAAGTTTTTCAAACTGTGCATTTCTTGAAAGTCAATACTCAAATATCAACCAAAAGAAAAAGGTTTGAGGGTGAGGCGATAATCTATCAGGTGTATGCCCATTTGCCAGAAAGCGCATTCAGAGCTTGTGAAATACATATATGACGATTTCAAGCGTTGGCGTTCTAAGTTTCATAGTTGTTGAAAATGAGCATATCTTGAAGAGAGAATACAATAGCTGCTTCCAAATGAAATATGTATGATGGTGAGTGGTTCTATATCATATATTCAAAAGGTAGCCATCTGCTCCTTTAGGAGCTTTAGATATAGGCTTTATAAAACCTTCAACGTTTCCCGCATTCAGAAACAAAGTTTTTAAAACTGTGCATTTCTTGAAAGTCAATACTCAATTATCATCCAAAAGGAAAAGGTTTGATGGTGGGCCGATAATCTATCATGGGTATGCCCATTTGCCAGAAACCGCATTCGGAGATTGTGAAATCCCCAAAATGACGATTTCATGCTTTGGCACTCTAAGTTTCATAGTGGTTGAAAATGGGCTTATCTTGAGGAGAGAATACACTAGCTGCTTCCAAATGAAATACGTATGATGGTGAGTGGTTCCATATCATATATTCAAAAGGTAGCCATCTGCTCCTTTAGGAGCTTTAGATATAGGCTTTATAAAACCTTAAACGTTTCCCGCATTCAGAAACAAAGTTTTCCAAACTGTGCATTTCTTGAAAGTCAATACTCCAATATCAACCAAAAGAAAAAGATTTGATGGTGAGGCGATAATCGATCAGGTGTCTGCCCATTTGCCAGAAAGCGCATTCAGAGCTTGAGAAATAAATACATGACGATTTCAAACTTTGGCGCTCTAAGTTTCATAGTAGTTGAAAATGAGCATATCTTGAAGAGAGAATACACTAGCTGCTTCCAAATGAAATATGTATGATGGTGAGTGGTTCCATATCATATATTCAAAGGGTCGCCATCTGCTCTTTTAGGAGCTTTAGATATAGGCTTTATGAAACCATTAACATTACCCGCATTCAAAAACAAAGTTTTTCAAACTGTGCATTTCTTGAAAGTCAATACTCAAATATCAACCAAAAGAAAAAGGTTTGAGGGTGAGGCGATAATCTATCAGGTGTATGCCCATTTGCCAGAAAGCGCATTCAGAGCTTGTAAAATACATATATGACGATTTCAAGCGTTGGCGTTCTAAGTTTCATAGTTGTTGAAAATGAGCATATCTTGAAGAGAGAATACAATAGCTGCATCCAAATGAAATATGTATGATGGTGAGTGGTTCTATATCATATATTCAAAAGGTAGCCATCTGCTCCTTTAGGAGCTTTAGATATAGGCTTTATAAAACCTTCAACGTTTCCCGCATTCAGAAACAAAGTTTTTAAAACTGTGCATTTCTTGAAAGTCAATACTCAAATATCATCCAAAAGGAAAAGGTTTGATGGTGGGCCGATGATCTATCATGGGTATGCCCATTTGCCAGAAACCGCATTCGGAGATTGTGAAATCCCCAAAATGACGATTTCATGTTTTGGCACTCTAAGTTTCATAGTGGTTGAAAATGGGCTTATCTTGAAGAGAGAATACACTAGCTGCTTCCAAATGAAATACGTATGATGGTGAGTGGTTCCATATCATATATTCAAAAGGTAGCCATCTGCTCCTTTAGGAGCTATAGATATAGGCTTTATAAAACCTTAAACGTTTCCCGCATTCAGAAACAAAGTTTTCCAAACTGTGCATTTCTTGAAAGTCAATACTCCAATATCAACCAAAAGAAAAAGATTTGATGGTGAGGCGATAATCGATCAGGTGTCTGCCCATTTGCCAGAAAGCGCATTCAGAGCTTGAGAAATAAATACATGACGATTTCAAACTTTGGCGCTCAAAGTTTCATAGTAGTTGAAAATGAGCATATCTTGAAGAGAGAATACACTAGCTGCTTCCAAATGAAATATGTATGATGGTGAGAGGTTCCATATCATATATTCAAAGGGTCGCCATCTGCTCTTTTAGGAGCTTTAGATATAGGCTTTATGAAACCATTAACATTACCCGCATTCAAAAACAAAGTTTTTCAAACTGTGCATTTCTTGAAAGTCAATACTCAAATATCAACCAAAAGAAAAAGGTTTGAGGGTGAGGCGATAATCTATCAGGTGTATGCCCATTTGCCAGAAAGCGCATTCAGAGCTTGTAAAATACATATATGACGATTTCAAGCGTTGGCGTTCTAAGTTTCATAGTTGTTGAAAATGAGCATATCTTGAAGAGAGAATACAATAGCTGCATCCAAATGAAATATGTATGATGGTGAGTGGTTCTATATCATATATTCAAAAGGTAGCCATCTGCTCCTTTCGGAGCTTTAGATATAGGCTTTATAAAACCTTCAACGTTTCCCGCATTCAGAAACAAAGTTTTTCAAACTGTGCATTTCTTGAAAGTCAATACTCAAATATCTTCCAAAAGGAAAAGGTTTGATGGTGGGCCGATGATCTATCATGGGTATGCCCATTTGCCAGAAACCGCATTCGGAGATTGTGAAATCCCCAAAATGACGATTTCATGCTTTGGCACTCTAAGTTTCATAGTGGTTGAAAATGGGCTTATCTTGAAGAGAGAATACACTAGCTGCTTCCAAATGAAATATGTATGATGGTGAGTGGTTCTATATCATATATTCAAAAGGTAGCCATCTGCTCCTTTAGGAGCTTGAGATATAGGCTTTATAAAACCTTTAACTTTGCCCGCATTCAGGAACAAAGTTTTTCAAACTGTGCATTTCTTGAAAGTCAATACTCAAATATCAACGAAAAAAAAAAGGTTTGATGGTGAGGCGATAATCTATCAGGTGTATGCCCATTTGCCAAAAAGCGCATTCAGAGCTTCTGAAATACATATATGACGATTTCAAGCTTTGGCACTCTAAGTTTCATAGTGGTTGAAAATGAGCATATCTTGAAGAGAGAATACACTAGCTGCTTCCAAATGAAATATGTATGAAGGTGAGTGGTTCCATATCATATATTCAAAGGGTAGCCATCTACTCTTATAGGAGCTTTAGATATAGGCTTTATGAAACCATTAACATTACCCGCATTCAAAAACAAAGTTTTTCAAACTGTGCATTTCTTGAAAGTCAATACTCCAATATCAACCAAAAGAAAAAGATTTGATGGTGAGGCGATAATCGATCAGGTGTCTGCCCATTTGCCAGAAAGCGCATTCAGAGCTTGAGAAATAAATACATGACGATTTCAAACTTTGGCGCTCTAAGTTTCATAGTAGTTGAAAATGAGCATATCTTGAAGAGAGAATACACTAGCTGCTTCCAAATGAAATATGTATGATGGTGAGTGGTTCCATATCATATATTCAAAGGGTCGCCATCTGCTCTTTTAGGAGCTTTAGATATAGGCTTTATGAAACCATTAACATTACCCGCATTCAAAAACAAAGTTTTTCAAACTGTGCATTTCTTGAAAGTCAATACTCAAATATCAACCAAAAGAAAAAGGTTTGAGGGTGAGGCGATAATCTATCAGGTGTATGCCCATTTGCCAGAAAGCGCATTCAGAGCTTGTAAAATACATATATGACGATTTCAAGCGTTGGCGTTCTAAGTTTCATAGTTGTTGAAAATGAGCATATCTTGAAGAGAGAATACAATAGCTGCATCCAAATGAAATATGTATGATGGTGAGTGGTTCTATATCATATATTCAAAAGGTAGCCATCTGCTCCTTTAGGAGCTTTAGATATAGGCTTTATAAAACCTTCAACGTTTCCCGCATTCAGAAACAAAGTTTTTAAAACTGTGCATTTCTTGAAAGTCAATACTCAAATATCATCCAAAAGGAAAAGGTTTGATGGTGGGCCGATGATCTATCATGGGTATGCCCATTTGCCAGAAACCGCATTCGGAGATTGTGAAATCCCCAAAATGACGATTTCATGTTTTGGCACTCTAAGTTTCATAGTGGTTGAAAATGGGCTTATCTTGAAGAGAGAATACACTAGCTGCTTCCAAATGAAATACGTATGATGGTGAGTGGTTCCATATCATATATTCAAAAGGTAGCCATCTGCTCCTTTAGGAGCTATAGATATAGGCTTTATAAAACCTTAAACGTTTCCCGCATTCAGAAACAAAGTTTTCCAAACTGTGCATTTCTTGAAAGTCAATACTCCAATATCAACCAAAAGAAAAAGATTTGATGGTGAGGCGATAATCGATCAGGTGTCTGCCCATTTGCCAGAAAGCGCATTCAGAGCTTGAGAAATAAATACATGACGATTTCAAAATTTGGCGCTCAAAGTTTCATAGTAGTTGAAAATGAGCATATCTTGAAGAGAGAATACACTAGCTGCTTCCAAATGAAATATGTATGATGGTGAGAGGTTCCATATCATATATTCAAAGGGTCGCCATCTGCTCTTTTAGGAGCTTTAGATATAGGCTTTATGAAACCATTAACATTACCCGCATTCAAAAACAAAGTTTTTCAAACTGTGCATTTCTTGAAAGTCAATACTCAAATATCAACCAAAAGAAAAAGGTTTGATGGTGAGGCGATAATCTATCAGGTGTATGCCCATTTGCCAGAAAGCGCATTCAGAGCTTGTAAAATACATATATGACGATTTCAAGCGTTGGCGTTCTAAGTTTCATAGTTGTTGAAAATGAGCATATCTTGAAGAGAGAATACAATAGCTGCATCCAAATGAAATATGTATGATGGTGAGTGGTTCTATATCATATATTCAAAAGGTAGCCATCTGCTCCTTTCGGAGCTTTAGATATAGGCTTTATAAAACCTTCAACGTTTCCCGCATTCAGAAACAAAGTTTTTCAAACTGTGCATTTCTTGAAAGTCAATACTCAAATATCATCCAAAAGGAAAAGGTTTGATGGTGGGCCGATGATCTACCATGGGTATGCCCATTTGCCAGAAACCGCATTCGGAGATTGTGAAATCCCCAAAATGACGATTTCATGCTTTGGCACTCTAAGTTTCATAGTGGTTGAAAATGGGCTTATCTTGAAGAGAGAATACACTAGCTGCTTCCAAATGAAATATGTATGATGGTGAGTGGTTCTATATCATATATTCAAAAGGTAGCCATCTGCTCCTTTAGGAGCTTGAGATATAGGCTTTATAAAACCTTTAACTTTGCCCGCATTCAGGAACAAAGTTTTTCAAACTGTGCATTTCTTGAAAGTCAATACTCAAATATCAACGAAAAAAAAAAGGTTTGATGGTGAGGCGATAATCTATCAGGTGTATGCCCATTTGCCAAAAAGCGCATTCAGAGCTTCTGAAATACATATATGACGATTTCAAGCTTTGGCACTCTAAGTTTCATAGTGGTTGAAAATGAGCATATCTTGAAGAGAGAATACACTAGCTGCTTCCAAATGAAATATGTATGAAGGTGAGTGGTTCCATATCATATATTCAAAGGGTAGCCATCTACTCTTATAGGAGCTTTAGATATAGGCTTTATGAAACCATTAACATTACCCGCATTCAAAAACAAAGTTTTTCAAACTGTGCATTTCTTGAAAGTCAATACTCAAATATCAACCAAAAGAAAAAGGTTTGAGGGTGAGGCGATAATCTATCAGGTGTATGCCCATTTGCCAGAAAGCGCATTCAGAGCTTGTGAAATACATATATGACGATTTCAAGCGTTGGCGTTCTAAGTTTCATAGTTGTTGAAAATGAGCATATCTTGAAGAGAGAATAAAATAGCTGCTTCCAAATGAAATATGTATGATGGTGAGTGGTTCTATATCATATATTCAAAAGGTAGCCATCTGCTCCTTTAGGAGCTTTAGATATAGGCTTTATGAAACCATTAACATTACCCGCATTCAAAAACAAAGTTTTTCAAACTGTGCATTTCTTGAAAGTCAATACTCAAATATCAACCAAAAGAAAAAGGTTTGAGGGTGAGGCGATAATCTATCAGGTGTATGCCCATTTGCCAGAAAGCGCATTCAGAGCTTGTAAAATACATTTATGACGATTTCAAGCTTTGGCGTTCTAAGTTTCATAGTTGTTGAAAATGAGCATATCTTGAAGAGAGAATACAATAGCTGCATCCAAATGAAATATGTATGATGGTGAGTGGTTCTATATCATATATTCAAAAGGTAGCCATCTGCTCCTTTAGGAGCTTTAGATATAGGCTTTATAAAACCTTCAACGTTTCCCGCATTCAGAAACAAAGTTTTTAAAACTGTGCATTTCTTGAAAGTCAATACTCAAATATCATCCAAATGGAAAAGGTTTGATGGTGGGCCGATGGTCTATCATGGGTATGCCCATTTGCCAGAAACCGCATTCGGAGATTGTGAAATCCCCAAAATGACGATTTCATGCTTTGGCACTCTAAGTTTCATAGTGGTTGAAAATGGGCTTATCTTGAGGAGAGAATACACTAGCTGCTTCCAAATGAAATACGTATGATGGTGAGTGGTTCCATATCATATATTCAAAAGGTAGCCATCTGCTCCTTTAGGAACTTTAGATATAGGCTTTATAAAACCTTAAACGTTTCCCGCATTCAGAAACAAAGTTTTCCAAACTGTGCATTTCTTGAAAGTCAATACTCCAATATCAACCAAAAGAAAAAGATTTGATGGTGAGGCGATAATCGATCAGGTGTCTGCCCATTTGCCAGAAAGCGCATTCAGAGCTTGAGAAATAAATACATGACGATTTCAAACTTTGGCGCTCTATGTTTCATAGTAGTTGAAAATGAGCATATCTTGAAGAGAGAATACACTAGCTGCTTCCAAATGAAATATGTATGATGGTGAGTGGTTCCATATCATATATTCAAAGGGTCGCCATCTGCTCTTTTAGGAGCTTTAGATATAGGCTTTATGAAACCATTAACATTACCCGCATTCAAAAACAAAGTTTTTCAAACTGTGCATTTCTTGAAAGTCAATACTCAAATATCAACCAAAAGAAAAAGGTTTGAGGGTGAGGCGATAATCTATCAGGTGTATGCCCATTTGCCAGAAAGCGCATTCAGAGCTTGTAAAATACATATATGACGATTTCAAGCGTTGGCGTTCTAAGTTTCATAGTTGTTGAAAATGAGCATATCTTGAAGAGAGAATACAATAGCTGCATCCAAATGAAATATGTATGATGGTGAGTGGTTCTATATCATATATTCAAAAGGTAGCCATCTGCTCCTTTCGGAGCTTTAGATATAGGCTTTATAAAACCTTCAACGTTTCCCGCATTCAGAAACAAAGTTTTTCAAACTGTGCATTTCTTGAAAGTCAATACTCAAATATCATCCAAAAGGAAAAGGTTTGATGGTGGGCCGATGATCTATCATGGGTATGCCCATTTGCCAGAAACCGCATTCGGAGATTGTGAAATCCCCAAAATGACGATTTCATGCTTTGGCACTCTAAGTTTCATAGTGGTTGAAAATGGGCTTATCTTGAAGAGAGAATACACTAGCTGCTTCCAAATGAAATATGTATGATGGTGAGTGGTTCCATATCATATATTCAAACGGTAGCCATCTGCTCCTTTAGGAGCTATAGATATAGGCTTTATAAAACCTTAAACGTTTCCCGCATTCAGAAACAAAGTTTTCCAAACTGTGCATTTCTTGAAAGTCAATACTCAAATATAAACCAAAAGAAAAAGGTTTGAGGGTGAGGCGATAATCTATCAGGTGTATGCCCATTTGCCAGAAAGCACATTCAGAGCTTGTAAAATACATATATGACGATTTCCAGCTTTGGCGCTCTAAGTTTCATAGTTTTTGAAAATGAGCATATCTTGGAGAGAATACAATAGCTGCTTCCAAATGAAATATTTATGATGGTGAGTGGTTCTATATCATATATTCAAAAGGTAGCCATCTGCTCCTTTAGGAGCTTTAGTTATAGGGTTTATAAAACCATTAACTTTGCCCGCATTCAGAAACAAAGTTTTTGAAACTGTGCATTTCTTGAAAGTCAATACTCAAATTTCATCCAAAAGGAAAAGGTTTGATGGTGGGCCGATAATCTATCAGGTGTTTGCCCATTTGCCAGAAACCGCATTCAGAGCTTGTGAAATCCCCAAAATGACGATTTCATGCTTTGGCACTCTAAGTTTCATAGTAGTTGAAAATGAGCAAATCTTGGAGAGAATACAATAGCTGCTTCCAAATGAAATATGTATGATGGTGAGTGGTTCTATATCATATATTCAAAAGGTAGCCATCTGCTCCTTTCGGAGCTTTAGATATAGGCTTTATAAAACCTTCAACGTTTCCCGCATTCAGAAACAAAGTTTTTCAAACTGTGCATTTCTTGAAAGTCAATCCTCCAATATCAACCAAAAGAAAAAGGTTTGATGGTGAGGCGATAATCTATCAGGTGTATGCCCATTTGCCAGAAACCGCATTCAGAGCCTGTGAAATGAATACATGACGATTTCAAGCTTTGGCACTCTAAGTTTCATAGCAGTTGAAAATGAGCATATCTTGAAGAGAGAATACAATAGCTGCTTTCAAATGAAATATGTATGATGGTGATTGGTTCCATATCATATATTCAAAGGGTAGCCATCTGCTCTTTTAGGAGCTTGAGATATAGGCTTTATGAAACCATTAACATTACCCGCATTCAAAAACAAAGTTTTTCAAACTGTGCATTTCTTGAAAGTCAATCCTCCAATATCAACCAAAAGAAAAAGGTTTGATGGTGAGGCGATAATCTATCAGGTGTATGCCCATTTGCCAGAAAGCGCATTCAGAGCTTGTGAAATACATATATGACGATTTCAAGCTTTGGCCCTCTTAGTTTCTTAGTAGTTGAAAATGAGCATATCTTGAAGAGAGAATACACTAGCTGCTTCCAAATGAAATATGTATGATGGTGAGTGGTTCCATATCATATATTCAAAAGGTAGCCATCTGCTCCTTTAGGAGCTTTAGATATAGGCTTTATAAAACCTTTAACTTTTCCCGCATTCAGAAGCAAAGTTTTTCAAACTGTGCATTTCTTGAAAGTCAATACTCAAATATCAACCAAAAGAAAAAGGTTTGATGGTGAGGCGATAATCTATCAGGTGTATGCCCATTTGCCAGAAACCGCATTCGGAGCTTGTGAAATACATACATGGCGATTTCAAGCTTTGGCCCTCTTAGTTTCTTAGTAGTTGAAAATGAGCATATCTTGAAGAGAGAATACACTAGCTGCTTCCAAATGAAATATGTATGATGGTGAGTGGTTCCATATCATATATTCAAACTTAGCCATCTGCTCCTTTAGGAGCTTTAGATATAGGCTTTATAAAACCTTTAACTTTTCCCGCATTCAGAAGCAAAGTTTTTCAAACTGTGCATTTCTTGAAAGTCAATACTCAAATATCAACCAAAAGAAAAAGGTTTGATGGTGAGGCGATAATCTATCAGGTGTATGCCCATTTGCCAGAAACCGCATTCAGAGCCTGTGAAATGAATACATGACGATTTCAAGCTTTGGCACTCTAAGTTTCATAGCAGTTGAAAATGAGCATATCTTGAAGAGAGAATACAATAGCTGCTTCCAAATGAAATATTTATGATGGTGAGTGGTTCTATATCATATATTCAAAAGGTAGCCATCTGCTCCTTTAGGAGCTTTAGTTATAGGGTTTATAAAACCATTAACTTTGCCCGCATTCAGAAACAAAGTTTTTCAAACTGTGCATTTCTTGAAAGTCAATACTCAAATTTCATCCAAAAGGAAAATTTTTGATGGTGGGCCGATAATCTATCAGGTGTTTGCCCATTTGCCAGAAACCGCATTCAGAGCTTGTGAAATCCCCAAAATGACGATTTCATGCTTTGGCACTCTAAGTTTCATAGTAGTTGAAAATGAGCATATCTTGGAGAGAGAATACACTTGCAGCTTCCAAATGAAATATGTATGGTAGTGAGTGGTTCCATATCATATATTCAAAAGGTAGCCATCTGCTCCTTTAGGTGCTTTAGATATAAGCTTTATTAAACTTTTAACATTTCCCGCATTCAGAAACAAAGTTTTTCAAACTGTGCATTTCTTGAAAGTCAACCCTCAAATTTCATCCAAAAGGAAAAGGTTTGATGGTAACGCGATAATCTATGAGGGGTATGCCCATTTGCCAGAAACCGCATTCAGAGCCTGTGAAATAAATACATGACGATTTCAAGCTTTGGCACTCTAAGTTTCATAGCAGTTGAAAATGAGCATATCTTGAAGAGAGATTACAATAGCTGCTTTCAAATGAAATATGTATGATGGTGATTGGTTCCATATCATATATTCAAAGGGTAGCCATCTGCTCTTTCAGGAGCTTGAGATATAGGCTTTATGAAACCATTAACATTACCCGCATTCAAAAACAAAGTTTTTCAAACTGTGCATTTCTTGAAAGTCAATACTCAAATATCAACGAAAAGAAAAAGGTTTCATAGTGGTTGAAAATGAGCATATCTTGAAGAGAGAATACACTAGCTGCTTCCAAATGAAATATGTATGATGGTGAGTGGTTCCATATCATATATTCAAAAGGTAGCCATCTGCTCCTTTCGGAGCTTTAGATATTGGCTTTATGAAACCTTCAACGTTTCCCGCATTCAGAAACAAAGTTTTTCAAACTGTGCATTTCTTGAAAGTCAATCCTCCAATATCAACCAAAAGAAAAAGGTTTGATGGTGAGGCGATAATCTATCAGGTGTATGCCCATTTGCCAGAAACCGCATTCAGAGCCTGTGAAATGAATACATGACGATTTCAAGCTTTGGCACTCTAAGTTTCATAGCAGTTGAAAATGAGCATATCTTGAAGAGAGAATACAATAGCTGCTTTCAAATGAAATATGTATGATGGTGATTGGTTCCATATCATATATTCAAAGGGTAGCCATCTGCTCTTTTAGGAGCTTGAGATATAGGCTTTATGAAACCATTAACATTACCCGCATTCAAAAACAAAGTTTTTCAAACTGTGCATTTCTTGAAAGTCAATCCTCCAATATAAACCAAAAGAAAAAGGTTTGATGGTGAGGCGATAATCTATCAGGTGTATGCCCATTTGCCAGAAAGCGCATTCAGAGCTTGTGAAATACATATATGACGATTTCAAGCTTTGGCCCTCTTAGTTTCTTAGTAGTTGAAAATGAGCATATCTTGAAGAGAGAATACACTAGCTGCTTCCAAATGAAATATGTATGATGGTGAGTGGTTCCATATCATATATTCAAAAGGTAGCCATCTGCTCCTTTAGGAGCTTTAGATATAGGCTTTATAAAACCTTTAACTTTTCCCGCATTCAGAAGCAAAGTTTTTCAAACTGTGCATTTCTTGAAAGTCAATACTCAAATATCAACCAAAAGAAAAAGGTTTGATGGTGAGGCGATAATCTATCAGGTGTATGCCCATTTGCCAGAAACCGCATTCGGAGCTTGTGAAATACATACATGGCGATGTCAAGCTTTGGCCCTCTTAGTTTCTTAGTAGTTGAAAATGAGCATATCTTGAAGAGAGAATACACTAGCTGCTTCCAAATGAAATATGTATGATGGTGAGTGGTTCCATATCATATATTCAAACTTAGCCATCTGCTCCTTTAGGAGCTTTAGATATAGGCTTTATAAAACCTTTAACTTTTCCCGCATTCAGAAGCAAAGTTTTTCAAACTGTGCATTTCTTGAAAGTCAATACTCAAATATCAACCAAAAGAAAAAGGTTTGATGGTGAGGCGATAATCTATCAGGTGTATGCCCTTTTGCCAGAAAGGGCATTCAGAGCTTGTGAAATACATATATGACGATTTCAAGCTTTGGCGCTCTAAGTTTCATAGTTGTTGAAAATGAGCATATCTTGGAGAGAATACAATAGCTGCTTCCAAATGAAATATTTATGATGGTGAGTGGTTCTATATCATATATTCAAAAGGTAGCCATCTGCTCCTTTAGGAGCTTTAGTTATAGGGTTTATAAAACCATTAACTTTGCCCGCATTCAGAAACAAAGTTTTTCAAACTGTGCATTTCTTGAAAGTCAATACTCAAATTTCATCCAAAAGGAAAATTTTTGATGGTGGGCCGATAATCTATCAGGTGTTTGCCCATTTGCCAGAAACCGCATTCAGAGCTTGTGAAATCCCCAAAATGACGATTTCATGCATTGGCACTCTAAGTTTCATAGTAGTTGAAAATGAGCATATCTTGGAGAGAGAATACACTTGCAGCTTCCAAATGAAATATGTATGGTAGTGAGTGGTTCCATATCATATATTCAAAAGGTAGCCATCTGCTCCTTTAGGTGCTTTAGATATAGGCTTTATTAAACCTTTAACATTTCCCGCATTCAGAAACAAAGTTTTTCAAACTGTGCATTTCTTGAAAGTCAACCCTCAAATTTCATCCAAAAGGAAAAGGTTTGATGGTAACGCGATAATCTATGAGGGGTATGCCCATTTGCCAGAAACCGCATTCAGAGCCTGTGAAATAAATACATGACGATTTCAAGCTTTGGCACTCTAAGTTTCATAGCAGTTGAAAATGAGCATATCTTAAAGAGAGATTACAATAGCTGCTTTCAAATGAAATATGTATGATGGTGATTGGTTCCATATCATATATTCAAAGGGTAGCCATCTGCTCTTTCAGGAGCTTGAGATATAGGCTTTATGAAACCATTAACATTACCCGCATTCAAAAACAAAGTTTTTCAAACTGTGCATTTCTTGAAAGTCAATACTCAAATATCAACGAAAAGAAAAAGGTTTCATAGTGGTTGAAAATGAGCATATCTTGAAGAGAGAATACACTAGCTGCTTTCAAATGAAATATGTATGATGGTGAGTGGTTCCATATCATATATTAAACTTAGCCATCTGCTCCTTTAGGAGCTTTAGATATAGGCTTTATAAAACCTTTAACTTTTCCCGCATTCAGAAGCAAAGTTTTTCAAACTGTGCATTTCTTGAAAGTCAATACTCAAATATCAACCAAAAGAAAAAGGTTTGATGGTGAGGCGATAATCTATCAGGTGTATGCCCTTTTGCCAGAAAGGGCATTCAGAGCTTGTGAAATACATAAATGACGATTTCAAGCTTTGGCGCTCTAAGTTTCATAGTTGTTGAAAATGAGCATATCTTGGAGAGAATACAATAGCTGCTTCCAAATGAAATATTTATGATGGTGAGTGGTTCTATATAATATATTCAAAAGGTAGCCATCTGCTCCTTTAGGAGCTTTAGTTATAGGCTTTATAAAACCATTAACTTTGCCCGCATTCAGAAACAAAGTTTTTGAAACTGTGCATTTCTTGAAAGTCAATACTCAAATTTCATCCAAAAGGAAAAGGTTTGATGGTGGGCCGATAATCTATCAGGTGTTTGCCCATTTGCCAGAAACCGCATTCAGAGCTTGTGAAATCCCCAAAATGACGATTTCATGCTTTGGCACTCTAAGTTTCATAGTAGTTGAAAATGAGCATATCTTGGAGAGAATACAATAGCTGCTTCCAAATGAAATATGTATGATGGTGAGTGGTTCCATATCATATATTCAAAAGGTAGCCATCTGCTCCTTTAGGAGCTATAGATATAGGCTTTATAAAACCTTTTACTTTTCCCGCATTCAGAAACAAAGTTTTTCAAACTGTGAATTTCTTGAAAGTCAACACTCAAATTTCATCAAAAAGGAAAAGGTTTGATGGTGGGCCGATAATCTATCAAGGGTATTCCCATTTGCCAGAAACCGCATTCGGAGCTTGTGAAATCCCCAAAATGACGATTTCATGCTTTGGCAATCTATGTTTCATAGTGGTTGAAAATGAGCATATCTTGAAGAGAGAATACACTTGCTGCTTCCAAATGAAATATGTATGATGGTGAGTGGTTCCATATCATATATTCAAAAGTAGCCATCTGCTCCTTTAGGAGCTTTAGATACAGGCTTTATAAAACCTTTAACATTACCCGCATTCAAAAACAAAGTTTTTCAAACTGTGCAGTTCTTGAAAGTCAATACTCCAATATCAACCAAAAGAAAAAGGTTTGATGGTGACGCGATAATCTATGAGGGGTATGCCCATTTGCGAGAAACCGCATTCAGAGCCTGTGAAATACTTAGATGATGATTTCAAGCTTTGGCACTCTAAGTTTCATAGCAGTTGAAAATGAGCATATCTTGAAGAGAGAATACACTTGCAGCTTCCAAATGAAATATGTATGATAGTGAGTGGTTCCATATCATATATTCAAAAGGTAGCCATCTGCTCCTTTAGGAGCTTGAGATATAGGCTTTATAAAACCTTTAACTTTGCCCGCATTCAGGAACAAAGTTTTTCAAACTGCATTTCTTGAAAGTCAATACTCAAATATCAACCAAATGAAAAAGGTTTGAGGGTGAGGCGATAATCTATCAGGTGTATGCCCATTTGCCATAAAGCGCATTCAGAGCTTCTGAAATACTTATATGACGATTTCATGCTTTGGCACTCTAAGTTTCATAGTGGTTGAAAATGAGCATATCTTGAAGAGAGAATACACTAGCTGCTTCCAAATGAAATATGTATTATGGTGAGTGGTTCCATATCATATATTCAATGGGTAGCCATCTACTCTTATAGGAGCTTTAGATATAGGCTTTATGAAACCATTAACATTACCCGCATTCAAAAACAAAGTTTTTCAAACTGTGCATTTCTTGAAAGTCAATACTCAAATATCAACCAAAAGAAAAAGGTTTGAGGGTGAGGCGATAATCTATCAGGTGTATGCCCATTTGCCAGAAAGCGCATTCAGAGCTTGTGAAATACATATATGACGATTTCAAGCGTTGGCGTTCTAAGTTTCATAGTTGTTGAAAATGAGCATATCTTGAAGAGAGAATACACTTGCAGCTTCCAAATGAAATATGTATGATAGTGAGTGGTTCCATATCATATATTCAAAAGGTAGCCATCTGCTCCTTTAGGAGCTTGAGATATAGGCTTTATAAAACCTTTAACTTTGCCCGCATTCAGGAACAAAGTTTTTCAAACTGTGCATTTCTTGAAAGTCAATACTCAAATATCAACCAAATGAAAAAGGTTTGAGGGTGAGGCGATAATCTATCAGGTGTATGCCCATTTGCCATAAAGCGCATTCAGAGCTTCTGAAATACTTATATGACGATTTCAAGCTTTGGCACTCTAAGTTTCATAGTGGTTGAAAATGAGCATATCTTGAAGAGAGAATACACTAGCTGCTTCCAAATGAAATATGTATGAAGGTGAGTGGTTCCATATCATATATTCAAAGGGTAGCCATCTACTCTTATAGGAGCTTTAGATATAGGCTTTATAAAACCTTTAACTTTGCCCGCATTCAGGAACAAAGTTTTTCAAACTGTGCATTTCTTGAAAGTCAATACTCAAATATCAACCAAAAGAAAAAGGTTTGATGGTGAGGCGATAATCTATCAGGTGTATGCCCATTTGCCATAAAGCGCATTCAGAGCTTCTGAAATACTTATATGACGATTTCAAGCTTTGGCACTCTAAGTTTCATAGTGGTTGAAAATGAGCATATCTTGAAGAGAGAATACACTAGCTGCTTCCAAATGAAATATGTATGAAGGTGAGTGGTTCCATATCATATATTCAAAGGGTAGCCATCTACTCTTATAGGAGCTTTAGATATAGGCTTTATGAAACCATTAACATTACCCGCATTCAAAAACAAAGTTTTTCAAACTGTGCATTTCTTGAAAGTCAATACTCAAATATCAACCAAAAGAAAAAGGTTTGAGGGTGAGGCGATAATCTATCAGGTGTATGCCCATTTGCCAGAAAGCGCATTCAGAGCTTGTGAAATACATATATGACGATTTCAAGCGTTGGCGTTCTAAGTTTCATAGTTGTTGAAAATGAGCATATCTTGAAGAGAGAATACACTTGCAGCTTCCAAATGAAATATGTATGATAGTGAGTGGTTCCATATCATATATTCAAAGGGTAGCCATCTACTCTTATAGGAGCTTTAGATATAGGCTTTATGAAACCATTAACATTACCCGCATTCAAAAACAAAGTTTTTCAAACTGTGCATTTCTTGAAAGTCAATACTCAAATATCAACCAAAAGAAAAAGGTTTGAGGGTGAGGCGATAATCTATCAGGTGTATGCCCATTTGCCAGAAAGCGCATTCAGAGCTTGTGAAATAAATACATGACGATTTCAAGCTTTGGCACTCTAAGTTTCATAGCAGTTGAAAATGAGCATATCTTGAAGAGAGAATACACTTGCAGCTTCCAAATGAAATATGTATGATAGTGAGTGGTTCCATATCATATATTCAAAAGGTAGCCATCTGCTCCTTTAGGTGCTTTAGATATAGGCTTTATAAAACCTTTAACATTTCCCACATTCAGAAACAAAGTTTTTCAAACTGTGCATTTCTTGAAAGTCAACCCTCAAATTTCATCCAAAAGGAAAAGGTTTGATGGTGAGGCGATAATCTATCAGGGGTATGCCCATTTGCCAGAAAGCGCATTCAGAGCTTGTGAAATACATATATGACTATTTCAAGCTTTGCCACTCTAAGTTTCATAGTAATTGAAAATGAGCATATCTTGAAGAGAGAATACACTAGCTGCTTCCAAATGAAATATGTATGATGGTGAGTGGTTCCATATCATATATTCAAAAGGTAGCCATCTGCTCCTTTAGGAGCTATAGATATAGGCTTTATAAAACCTTTTACTTTTCCCGCATTCAGAAACAAAGTTTTTCGAACTGTGCATTTCCTGAAAGTCAACACTCAAATTTCATCAAAAAGGAAAAGGTTTGATGATGGGCCGATAATCTATCAAGGGTATTCCCATTTGCCAGAAACCGCATTCGGAGCTTGTGAAATCCCCAAAATGACGATTTCATGCTTTGGCAATCTATGTTTCATAGTGGTTGAAAATGAGCATATCTTGAAGAGAGAATACACTTGCTGCTTCCAAATGAAATATGTATGATGGTGAGTGGTTCCATATCATATATTCAAAAGGTAGCCATCTGCTCCTTTAGGAGCTTTAGATATAGGCTTTATAAAACCTTTAACAATACCCGCATTCAAAAACAAAGTTTTTCAAACTGTGCATTTCTTGAAAGTCAATACTCCAATATCAACGAAAAGAAAAAGGTTTGATGGTGAGGCGATAATCTATCAGGAGTATGCCCAATTGCCAGAAAGCGCATTCAGAGCTTGTGAAATACTTAGAGGACGATTTGAAGCGTTGGCGTTCTAAGTTTCATAGTTGTTGAAAATGAGCATATCTTGAAGAGAGAATACAATAGCTGCTTCCAAATGAAATATGTATGATGGTGAGTGGTTCTATATCATATATTCAAAGGGTCGCCATCTGCTCTTTTAGGAGCTTTAGATATAGGCTTTATGAAACCATTAACATTACCCGCATTCAAAAACAAAGTTTTTCAAACTGTGCATTTCTTGAAAGTCAATACTCAAATATCAACCAAAAGAAAAAGGTTTGAGGGTGAGGCGATAATCTATCAGGTGTATGCCCATTTGCCAGAAAGCGCATTCAGAGCTTGTAAAATACATATATGACGATTTCAAGCGTTGGCGTTCTAAGTTTCATAGTTGTTGAAAATGAGCATATCTTGAAGAGAGAATACAATAGCTGCATCCAAATGAAATATGTATGATGGTGAGTGGTTCTATATCATATATTCAAAAGGTAGCCATCTGCTCCTTTCGGAGCTTTAGATATAGGCTTTATAAAACCTTCAACGTTTCCCGCATTCAGAAACAAAGTTTTTCAAACTGTGCATTTCTTGAAAGTCAATACTCAAATATCATCCAAAAGGAAAAGGTTTGATGGTGGGCCGATGATCTATCATGGGTATGCCCATTTGCCAGAAACCGCATTCGGAGATTGTGAAATCCCCAAAATGACGATTTCATGCTTTGGCACTCTAAGTTTCATAGTGGTTGAAAATGGGCTCATCTTGAAGAGAGAATACACTAGCTGCTTCCAAATGAAATATGTATGATGGTGAGTGGTTCCATATCATATATTCAAACGGTAGCCATCTGCTCCTTTAGGAGCTATAGATATAGGCTTTATAAAACCTTAAACGTTTCCCGCATTCAGAAACAAAGTTTTCCAAACTGTGCATTTCTTGAAAGTCAATACTCAAATATCAACCAAAAGAAAAAGGTTTGAGGGTGAGGCGATAATCTATCAGGTGTATGCCCATTTGCCAGAAAGCGCATTCAGAGCTTGTAAAATACATATATGACGATTTCCAGCTTTGGCCCTCTAAGTTTCATAGTTTTTGAAAATGAGCATATCTTGGAGAGAATACAATAGCTGCTTCCAAATGAAATATTTATGATGGTGAGTGGTTCTATATCATATATTCAAAAGGTAGCCATCTGCTCCTTTAGGAGCTTTAGTTATAGGGTTTATAAAACCATTAACTTTGCCCGCATTCAGAAACAAAGTTTTTGAAACTGTGCATTTCTTGAAAGTCAATACTCAAATTTCATCCAAAAGGAAAAGGTTTGATGGTGGGCCGATAATCTATCAGGTGTTTGCCCATTTGCCAGAAACCGCATTCAGAGCTTGTGAAATCCCCAAAATGACGATTTCATGCTTTGGCACTCTAAGTTTCATAGTAGTTGAAAATGAGCAAATCTTGGAGAGAATACAATAGCTGCTTCCAAATGAAATATGTATGATGGTGAGTGGTTCTATATCATATATTCAAAAGGTAGCCATCTGCTCCTTTCGGAGCTTTAGATATAGGCTTTATAAAACCTTCAACGTTTCCCGCATTCAGAAACAAAGTTTTTCAAACTGTGCATTTCTTGAAAGTCAATCCTCCAATATCAACCAAAAGAAAAAGGTTTGATGGTGAGGCGATAATCTATCAGGTGTATGCCCATTTGCCAGAAAGCGCATTCAGAGCCTGTGAAATACATATATGACGATTTCAAGCTTTGGCCCTCTTAGTTTCTTAGTAGTTGAAAATGAGCATATCTTGAAGAGAGAATACACTAGCTGCTTCCAAATGAAATATGTATGATGGTGAGTGGTTCCATATCATATATTCAAAAGGTAGCCATCTGCTCCTTTAGGAGCTATAGATATAGGCTTTATAAAACCTTTTACTTTTCCCGCATTCAGAAACAAAGTTTTTCAAACTGTGCATTTCTTGAAAGTCAACACTCAAATTTCATCAAAAAGGAAAAGGTTTGATGATGGGCCGATAATCTATCAAGGGTATTCCCATTTGCCAGAAACCGCATTCGGAGCTTGTGAAATCCCCAAAATGACGATTTCATGCTTTGGCAATCTATGTTTCATAGTGGTTGAAAATGAGCATATCTTGAAGAGAGAATACACTTGCTGCTTCCAAATGAAATATGTATGATGGTGAGTGGTTCCATATCATATATTCAAAATGTAGCCATCTGCTCCTTTAGGAGCTTTAGATATAGGCTTTATAAAACCTTTAACAATACCCGCATTCAAAAACAAAGTTTTTCAAACTGTGCATTTCTTGAAAGTCAATACTCCAATATCAACGAAAAGAAAAAGGTTTGATGGTGAGGCGATAATCTATCAGGAGTATGCCCAATTGCCAGAAAGCGCATTCAGAGCTTGTGAAATACTTAGAGGACGATTTGAAGCGTTGGCGTTCTAAGTTTCATAGTTGTTGAAAATGAGCATATCTTGAAGAGAGAATACAATAGCTGCTTCCAAATGAAATATGTATGATGGTGAGTGGTTCTATATCATATATTCAAAGGGTCGCCATCTGCTCTTTTAGGAGCTTTAGATATAGGCTTTATGAAACCATTAACATTACCCGCATTCAAAAACAAAGTTTTTCAAACTGTGCATTTCTTGAAAGTCAATACTCAAATATCAACCAAAAGAAAAAGGTTTGAGGGTGAGGCGATAATCTATCAGGTGTATGCCCATTTGCCAGAAAGCGCATTCAGAGCTTGTAAAATACATATATGACGATTTCAAGCGTTGGCGTTCTAAGTTTCATAGTTGTTGAAAATGAGCATATCTTGAAGAGAGAATACAATAGCTGCATCCAAATGAAATATGTATGATGGTGAGTGGTTCTATATCATATATTCAAAAGGTAGCCATCTGCTCCTTTCGGAGCTTTAGATATAGGCTTTATAAAACCTTCAACGTTTCCCGCATTCAGAAACAAAGTTTTTCAAACTGTGCATTTCTTGAAAGTCAATACTCAAATATCATCCAAAAGGAAAAGGTTTGATGGTGGGCCGATGATCTATCATGGGTATGCCCATTTGCCAGAAACCGCATTCGGAGATTGTGAAATCCCCAAAATGACGATTTCATGCTTTGGCACTCTAAGTTTCATAGTGGTTGAAAATGGGCTTATCTTGAAGAGAGAATACACTAGCTGCTTCCAAATGAAATATGTATGATGGTGAGTGGTTCCATATCATATATTCAAACGGTAGCCATCTGCTCCTTTAGGAGCTATAGATATAGGCTTTATAAAACCTTAAACGTTTCCCGCATTCAGAAACAAAGTTTTCCAAACTGTGCATTTCTTGAAAGTCAATACTCAAATATCAACCAAAAGAAAAAGGTTTGAGGGTGAGGCGATAATCTATCAGGTGTATGCCCATTTGCCAGAAAGCGCATTCAGAGCTTGTAAAATACATATATGACGATTTCCAGCTTTGGCGCTCTAAGTTTCATAGTTTTTGAAAATTAGCATATCTTGGAGAGAATACAATAGCTGCTTCCAAATGAAATATTTATGATGGTGAGTGGTTCTATATCATATATTCAAAAGGTAGCCATCTGCTCCTTTAGGAGCTTTAGTTATAGGGTTTATAAAACCATTAACTTTGCCCGCATTCAGAAACAAAGTTTTTGAAACTGTGCATTTCTTGAAAGTCAATACTCAAATTTCATCCAAAAGGAAAAGGTTTGATGGTGGGCCGATAATCTATCAGGTGTTTGCCCATTTGCCAGAAACCGCATTCAGAGCTTGTGAAATCCCCAAAATGACGATTTCATGCTTTGGCACTCTAAGTTTCATAGTAGTTGAAAATGAGCAAATCTTGGAGAGAATACAATAGCTGCTTCCAAATGAAATATGTATGATGGTGAGTGGTTCTATATCATATATTCAAAAGGTAGCCATCTGCTCCTTTCGGAGCTTTAGATATAGGCTTTATAAAACCTTCAACGTTTCCCGCATTCAGAAACAAAGTTTTTCAAACTGTGCATTTCTTGAAAGTCAATCCTCCAATATCAACCAAAAGAAAAAGGTTTGATGGTGAGGCGATAATCTATCAGGTGTATGCCCATTTGCCAGAAAGCGCATTCAGAGCTTGTAAAATACATATATGACGATTTCAAGCTTTGGCCCTCTTAGTTTCTTAGTAGTTGAAAATGAGCATATCTTGAAGAGAGAATACACTAGCTGCTTCCAAATGAAATATGTATGATGGTGAGTGGTTCCATATCATATATTCAAAAGGTAGCCATCTGCTCCTTTAGGAGCTATAGATATAGGCTTTATAAAACCTTTTACTTTTCCCGCATTCAGAAACAAAGTTTTTCAAACTGTGCATTTCTTGAAAGTCAACACTCAAATTTCATCAAAAAGGAAAAGGTTTGATGATGGGCCGATAATCTATCAAGGGTATTCCCATTTGCCAGAAACCGCATTCGGAGCTTGTGAAATCCCCAAAATGACGATTTCATGCTTTGGCAATCTATGTTTCATAGTGGTTGAAAATGAGCATATCTTGAAGAGAGAATACACTTGCTGCTTCCAAAAGAAATATGTATGATGGTGAGTGGTTCCATATCATATATTCAAAAGGTAGCCATCTGCTCCTTTAGGAGCTTTAGATATAGGCTTTATAAAACCTTTAACAATACCCGCATTCAAAAACAAAGTTTTTCAAACTGTGCATTTCTTGAAAGTCAATACTCCAATATCAACGAAAAGAAAAAGGTTTGATGGTGAGGCGATAATCTATCAGGAGTATGCCCAATTGCCAGAAAGCGCATTCAGAGCTTGTGAAATACTTAGAGGACGATTTGAAGCGTTGGCGTTCTAAGTTTCATAGTTGTTGAAAATGAGCATATCTTGAAGAGAGAATACAATAGCTGCTTCCAAATGAAATATGTATGATGGTGAGTGGTTCTATATCATATATTCAAAGGGTCGCCATCTGCTCTTTTAGGAGCTTTAGATATAGGCTTTATGAAACCATTAACATTACCCGCATTCAAAAACAAAGTTTTTCAAACTGTGCATTTCTTGAAAGTCAATACTCAAATATCAACCAAAAGAAAAAGGTTTGAGGGTGAGGCGATAATCTATCAGGTGTATGCCCATTTGCCAGAAAGCGCATTCAGAGCTTGTAAAATACATATATGACGATTTCAAGCGTTGGCGTTCTAAGTTTCATAGTTGTTGAAAATGAGCATATCTTGAAGAGAGAATACAATAGCTGCATCCAAATGAAATATGTATGATGGTGAGTGGTTCTATATCATATATTCAAAAGGTAGCCATCTGCTCCTTTCGGAGCTTTAGATATAGGCTTTATAAAACCTTCAACGTTTCCCGCATTCAGAAACAAAGTTTTTCAAACTGTGCATTTCTTGAAAGTCAATACTCAAATATCATCCAAAAGGAAAAGGTTTGATGGTGGGCCGATGATCTATCATGGGTATGCCCATTTGCCAGAAACCGCATTCGGAGATTGTGAAATCCCCAAAATGACGATTTCATGCTTTGGCACTCTAAGTTTCATAGTGGTTGAAAATGGGCTTATCTTGAAGAGAGAATACACTAGCTGCTTCCAAATGAAATATGTATGATGGTGAGTGGTTCCATATCATATATTCAAACGGTAGCCATCTGCTCCTTTAGGAGCTATAGATATAGGCTTTATAAAACCTTAAACGTTTCCCGCATTCAGAAACAAAGTTTTCCAAACTGTGCATTTCTTGAAAGTCAATACTCAAATATCAACCAAAAGAAAAAGGTTTGATGGTGAGGCGATAATCTATCAGGTGTATGCCCATTTGCCAGAAAGCGCATTCAGAGCTTGTGAAATACATATATGACGATTTCAAGCTTTGGCCCTCTTAGTTTCTTAGTAGTTGAAAATGAGCATATCTTGAAGAGAGAATACACTAGCTGCTTCCAAATGAAATATGTATGATGGTGAGTGGTTCCATATCATATATTCAAAAGGTAGCCATCTGCTCCTTTAGGAGCTATAGATATAGGCTTTATAAAACCTTTTACTTTTCCCGCATTCAGAAACAAAGTTTTTCAAACTGTGCATTTCTTGCAAGTCAACACTCAAATTTCATCAAAAAGGAAAAGGTTTGATGATGGGCCGATAATCTATCAAGGGTATTCCCATTTGCCAGAAACCGCATTCGGAGCTTGTGAAATCCCCAAAATGACGATTTCATGCTTTGGCAATCTATGTTTCATAGTGGTTGAAAATGAGCATATCTTGAAGAGAGAATACACTTGCTGCTTCCAAATGAAATATGTATGATGGTGAGTGGTTCCATATCATATATTCAAAAGGTAGCCATCTGCTCCTTTAGGAGCTTTAGATATAGGCTTTATAAAACCTTTAACAATACCCGCATTCAAGAACAAAGTTTTTCAAACTGTGCATTTCTTGAAAGTCAATACTCCAATATCAACGAAAAGAAAAAGGTTTGATGGTGAGGCGATAATCTATCAGGAGAATGCCCAATTGCCAGAAAGCGCATTCAGAGCTTGTGAAATACTTAGAGGACGATTTGAAGCGTTGGCGTTCTAAGTTTCATAGTTGTTGAAAATGAGCATATCTTGAAGAGAGAATACAATAGCTGCTTCCAAATGAAATATGTATGATGGTGAGTGGTTCTATATCATATATTCAAAGGGTCGCCATCTGCTCTTTTAGGAGCTTTAGATATAGGCTTTATGAAACCATTAACATTAACCGCATTCAAAAACAAAGTTTTTCAAACTGTGCATTTCTTGAAAGTCAATACTCAAATATCAACCAAAAGAAAAAGGTTTGAGGGTGAGGCGATAATCTATCAGGTGTATGCCCATTTGCCAGAAAGCGCATTCAGAGCTTGTAAAATACATATATGACGATTTCAAGCGTTGGCGTTCTAAGTTTCATAGTTGTTGAAAATGAGCATATCTTGAAGAGAGAATACAATAGCTGCATCCAAATGAAATATGTATGATGGTGAGTGGTTCTATATCATATATTCAAAAGGTAGCCATCTGCTCCTTTCGGAGCTTTAGATATAGGCTTTATAAAACCTTCAACGTTTCCCGCATTCAGAAACAAAGTTTTTCAAACTGTGCATTTCTTGAAAGTCAATACTCAAATATCATCCAAAAGGAAAAGGTTTGATGGTGGGCCGATGATCTATCATGGGTATGCCCATTTGCCAGAAACCGCATTCGGAGATTGTGAAATCCCCAAAATGACGATTTCATGCTTTGGCACTCTAAGTTTCATAGTGGTTGAAAATGGGCTTATCTTGAAGAGAGAATACACTAGCTGCTTCCAAATGAAATATGTATGATGGTGAGTGGTTCCATATCATATATTCAAACGGTAGCCATCTGCTCCTTTAGGAGCTATAGATATAGGCTTTATAAAACCTTAAACGTTTCCCGCATTCAGAAACAAAGTTTTCCAAACTGTGCATTTCTTGAAAGTCAATACTCAAATATCAACCAAAAGAAAAAGGTTTGAGGGTGAGGCGATAATCTATCAGGTGTATGCCCATTTGCCAGAAAGCGCATTCAGAGCTTGTAAAATACATATATGACGATTTCCAGCTTTGGCCCTCTAAGTTTCATAGTTTTTGAAAATGAGCATATCTTGGAGAGAATACAATAGCTGCTTCCAAATGAAATATGTATGATGGTGAGTGGTTCTATATCATATATTCAAAAGGTAGCCATCTGCTCCTTTCGGAGCTTTAGATATAGGCTTTATAAAACCTTCAACGTTTCCCGCATTCAGAAACAAAGTTTTTCAAACTGTGCATTTCTTGAAAGTCAACACTCAAATTTCATCAAAAAGGAAAAGGTTTGATGATGGGCCGATAATCTATCAAGGGTATTCCCATTTGCCAGAAACCGCATTCGGAGCTTGTGAAATCCCCAAAATGACGATTTCATGCTTTGGCAATCTATGTTTCATAGTGGTTGAAAATGAGCATATCTTGAAGAGAGAATACACTTGCTGCTTCCAAATGAAATATGTATGATGGTGAGTGGTTCCATATCATATATTCAAAAGGTAGCCATCTGCTCCTTTAGGAGCTTTAGATATAGGCTTTATAAAACCTTTAACAATACCCGCATTCAAAAACAAAGTTTTTCAAACTGTGCATTTCTTGAAAGTCAATACTCCAATATCAACGAAAAGAAAAAGGTTTGATGGTGAGGCGATAATCTATCAGGAGTATGCCCAATTGCCAGAAAGCGCATTCAGAGCTTGTGAAATACTTAGAGGACGATTTGAAGCGTTGGCGTTCTAAGTTTCATAGTTGTTGAAAATGAGCATATCTTGAAGAGAGAATACAATAGCTGCTTCCAAATGAAATATGTATGATGGTGAGTGGTTCTATATCATATATTCAAAGGGTCGCCATCTGCTCTTTTAGGAGCTTTAGATATAGGCTTTATGAAACCATTAACATTACCCGCATTCAAAAACAAAGTTTTTCAAACTGTGCATTTCTTGAAAGTCAATACTCAAATATCAACCAAAAGAAAAAGGTTTGAGGGTGAGGCGATAATCTATCAGGTGTATGCCCATTTGCCAGAAAGCGCATTCAGAGCTTGTAAAATACATATATGACGATTTCAAGCGTTGGCGTTCTAAGTTTCATAGTTGTTGAAAATGAGCATATCTTGAAGAGAGAATACAATAGCTGCATCCAAATGAAATATGTATGATGGTGAGTGGTTCTATATCATATATTCAAAAGGTAGCCATCTGCTCCTTTCGGAGCTTTAGATATAGGCTTTATAAAACCTTCAACGTTTCCCGCATTCAGAAACAAAGTTTTTCAAACTGTGCATTTCTTGAAAGTCAATACTCAAATATCATCCAAAAGGAAAAGGTTTGATGGTGGGCCGATGATCTATCATGGGTATGCCCATTTGCCAGAAACCGCATTCGGAGATTGTGAAATCCCCAAAATGACGATTTCATGCTTTGGCACTCTAAGTTTCATAGTGGTTGAAAATGGGCTTATCTTGAAGAGAGAATACACTAGCTGCTTCCAAATGAAATATGTATGATGGTGAGTGGTTCCATATCATATATTCAAACGGTAGCCATCTGCTCCTTTAGGAGCTATAGATATAGGCTTTATAAAACCTTAAACGTTTCCCGCATTCAGAAACAAAGTTTTCCAAACTGTGCATTTCTTGAAAGTCAATACTCAAATATCAACCAAAAGAAAAAGGTTTGAGGGTGAGGCGATAATCTATCAGGTGTATGCCCATTTGCCAGAAAGCGCATTCAGAGCTTGTAAAATACATATATGACGATTTCCAGCTTTGGCCCTCTAAGTTTCATAGTTTTTGAAAATTAGCATATCTTGGAGAGAATACAATAGCTGCTTCCAAATGAAATATTTATGATGGTGAGTGGTTCTATATCATATATTCAAAAGGTAGCCATCTGCTCCTTTAGGAGCTTTAGTTATAGGGTTTATAAAACCATTAACTTTGCCCGCATTCAGAAACAAAGTTTTTGAAACTGTGCATTTCTTGAAAGTAAATACTCAAATTTCATCCAAAAGGAAAAGGTTTGATGGTGGGCCGATAATCTATCAGGTGTTTGCCCATTTGCCAGAAACCGCATTCAGAGCTTGTGAAATCCCCAAAATGACGATTTCATGCTTTGGCACTCTAAGTTTCATAGTAGTTGAAAATGAGCAAATCTTGGAGAGAATACAATAGCTGCTTCCAAATGAAATATGTATGATGGTGAGTGGTTCTATATCATATATTCAAACGGTAGCCATCTGCTCCTTTAGGAGCTATAGATATAGGCTTTATAAAACCTTAAACGTTTCCCGCATTCAGAAACAAAGTTTTCCAAACTGTGCATTTCTTGAAAGTCAATACTCAAATATCAACCAAAAGAAAAAGGTTTGAGGGTGAGGCGATAATCTATCAGGTGTATGCCCATTTGCCAGAAAGCGCATTCAGAGCTTGTAAAATACATATATGACGATTTCCAGCTTTGGCCCTCTAAGTTTCATAGTTTTTGAAAATGAGCATATCATATATTCAAAAGGTAGCCATCTGCTCCTTTAGGAGCTTTAGTTATAGGGTTTATAAAACGAGAAAAAGGTTTGAGGGTGAGGCGATAATCTATCAGGTGTATGCCCATTTGCCAGAAAGCGCATTCAGAGCTTGTAAAATACATATATGACGATTTCCAGCTTTGGCCCTCTAAGTTTCATAGTTTTTGAAAATGAGCATATCATATATTCAAAAGGTAGCCATCTGCTCCTTTAGGAGCTTTAGTTATAGGGTTTATAAAACCATTAACTTTGCCCGCATTCAGAAACAAAGTTTTTGAAACTGTGCATTTCTTGAAAGTAAATACTCAAATTTCATCCAAAAGGAAAAGGTTTGATGGTGGGCCGATAATCTATCAGGTGTTTGCCCATTTGCCAGAAACCGCATTCAGAGCCTGTGAAATGAATACATGACGATTTCAAGCTTTGGCACTCTAAGTTTCATACTGGTTGAAAATGAGCATATCTTGAAGAGAGAATACACTAGCTGCTTCCAAATGAAATATGTATGATGGTGAGTGGTTCCATATCATATATTCAAAAGGTAGCCATCTGCTCCTTTAGGAGCTTTAGATATAGGCTTTATAAAACCTTTAACTTTTCCCGCATTCAGAAGCAAAGTTTTTCAAACTGTGCATTTCTTGAAAGTCAACACTCAAATTTCATCAAAAAGGAAAAGGTTTGATGGTGGGCCGATACTCTATCAAGGGTATTCCCATTTGCCAGAAACCGCATTCGGAGCTTGTGAAATCCCCAAAATGACGATTTCATGCTTTGGCAATCTAAGATTCATAGTGGTTGAAAATGAGCATATCTTGAAGAGAGAATACACTTGCTGCTTCCAAATGAAATATGTATGATGGTGAGTGGTTCCATATCATATATTCAAAAGGTAGCCATCTGCTCCTTTAGGAGCTTTAGATATAGGCTTTATAAAACCTTTAACATTACCCGCATTCAAAAACAAAGTTTTTCAAACTGTGCATTTCTTGAAAGTCAATACTCCAATATCAACCAAAAGAAAAAGGTTTGATGGTGAGGCGATAATCTATCAGGTGTATGCCCATTTGCCAGAAACTGCATTCAGAGCTTGTGAAATAAATACATGATGATTTCAAGTTTTGGCACTCTATGTTTCATAGCAGTTGAAAATGAGCATATCTTGTAGAGAGAATACACTTGCAGCTTCCAAATGAAATATGTATGATAGTGAGTGGTTCCATATCATATATTCAAAAGGTAGCCATCTGCTCCTTTAGGTGCTTTAGATATAGGCTTTATAAAACCTTTAACATTTCCCGCATTCAGAAACAAAGTTTTTCAAACTGTGCATTTCTTGAAAGTCAACCCTCAAATTTCATCCAAAAGGAAAAGGTTTGATGGTGACGCGATAATCTATGAGGGGTATGCCCATTTGCCAGAAACCGCATTCAGTGCTTGTGAAATAAATACATGACGATTTCAAGCTTTGGCACTCTAAGTTTCATAGCAGTTGAAAATGAGCATATCTTGAAGAGAGAATACAATAGCTGCTTCCAAATGAAATATGTATGATGGTGAGTGGTTCTATATCATATATTCAAAAGGTAGCCATCTGCTCCTTTAGGAGCTTTAGATATAGGCTTTATAAAACCTTCAACGTTTCCCGCATTCAGAAACAAAGTTTTTCAAACTGTGCATTTCTTGAAAGTCAATACTCAATTATCATCGAAAAGGAAAAGGTTTGATGGTGGGCCGATAATCTATCATGGGTATGCCCATTTGCCAGAAACCGCATTCGGAGATTGTGAAATCCCCAAAATGACGATTTCATGCTTTGGCACTCTAAGTTTCATAGTGGTTGAAAATGGGCTTATCTTGAAGAGAGAATACACTAGCTGCTTCCAAATGAAATACGTATGAGGGTGAGTGGTTCCATATCATATATTCAAAAGGTAGCCATCTGCTCCTTTAGGAGCTATAGATATAGGCTTTATAAAACCTTAAACGTTTCCCGCATTCAGAAACAAAGTTTTCCAAACTGTGCATTTCTTGAAAGTCAATACTCCAATATCAACCAAAAGAAAAAGATTTGATGGTGAGGCGATAATCTATCAGGTGTATGCCCATTTGCCAGAAGGCGCATTCAGAGCTTGTGAAATCCCAAAAATGACGATTTCATGCTTTGGCACTCTAAGTTTCATAGTGGTTGAAAATGGGCTTATCTTGAAGAGAGAATACACTAGCTGCTTCCAAATGAAATACGTATGATGGTGAGTGGTTCCATATCATACATTCAAAGGGTAGCCATCTGCTCCTTTAGGTGCTTTAGATATAGGCTTTATAAAACCTTTAACTTTTCCCGCATTAAGGAACAAAGTTTTTCAAAATGTGCATTTCTTGAAAGTTAATACTCAAATATCAACCAAATGAAAAAGGTTTGATGGTGAGCCGATAATCGATCAGGTGTCTGCCCATTTGCCAGAAAGCGCATTCAGAGCTTGTGAAATAAATACATGACGATTTCAAACTTTGGCGCTCTAAGTTTCATAGTAGTTGAAAATGAGCATATCTTGAAGAGAGAATACACTCGCTGCTTCCAAATGAAATATGTATGATGGTGAGTGGTTCCATATCATATATTCAAAGGGTCGCCTTTTGCTCTTTTAGGAGCTTTAGATATAGGCTTTATGAAACCATTAACATTACCCGCATTCAAAAACAAAGTTTTTCAAACTGTGCATTTCTTGAAAGTTAATACTCAAATATCAACCAAAAGAAAAAGGTTTGAGGGTGAGGCGATAATCTATCAGGTGTATGCCCATTTGCCAGAAAGCGCATTCAGAGCTTGTAAAATACATATATGACGATTTCAAGCGTTGGCGTTCTAAGTTTCAAAAAATGAGCATATCTTGAAGAGAGAATACAATAGCTGCATCCAAATGAAATATGTATGATGGTGAGTGGTTCTATATCATATATTCAAAAGGTAGCCATATGCTCCTTTCGGAGCTTTAGATATAGGCTTTATAAAACCTTTAACTTTGCCCGCATTCAGAAACAAAGTTTTTGAAACTGTGCATTTCTTGAAAGTCAATACTCAAATTTCATCCAAAAGGAAAAGGTTTGATGGTGGGCCGATAATCTATCAGGTGTTTGCCCATTTGCCAGAAACCGCATTCAGAGCTTGTGAAATCCCCAAAATGACGATTTCATGCTTTGGCACTGTAAGTTTCATAGTAGTTGAAAATGAGCATATCTTGAAGAGAGAATACACTAGCTGCTTCCAAATGAAATATGTATGATGGTGAGTGGTTCCATATCATATATTCAAAAGGTTGCCATCTGCTCCTTTAGGAGCTTTAGATATAGGCTTTATAAAACCTTTAACTTTTCCCGCATTCAGAAGCAAAGGTTTTCAAACTGTGCATTTCTTGAAAGTCAATACTCAAATATCAACCAAAAGAAAAAGGTTTGATGGTGAGGCGATAATCTATCAGGTGTATGCCCTTTTGCCAGAAAGCGCATTCAGAGCTTGTGAAATACATGCATGACGATTTCAAGCTTTGGCGCTCTAAGTTTCATAGTTGTTGAAAATGAGCATATCTTGAAGAGAGAATACAATAGCTGCTTCCCAATGAAATATGTATGATGGTGAGTGGTTCTATATCATATATTCAAAAGGTAGCCATCTGCTCCTTTAGGAGCTTTAGATATAGGCTGTATAAAACCTTTAACTTTTCCCGCATTCAGAAGCAAAGTTTTTCAAACTGTGCATTTCTTGAAAGTCAATACTCAAATATCAACCAAAAGAAAAAGGTTTGATGGTGAGGCGATAATCTTTCAGGTGTATACCCATTTGCCAGAAAGCGCATTCAGAGCTTGTGAAATCCCCAAAATGACGATTTCATTCTTTGGCACTCTAAGTTTCATAGTAGTTGAAAATGAGCATATCTTGAAGAGAGAATACAATAGCTGCTTCCCAATGAAATATGTATGATGGTGAGTGGTTCTATATCATATATTCAAAAGGTAGCCATCTGCTCCTTTAGGAGCTTTAGATATAGGCTGTATAAAACCTTTAACTTTTCCCGCATTCAGAAGCAAAGTTTTTCAAAATGTGCATTTCTTGAAAGTTAATACTCAAATATCAACCAAATGAAAAAGGTTTGATGGTGAGCCGATAATCGATCAGGTGTCTGCCCATTTGCCAGAAAGCGCATTCAGAGCTTGTGAAATAAATACATGACGATTTCAAACTTTGGCGCTCTAAGTTTCATAGTAGTTGAAAATGAGCATATCTTGAAGAGAGAATACACTCGCTGCTTCCAAATGAAATATGTATGATGGTGAGTGGTTCCATATCATATATTCAAAGGGTCGCCTTTTGCTCTTTTAGGAGCTTTAGATATAGGCTTTATGAAACCATTAACATTACCCGCATTCAAAAACAAAGTTTTTCAAACTGTGCATTTCTTGAAAGTTAATACTCAAATATCAACCAAAAGAAAAAGGTTTGAGGGTGAGGCGATAATCTATCAGGTGTATGCCCATTTGCCAGAAAGCGCATTCAGAGCTTGTAAAATACATATATGACGATTTCAAGCGTTGGCGTTCTAAGTTTCAAAAAATGAGCATATCTTGAAGAGAGAATACAATAGCTGCATCCAAATGAAATATGTATGATGGTGAGTGGTTCTATATCATATATTCAAAAGGTAGCCATATGCTCCTTTCGGAGCTTTAGATATAGGCTTTATAAAACCTTTAACTTTGCCCGCATTCAGAAACAAAGTTTTTGAAACTGTGCATTTCTTGAAAGTCAATACTCAAATTTCATCCAAAAGGAAAAGGTTTGATGGTGGGCCGATAATCTATCAGGTGTTTGCCCATTTGCCAGAAACCGCATTCAGAGCTTGTGAAATCCCCAAAATGACGATTTCATGCTTTGGCACTGTAAGTTTCATAGTAGTTGAAAATGAGCATATCTTGAAGAGAGAATACACTAGCTGCTTCCAAATGAAATATGTATGATGGTGAGTGGTTCCATATCATATATTCAAAAGGTTGCCATCTGCTCCTTTAGGAGCTTTAGATATAGGCTTTATAAAACCTTTAACTTTTCCCGCATTCAGAAGCAAAGGTTTTCAAACTGTGCATTTCTTGAAAGTCAATACTCAAATATCAACCAAAAGAAAAAGGTTTGATGGTGAGGCGATAATCTATCAGGTGTATGCCCTTTTGCCAGAAAGCGCATTCAGAGCTTGTGAAATACATGCATGACGATTTCAAGCTTTGGCGCTCTAAGTTTCATAGTTGTTGAAAATGAGCATATCTTGAAGAGAGAATACAATAGCTGCTTCCCAATGAAATATGTATGATGGTGAGTGGTTCTATATCATATATTCAAAAGGTAGCCATCTGCTCCTTTAGGAGCTTTAGATATAGGCTGTATAAAACCTTTAACTTTTCCCGCATTCAGAAGCAAAGTTTTTCAAACTGTGCATTTCTTGAAAGTCAATACTCAAATATCAACCAAAAGAAAAAGGTTTGATGGTGAGGCGATAATCTTTCAGGTGTATACCCATTTGCCAGAAAGCGCATTCAGAGCTTGTGAAATCCCCAAAATGACGATTTCATTCTTTGGCACTCTAAGTTTCATAGTAGTTGAAAATGAGCATATCTTCAAGAGAGAATACAATAGCTGCTTCCCAATGAAATATGTATGATGGTGAGTGGTTCTATATCATATATTCAAAAGGTAGCCATCTGCTCCTTTAGGAGCTTTAGATATAGGCTGTATAAAACCTTTAACTTTTCCCGCATTCAGAAGCAAAGTTTTTCAAACTGTGCGTTTCTTGAAAGTCAATACTCAAATATCAACCAAAAGAAAAAGGTTTGATGGTGAGGCGATAATCTATCAGGTGTATGCCCATTTGCCAGAAAACGCATTCAGAGCTTGTGAAATCCCCAAAATGACGATTTCATGCTTTGGCACTCTAAGTTTCAGAGTTGTTGAAAATGAGCATATCTTGAAGAGAGAATAGACAAGCTGCTTCCAAATGACATATGTATGATGGTGAGTGGTTGTATATCATATATTCTAAAGGTAGCCATCTGCTCCTTTAGGAGCTTTAGATATAGGCTTTAAAAATCTTTAACTTTTCCCGCATTCAGAAGCAAAGGTTTTCAACCTGTGCATTTCTTGAAAGTCAATACTCAAATATCAACCAAAAGAAAAAGATTTGATGGTGAGGCGATAATCTATCAGGTGTATGCCCTTTTGCCAGAAAGCGCATTCAGAGCTTGTGAAATACATACATGACGATTTCAAGCTTTGGCGCTCTAAGTTTCATAGTTGTTGAAAATGAGCATATCATGAAGAGAGAATACAATAGCTGCTTCCAAATGAAATATGTATGATGGTGAGTGGTTGTATATCATATATTCAAAAGGTAGCCATCTGCTCCTTTAGGAGCTTTAGATATAGGCTGTATAAAACCTTTAACTTTTCCCGCATTCAGAAGCAAAGTTTTTCAAACTGTGCATTTCTTGAAAGTCAATACTCAAATATCAACCAAAAGAAAAAGGTTTGATGGTGAGGCGATAATCTATCAGGTGTATGCCCTTTTGCCAGAAAGCGCATTCAGAGCTTGTGAAATACATACATGACGATTTCAAGCTTTGGCGCGCTTTGTTTCAAAGTTGTTGAAAATGAGCATATCTTGAAGAGAGAATACAATAGCTGCTTCCAAATGAAATATGTATGATGGTGAGTGGTTGTATATCATATATTCAAAAGGTAGCCATCTGCTCCTTTAGGAGCTTTAGATATAGGCTGTATAAAACCTTTAACTTTTCCCGCATTCAGAAGCAAAGTTTTTCAAACTGTGCATTTCTTGAAAGTCAATACTCAAATATCAACCAAAAGAAAAAGGTTTGATGGTGAGGCGATAATCTATCAGGTGTATGCCCTTTTGCCAGAAAGCGCATTCAGAGCTTGTGAAATACATACATGACGATTTCAAGCTTTGGCGCGCTTTGTTTCAAAGTTTTTGAAAATGAGCATATCATGAAGAGAGAATAGACAAGCTGCTTCCAAATGACATATGTATGATGGTGAGTGGTTGTATATCATATATTCAAAAGGTAGCCATCTGCTCCTTTAGGAGCTTTTGATATAGGCTTTATAAAACCTTTAACTTTTCCCGCATTCAGAAGCAAAGGTTTTCAAACTGTGCATTTCTTGAAAGTCAATACTCAAATATCAACCAAAAGAAAAAGGTTTGATGGTGAGGCGATAATCTATCAGGTGTATGCCCTTTTGCCAGAAAGCGCATTCAGAGCTTGTGAAATACATACATGACGATTTCAAGCTTTGGCGCTCTAAGTTTCATAGTTGTTGAAAATGAGCATATCTTGAAGAGAGAATACAATAGCTGCTTCCCAATGAAATATGTATGATGGTGAGTGGTTCTATATCATATATTCAAAAGGTAGCCATCTGCTCCTTTAGGAGCTTTAGATATAGGCTGTATAAAACCTTTAACTTTTCCCGCATTCAGAAGCAAAGTTTTTCAAACTGTGCATTTCTTGAAAGTCAATACTCAAATATCAACCAAAAGAAAAAGGTTTCATGGTGAGGCGATAATCTATCAGGTGTATGCCCATTTGCCAGAAAGCACATTCAGAGCTTGTGAAATACATACATGACGATTTCAAGCTTTGGCGCTCTAAGTTTCATAGTTGTTGAAAATGAGCATATCTTCAAGAGAGAATACAATAGCTGCTTCCCAATGAAATATGTATGATGGTGAGTGGTTCTATATCATATATTCAAAAGGTAGCCATCTGCTCCTTTAGGAGCTTTAGATATAGGCTGTATTAAACCTTTAACTTTTCCCGCATTCAGAAGCAAAGTTTTTCAAACTGTGCGTTTCTTGAAAGTCAATACTCAAATATCAACCAAAAGAAAAAGGTTTGATGGTGAGGCGATAATCTATCAGGTGTATGCCCATTTGCCAGAAAGCGCATTCAGAGCTTGTGAAATCCCCAAAATGACGATTTCATGCTTTGGCACTCTAAGTTTCAGAGTTGTTGAAAATGAGCATATCTTGAAGAGAGAATAGACTAGCTGCTTCCAAATGACATATGTATGATGGTGAGTGGTTCCATATCATATATTCAAAAGGTAGCCATCTGCTCCTTTAGGAGCTTTAGATATAGGCTTTATAAAACCTTTAACTTTTCCCGCATTAAGAAGCAAAGGTTTTCAAACTGTGCATTTCTTGAAAGTCAATACTCAAATATCAACCAAAAGAAAAAGGTTTGATGGTGAGGCGATAATCTATCAGGTGTATGCCCTTTTGCCAGAAAGCGCATTCAGAGCTTGTGAAATACAAACATGACGATTTCAAGCTTTGGCCCTCTTTGTTTCAAAGTTGTTGAAAATGAGCATATCATGAAGAGAGAATAAAATAGCTTCTTCCGAATGAAATATGTATGATGGTGAGTGGTTCTATATCATATATTCAAAAGGTAGCCATCTGCTCCTTTAGGAGCTTTAGATATAGGCTTTATAAAACCTTTAACTTTTCCCGCATTCAGAAGCAAAGGTTTTCAAACTGTGCATTTCTTGAAAGTCAATACTCAAATATCAACCAAAAGAAAAAGGTTTGATGGTGAGGCGATAATCTATCAGGTCTATGCCCTTTTGCCAGAAAGCGCATTCAGAGCTTGTGAAATACATACATGACGATTTCAAGCATTGGCGCTCTATGTTTCATAGTTGTTATAAATGAGCATATCTTGAAGAGAGAATAGAATAGCTGCTTCCAATTGAAATATGTATGATGGTGAGTGGTTCTATATCATATATTCAAAAGGTAGCCATCTGCTCCTTTAGGAGCTTTAGATATAGGCTGTATAAAACCTTTAACTTTTCCCGCATTCAGAAGCAAAGTTTTTCAAACTGTGCATTTCTTGAAAGTCAATACTCAAATATCAACCAAAAGAAAAAGGTTTGATGGTGCGGCGATAATCTTTCAGGTGTATACCCATTTGCCAGAAAGCGCATTCAGAGCTTGTGAAATCCCCAAAATGACGATTTCATGCTTTGGCACTCTAAGTTTCAAAGTAGTTGAAAATGAGCATATCTTGAAGAGAGAATACACTAGCTGCTTCCAAATGAAATATGTATGATGGTGAGTGGTTCCATATCATATATTCAAAAGGTAGCCATCTGCTCCTTTAGGAACTAAAGATATAGGCTTTATAAAAGCTTTAACTTTTCGCGCATTCAGAAACAAAGTGTTTCAAACTGTGCATTTCTTGAAAGTTAATACTCAAATATCAACCAAAAGAAAAAGGTACCATGGTGAGGCGATAATCTATCAGGTGTATGCCCATTTGCCAGAAAACACATTCAGAGCTTGTGAAATAAATACATGACGATTTCAAGCTTTGGCGCTCTAAGTTTCATAGTTGTTGAAAATGAGCATATCTTCAAGAGAGAATACAATAGCTTCTTCCAAATGAAATATGTATGATGGTGAGTGGTTCTATATCATATATTCAAAAGGTAGCCATCTGCTCCTTTAGGAGCTTTAGATATAGGCTGTATAAAACCTTTAACTTTTCCCGCATTAAGAAACAAAGTTTTTCAAACTGTGCGTTTTTTGAAAGTCAATACTCAAATATGAACCAAAAGAAAAAGGTTTGATGGTGAGGCGATAATCTATCAGGTGTATGCCCATTTGCCAGAAAGCGCATTCAGAGCTTGTGAAATCCCCAAAATGACGATTTCATGCTTTGGCACTCAAAGTTTCAGAGTTGTTGAAAATGAGCATATCTTGAAGAGAGAATAGACTCGCTGCTTCCAAATGAAATATGTATGATGGTGAGTGGTTGTATATCATATATTCAAAAGGTAGCCATCTTCTCCTTTAGGAGCTTGAGATATAGGCTTTATAAAACCTTTACCCTTGCCCGCATTCAGGAACAAAGTTTTTCAAACTGTGCATTTCTTGAAAGTTAATACTCAAATATCAACCAAAAGAAAAAGGTTTCATGGTGAGGCGATAATCTATCAGGTGTATGCCCATTTGCCAGAAAGCACATTCAGAGCTTGTGAAATAAATACATGACGATTTCAAGCTTTGGCGCTCTAAGTTTCATAGTTGTTGAAAATGAGCATATCTTCAAGAGAGAATACAATAGCTGCTTCCAAATGAAATATGTATGATGGTGAGTGGTTCTATATCATATATTCAAAAGGTAGCCATCTGCTCCTTTAGGAGCTTTAGATATAGGCGTTATAAAACCTTTAACTTTTCCCGCATTCAAAACAAAGTTTTTCAAACTGTGCGTTTTTTGAAAGTCAATACTCAAATATCAACCAAAAGAAAAAGGTTTGATGGTGAGGCGATAATCTATCAGGTGTATGCCCATTTGCCAGAAAGCGCATTCAGAGCTTGTGAAATAAATACATGACGATTTCAAGCTTTGGCGCTCTAAGTTTCATAGTTGTTGAAAATGAGCATATCTTCAAGAGAGAATACAATAGCTGCTTTTAAATGAAATATGTATGATGGTGAGTGGTTCTATATCATATATTCACAACGTAGCCATCTGCTCCTTTAGGAGCTTTAGATATAGGCTGTATAAAACCTTTAGCTTTTCCCGCATTCAGAAACAAAGTTTTTCAAACTGTGCGTTTTTTGAAAGTCAATACTCAAATATCAACCAAAAGAAAAAGGTTTGATGGTGAGGCGATAATCTATCAGGTGTATGCCCATTTGCCAGAAAGTGCATTCAGAGCTTGTGAAATCCCCAAAATGACGATTTCATGCTTTGGCACTCTAAGTTTCAGAGTTGTTGAAAATGAGCATATCTTGAAGAGAGAATTGACTTGCTGCTTCCAAATGAAATATGTAGGATGGTGAGTGGTTGTATATCATATATTCAAAAGGTAGCCATCTGCTCCTTTAGGAGCTTGAGATATAGGCTTTATAAAACCTTTCACCTTGCCCGCATTCAGAAACAAAGTTTTTCAAACAGTGCGTTTTTTGAAAGTCAATACTCAAATATCAACCAAAAGAAAAAGGTTTGATGGTGAGGCGATAATCTATCAGGTGTATGCCCATTTGCCAGAAAGTGCATTCAGAGCTTGTGAAATCCCCAAAATGACGATTTCATGCTTTGGCACTCTAAGTTTCAGAGTTGTTGAAAATGAGCATATCTTGAAGAGAGAATTGACTTGCTGCTTCCAAATGAAATATGTAGGATGGTGAGTGGTTGTATATCATATATTCAAAAGGTAGCCATCTGCTCCTTTAGGAGCTTGAGATATAGGCTTTATAAAACCTTTCACCTTGCCCGCATTCAGAAGCAAAGGTTTTCAAGCTGTGCATTTCTTGAAAGTCAATACTCAAATATCAACCAAAAGAAAAAGGTTTCATGGTGAGGCGATAATCTATCAGGTGTATGCCCATTTGCCAGAAAGCACATTCAGAGCTTGTGAAATACATACATGACGATTTCAAGCTTTGGCGCTCTAAGTTTCATAGTTGTTGAAAATGAGCATATCTTCAAGAGAGAATACAATTGCTGCTTCCCAATGAAATATGTATGATGGTGAGTGGTTCTATATCATATATTCAAAAGGTAGCCATCTGCTCCGTTAGGAGCTTTAGATATAGGCTGTATAAAACATTTAACTTTTCCCGCATTCAGAAGCAAAGTTTTTCAAACTGTGCGTTTCTTGAAAGTCACTACTCAAATATCAACCAAAAGAAAAAGGTTTGATGGTGAGGCGATAATCTTTCAGGTGTATGCCCATTTGCCAGAAAGCGCATTCAGAGCTTGTGAAATCCCCAAAATGACGATTTCATGCTTTGGCACTCTAAGTTTCATAGCAGTTGAAAATGAGCATATCTTGAAGAGAGAATAGACTAGCTGCTTCCAAATTAAATATGTATGATGGTGAGTGGTTCCATATCATATATTCAATAGGTAGCCATCTGCTCCTTTAGGAGCTTTAGATATAGGCTTCATAAAACCTTTACCTTTGCCCGCATTCGGGAACAAAGTTTTTCAAACTGTGCATTTCTTGAAAGTTAATACTCAAATATCAACCAATAGAAAAAGGTTTCATGGTGAGGCGATAATCTATCAGGTGTATGCCCATTTGCCAGAAACCGCATTCGGAGCTTGTGAAATACATACACGACGATTTCAAGCTTTGGCGCTCTAATTTTCAAAGTTGATGAAAATGAGCATATCTTCAAGAGAGAATACAATAGCTGCTTCCAAATGAAATATGTATGATGGTGAGTGGTTCCATATCATATATTCAAAAGGTAGCCATCTGCTCCTTTTGGAGCTTTAGATATAGGCTTTATGAAACCATTAACTTTGCCCGCATTCAGAAGCAAAGTTTTTCAAACTGTGCATTTCTTGAAAGTCAGCACTCAAATATCAACCAAATGGAAAAGGTTTGATGGTGAGGCGAAAATATATCAGGGGTATGCCCATTTGCCAGAAACCGCATTCGGAGCTTGTGAAATACAAATGTGACGATTTCAAACTTTGGCCCTCTTAGTTTCTTAGAAGTTGAAAATGAGCATATCTTGAAGAGAGAATACACTAGCTACTTCCAAATGAAATATGTATGATGGTGAGTGGTTCCATATCATACATTCAAAAGGTAGCCATCTGCTCCTTTAGGAGCTTTAGATATAGGCTTTATAAAACCTTTAACTTTTCCGCATTCAGAAGCAAAGGTTTTCAAACTGTGCATTTCTTGAAAGTCAATACTCAAATATCAACCAAAAGAAAAAGGTTTGATGGTCAGGCGATAATCTATCAGGTGTATGCCCTTTTGCCAGAAAGCGCATTCAGAGCTTGTGAAATACATATATGACGATTTCATGCTTTGGCACTCTAACTTTCAGAGTTGTTGAAAATGAGCATATCTTGAAGAGAGAATAGACTAGCTGCTTCCAAATGAAATATGTATGATGGTGAGTGGTTCCATATCATATATTCAAAAGGTAGCCATCTGCTTCTTTAGGAGCTTTAGATATAGGCTTTATAAAACCTTTAACTTTTCCCGCATTCAGAAGCAAAGTTTTTCAAACTGTGCGTTTCTTGAAAGTCAATACTCAAATTTCATCCAAAAGGAAAAGGTTTGATGGTGGGACGATAATCTATCAGGTGTTAGCCCATTTGCCAGAAAGCGCATTCAGAGCTTCTGAAATACATACATGACGATTTCAAGCTTTGGCGCTCTTTGTTTAAAAGTTGTTGAAAATGAGCATATCATGAAGAGAGAATACAATAGCTGCTTCCAAATGAAATATGTATGATGGTGAGTGGTTTTATATCATATATTCAAAAGGTAGCCATCTGCTCCTTTAGGAGCTTGAGATATAGGCTTTATAAAACCTTTAACTTTGCCCGGATTCAGGAACAAAGCTTTTCAAACTGTGCATTTCTTGAAAGTTAATACTCAAATATCAACCAAAAGAAAAAGGTTTCATGGTGAGGCGATAATCTATCAGGTGTATGCCCATTTGACAGAAAGCACATCCAGAGCTTGTGAAATACATACATGACGATTTCAAGCTTTGGTGCTCTAAGTTTCAAAGTTGCTGAAAATGAGCATATCTTGAAGACAGAATACAGTTGCTGCTTCCAAATGAAATATGTATGATGGTGAGTGGATCCATATCATATATTCAAAAGGTAGCCATCTGCTCCTTTAGGAGCTTGAGATATAGGCTTTATAAAACCTTTAACTTTTCCCGCATTCAGAAGCAAAGTTTTTCAAACTGTGCATTTCTTGAAAGTCAATACTCAAATATCAACCAAAAGAGAAAGGTTTGATGGTGAGGCGATAATCTATCAGGTGTATGCCCATTTGCCAGAAAGCGCATTCAGAGCTTGTGAAATACATATATGACGATTTCATGCTTTGGCACTCTAACTTTCAGAGTTGTTGAAAATGAGCATATCTTGAAGAGAGAATAGACTAGCTGCTTCCAAATGAAATATGTATGATGGTGAGTGGTTCCATATCATATATTCAAAAGGTAGCCATCTGCTTCTTTAGGAGCTTTAGATATAGGCTTTATAAAACCTTTAACTTTTCCCGCATTCAGAAGCAAAGTTTTTCAAACTGTGCGTTTCTTGAAAGTCAATACTCAAATTTCATCCAAAAGGAAAAGGTTTGATGGTGGGACGATAATCTATCAGGTGTTTGCCCATTTGCCAGAAAGCGCATTCAGAGCTTCTGAAATACATACATGACGATTTCAAGCTTTGGCGCTCTTTGTTTAAAAGTTGTTGAAAATGAGCATATCATGAAGAGAGAATACAATAGCTGCTTCCAAATGAAATATGTATGATGGTGAGTGGTTTTATATCATATATTCAAAAGGTAGCCATCTGCTCCTTTAGGAGCTTGAGATATAGGCTTTCTAAAACCTTTAACTTTTCGCGCATTCAGAAACAAAGTTTTTCAAACTGTGCATTTCTTGAAAGTCAATACTCAAATATCAACCAAAAGAAAAAGGTTTCATGGTGAGGCGATAATCTATCAGGTGTATGCCCATTTGCCAGAAAGCACATTCAGAGCTTGTGAAATACATACATGACGATTTCAAGCTTTGGCGCTCTAAGTTTTATAGTTGTTGAAAATGAGCATATCTTCAAGAGAGAATACAATAGCTGCTTCCCAATGAAATATGTATGATGGTGAGTGGTTCTATATCATATATTCAAAAGGTAGCCATCTGCTCCTTTAGGAGCTTTAGATATAGGCTGTATAAAACCTTTAACTTTTCCCGCATTCAGAAGCAAAGTTTTTCGAACTGTGCGTTTCTTGAACGTCAATACTCAAATATCAACCAAAAGAAAAAGGTTTGATGGTGAGGCGATAATCTATCAGGTGTATGCCCATTTGCCAGAAAACGCATTCAGAGCTTGTGAAATCCCCAAAATGACGATTTCATGCTTTGGCACTCTAAGTTTCAGAGTTGTTGAAAATGAGCATATCTTGAAGAGAGAATAGACAAGCTGCTTCCAAATGACATATGTATGATGGTGAGTGGTTGTATATCATATATTCTAAAGGTAGCCATCTGCTCCTTTAGGAGCTTTAGATATAGGCTTTATTAAATCTTTAACTTTTCCCGCATTCAGAAGCAAAGGTTTTCAACCTGTGCATTTCTTGAAAGTCAATACTCAAATATCAACCAAAAGAAAAAGATTTGATGGTGAGGCGATAATCTATCAGGTGTATGCCCTTTTGCCAGAAAGCGCATTCAGAGCTTGTGAAATACATACATGACGATTTCAAGCTTTGGCGCTCTAAGTTTCATAGTTGTTGAAAATGAGCATATCATGAAGAGAGAATACAATTGCTGCTTCCAAATGAAATATGTATGATGGTGAGTGGTTGTATATCATATATTCAAAAGGTAGCCATCTGCTCCATTAGGAGCTTTAGATACAGGCTGTATAAAACCTTTAACTTTTCCCGCATTCAGAAGCAAAGTTTTTCAAACTGTGCATTTCTTGAAAGTCAATACTCAAATATCAACCAAAAGAAAAAGGTTTGATGGTGAGGCGATAATCTATCAGGTGTATGCCCTTTTGCCAGAAAGCGCATTCAGAGCTTGTGAAATACATACATGACGATTTCAAGCTTTGGCGCGCTTTGTTTCAAAGTTGTTAAAAATGAGCATATCATGAAGAGAGAATACAATAGCTGCTTCCGAATGAAATATGTATGATGGTGAGTGGTTCTATATCATATATTCAAAAGGTAGCCATCTGCTCCTTTAGGAGCTTTTGATATAGGCTTTATAAAACCTTTAACTTTTCCCGCATTCAGAAGCAAAGGTTTTCAAACTGTGCATTTCTTAAAAGTCAATACTCAAATATCAACCAAAAGAAAAATGTTTGATGGTGAGGCGATAATCTATCAGGTGTATCCCCTTTTGCAAGAAAGCGCATTCAGAGCTTGTGAAATACATACATGACGATTTCAAGCTTTGGCGCTCTAAGTTTCATAGTTGTTGAAAATGAGCATATCTTGAAGAGAGAATACAATAGCTGCTTCCAAATGAAATATGTATGATGGTGAGTGGTTCTATATCATATATTCAAAAGGTAGCCATCTGCTCCTTTAGGAGCTTTAGATATAGGCTGTATAAAACCTTTAACTTTTCCCGCATTCAGAAGCAAAGTTTTTCAAACTGTGCATTTCTTGAAAGTCAATACTCAAATATCAACCAAAAGAAAAAGGTTTGATGGTGAGGCGATAATCTTTCAGGTGTATACCCATTTGCCAGAAAGCGCATTCAGAGCTTGTGAAATCCCCAAAATGACGATTTCATGCTTTGGCACTCTAAGTTTCATAGTAGTTGAAAATGAGCATATCTTGAAGAGAGAATACACTAGCTGCTTCCAAATGAAATATGTATGATGGTGAGAGGTTCTATATCATATATTCAAAAGGTAGCTATCTGCTCCTTTAGGAGCTTGAGATATAGGCTTTATAAAACCTTTAACTTTTCCCGTATTCAGAAGCAAATTTTTTCAAACTGTGCATTTCTTGAAAGTCAATTCTCAAATATCAACCAAAAGAAAAAGGTTTCATGGTGAGGCGATAATCTATCAGGTGTATGCCCATTTGCCAGAAAGCACATTCAGAGCTTGTGAAATACATACATGACGATTTCAAGCTTTGGCACTCTAAGTTTTATAGTTGTTGAAAATGAGCATATCTTCAAGAGAGAATACAATAGCTGCTTCCCAATGAAATATGTATGATGGTGAGTGGTTCTATATCATATATTCAAAAGGTAGCCATCTGCTCCTTTAGGAGCTTTAGATATAGGCTGTATAAAACCTTTAACTTTTCCCGCATTCAGAAGCAAAGTTTTTCAAACTGTGCGTTTCTTGAACGTCAATACTCAAATATCAACCAAAAGAAAAAGGTTTGATGGTGAGGCGATAATCTATCAGGTGTATGCCCTTTTGCCAGAAAGCGCATTCAGAGCTTGTGAAATACATACATGACGATTTCAAGCTTTGGCGCTCTAAGTTTCATAGTTGTTGAAAATGAGCATATCATGAAGAGAGAATACAATAGCTGCTTCCAAATGAAATATGTATGATGGTGAGTGGTTGTATATCATATATTCAAAAGGTAGCCATCTGCTCCTTTAGGAGCTTTAGATATAGGCTGTATAAAACCTTTAACTTTTCCCGCATTCAGAAGCAAAGTTTTTCAAACTGTGCATTTCTTGAAAGTCAATACTCAAATATCAACCAAAAGAAAAAGGTTTGATGGTGAGGCGATAATCTATCAGGTGTATGCCCTTTTGCCAGAAAGCGCATTCAGAGCTTGTGAAATACATACATGACGATTTCAAGCTTTGGCGCGCTTTGTTTCAAAGTTGTTGAAAATGAGCATATCATGAAGAGAGAATACAATAGCTGCTTCCAAATGAAATATGTATGATGGTGAGTGGTTCCATATCATATATTCAAAAGGTAGCCATCTGCTCCTTTAGGAGCTTTTGATATAGGCTTTATAAAACCTTTAACTTTTCCCGCATTCAGAAGCAAAGGTTTTCAAACTGTGCATTTCTTGAAAGTCAATACTCAAATATCAACCAAAAGAAAAAGGTTTGATGGTGAGGCGATAATCTATCAGGTGTATGCCCTTTTGCCAGAAAGCGCATTCAGAGCTTGTGAAATACATACATGACGATTTCAAGCTTTGGCGCTCTAAGTTTCATAGTTGTTGAAAATGAGCATATCTTGAAGAGAGAATACAATAGCTGCTTCCAAATGAAATATGTATGATGGTGAGTGGTTGTATATCATATATTCAAAAGGTAGCCATCTGCTCCTTTAGGGGCTTTAGATATAGGCTGTATAAAACCTTTAACTTTTCCCGCATTCAGAAGCAAAGTTTTTCAAACTGTGCATTTCTTGAAAGTCAATACTCAAATATCAACCAAAAGAAAAAGGTTTGATGGTGAGGCGATAATCTTTCAGGTGTATACACATTTGCCAGAAAGCGCATTCAGAGCTTGTGAAATCCCCAAAATGACGATTTCATGCTTTGGCACTCTAAGTTTCATAGTAGTTGAAAATGAGCATATCTTGAAGAGAGAATACACTAGCTGCTTCCAAATGAAATATGTATGATGGTGAGTGGTTCCATATCATATATTCAAAAGGTAGCCATCTGCTCCTTTAGGAGCTTGAGATATAGGCTTTCTAAAACCTTTAACTTTTCGCGCATTCAGAAACAAAGTTTTTCAAACTGTGCATTTCTTGAAAGTCAATACTCAAATATCAACCAAAAGAAAAAGGTTTCATGGTGAGGCGATAATCTATCAGGTGTATGCCCATTTGCCAGAAAGCACATTCAGAGCTTGTGAAATACATACATGACGATTTCAAGCTTTGCCGCTCTAAGTTTCATAGTTGTTGAAAATGAGCATATCTTCAAGAGAGAATACAATAGCTGCTTCCCAATGAAATATGTATGATGGTGAGTGGTTCTATATCATATATTCAAAAGGTAGCCATCTGCTCCTTTAGGAGCTTTAGATATAGGCTGTATTAAACCTTTAACTTTTCCCGCATTCAGAAGCAAAGTTTTTCAAACTGTGCGTTTCTTGAAAGTCAATACTCATATATCAACCAAAAGAAAAAGGTTTGATGGTGAGGCGATAATCTATCAGGTGTATGCCCATTTGCCAGAAAACGCATTCAGAGCTTGTGAAATCCCCAAAATGACGATTTCATGCTTTGGCACAATAAGTTTCATAGTAGTTGAAAATGAGCATATCTTGAAGAGAGAATACACTAGCTGCTTCCAAATGAAATATGTATGATGGTGAGTGGTTCCATATCATATATTCAAAAGGTAGCCATCTGCTCCTTTAGGAGCTTGAGATATAGGCTTTATAAAACCTTTAACTTTTCGCGCATTCAGAAACAAAGTTTTTCAAACTGTGTATTTCTTGAAAGTCAATACTCAAATATCAACCAAAAGAAAAAGGTTTCATGGTGAGGCGATAATCTATCAGGTGTATGCCCATTTGCCAGAAAGCACATTCAGAGCTTGTGAAATACATACATGACGATTTCAAGCTTTGGCGCTCTAAGTTTCATAGTTGTTGAAAATGAGCATATCTTGAAGAGAGAATACAATAGCTGCTTCCCAATGAAATATGTATGATGGTGAGTGGTTCTATATCATATATTCAAAAGGTAGCCATCTGCTCCTTTAGGAGCTTTAGATATAGGCTGTATTGAACCTTTAACTTTTCCCGCATTCAGAAGCAAAGTTTTTCAAACTGTGCGTTTCTTGAAAGTCAATACTCAAATATCAACCAAAAGAAAAAGGTTTGATGGTGAGGCGATGGTCTATCATGGGTATGCCCTTTTGCCAGAAAGCGCATTCAGAGCTTGTGAAATACATACATGACGATTTCAAGCTTTGGCGCGCTTTGTTTCAAAGTTGTTGAAAATGAGCATATCATGAAGAGAGAATACAATAGCTGCTTCCAAATGAAATATGTATGATGGTGAGTGGTTCCATATCATATATTCAAAAGGTAGCCATCTGCTCCTTTAGGAGCTTTTGATATAGGCTTTATAAAACCTTTAACTTTTCCCGCATTCAGAAGCAAAGGTTTTCAAACTGTGCATTTCTTGAAAGTCAATACTCAAATATCAACCAAAAGAAAAAGGTTTGATGGTGAGGCGATAATCTATCAGGTGTATGCCCTTTTGCCAGAAAGCGCATTCAGAGCTTGTGAAATACATACATGACGATTTCAAGCTTTGGCGCTCTAAGTTTCATAGTTGTTGAAAATGAGCATATCTTGAAGAGAGAATACAATAGCTGCTTCCAAATGAAATATGTATGATGGTGAGTGGTTGTATATCATATATTCAAAAGGTAGCCATCTGCTCCTTTAGGGGCTTTAGATATAGGCTGTATAAAACCTTTAACTTTTCCCGCATTCAGAAGCAAAGTTTTTCAAACTGTGCATTTCTTGAAAGTCAATACTCAAATATCAACCAAAAGAAAAAGGTTTGATGGTGAGGCGATAATCTTTCAGGTGTATACACATTTGCCAGAAAGCGCATTCAGAGCTTGTGAAATCCCCAAAATGACGATTTCATGCTTTGGCACTCTAAGTTTCATAGTAGTTGAAAATGAGCATATCTTGAAGAGAGAATACACTAGCTGCTTCCAAATGAAATATGTATGATGGTGAGTGGTTCCAAATCATATATTCAAAAGGTAGCCATCTGCTCCTTTAGGAGCTTGAGATATAGGCTTTCTAAAACCTTTAACTTTTCGCGCATTCAGAAACAAAGTTTTTCAAACTGTGCATTTCTTGAAAGTCAATACTCAAATATCAACCAAAAGAAAAAGGTTTCATGGTGAGGCGATAATCTATCAGGTGTATGCCCATTTGCCAGAAAGCACATTCAGAGCTTGTGAAATACATACATGACGATTTCAAGCTTTGCCGCTCTAAGTTTCATAGTTGTTGAAAATGAGCATATCTTCAAGAGAGAATACAATAGCTGCTTCCCAATGAAATATGTATGATGGTGAGTGGTTCTTTATCATATATTCAAAAGGTAGCCATCTGCTCCTTTAGGAGCTTTAGATATAGGCTGTATTAAACCTTTAACTTTTCCCGCATTCAGAAGCAAAGTTTTTCAAACTGTGCGTTTCTTGAAAGTCAATACTCATATATCAACCAAAAGAAAAAGGTTTGATGGTGAGGCGATAATCTATCAGGTGTATGCCCATTTGCCAGAAAACGCATTCAGAGCTTGTGAAATCCCCAAAATGACGATTTCATGCTTTGGCACAATAAGTTTCATAGTAGTTGAAAATGAGCATATCTTGAAGAGAGAATACACTAGCTGCTTCCAAATGAAATATGTATGATGGTGAGTGGTTCCATATCATATATTCAAAAGGTAGCCATCTGCTCCTTTAGGAGCTTGAGATATAGGCTTTATAAAACCTTTAACTTTTCGCGCATTCAGAAACAAAGTTTTTCAAACTGTGTATTTCTTGAATGTCAATACTGAAATATCAACCAAAAGAAAAAGGTTTCATGGTGAGGCGATAATCTATCAGGTGTATGCCCATTTGCCAGAAAGCACATTCAGAGCTTGTGAAATACATACATGACGATTTCAAGCTTTGGCGCTCTAAGTTTCATAGTTGTTGAAAATGAGCATATCTTCAAGAGAGAATACAATAGCTGCTTCCCAATGAAATATGTATGATGGTGAGTGGTTCTATATCATATATTCAAAAGGTAGCCATCTGCTCCTTTAGGAGCTTTAGATATAGGCTGTATTGAACCTTTAACTTTTCCCGCATTCAGAAGCAAAGTTTTTCAAACTGTGCGTTTCTTGAAAGTCAATACTCAAATATCAACCAAAAGAAAAAGGTTTGATGGTGAGGCGATAATCTATCAGGTGTATGCCCATTTGCCAGAAACCGCATTCGGAGCTTGTGAAATACATACACGACGATTTCAAGCTTTGGCGCTCTAAGTTTCAAAGTTGATGAAAATGAGCATATCTTCAAGAGAGAATACAATAGCTGCTTCCAAATGAAATATGTATGATGGTGAGTGGTTCCATATCATATATTCAAAAGGTAGCCATCTGCTCCTTTTGGAGCTTTAGATATAGGCTTTATGAAACCATTAACTTTGCTCGCATTCAGAAGCAAAGTTTTTCAAACTGTGCATTTCTTGAAAGTCAACACTCAAATATCAACCAAAAGGAAAAGGTTTGATGGTGAGGCGAAAATAAATCAGGGGTATGCCCATTTGCCAGAAACCGCATTCGGAGCTTGTGAAATACAAATGTGACGATTTCAAACTTTGGCCCTCTTAGTTTCTTAGAAGTTGAAAATGAGCATATCTTGAAGAGAGAATACACTAGCTACTTCCAAATGAAATATGTATGATGGTGAGTGGTTCCATATCATACATTCAAAAGGTAGCCATCTGCTCCTTTAGGAGCTTCAGATATAGGCTTTATAAAACCTTTAATTTTTCCGCATTCAGAAGCAAAGGTTTTCAAACTGTGCATTACTTGAAAGTCAATACTCAAATATCAACCAAAAGAAAAAGGTTTGATGGTGAGGCGATAATCTATCAGGTGTATGCCCTTTTTCCAGAAAGCGCATTCAGAGCTTGTGAAATACAGACATGACGATTTCAAGCTTTGGCGCTCTTTGTTTCAAAGTTGTTGAAAATGAGCATATCATGAAGAGAGAATACAATTGCTGCTTCCAAATGAAATATGTATGATGGTGAGTGGTTGTATATTATATATTCAAAAGGTAGCCATCTGCTCCTTTAGGAGCTTGAGATATAGGCTTTATAAAACCTCTAACTTTGCCCGCATTCAGGAACAAAGTTTTTCAAACTGTGCATTTCTTGAAAGTTAATACTCAAATATCAACCAAAAGAAAAAGGTTTCATGGTGAGGCGATAATTAATCAGGTGTATGCCCATTTGCCAGTAAGCACATTCAGAGCTTGTGAAATACATACATGACGATTTCAAGCTTTGGCGCTCTAAGTTTCATAGTTGTTGAAAATGAGCATATCTTCAAGAGAGAATACAATAGCTGCTTCCAAATGAAATATGTATGATGGTGAGTGGTTCTATATCATATATTAAAAAGGTAGCCATCTGCTCCTTTAGGAGCTTTAGATATAGGCTTTATAAAACCTTTAACTTTTCCCGCATTCAGAAGCAAAGTTTTTCAAACTGTGCGTTTCTTGAAAGTCAATACTCAAATATCAACCAAAAGAAAAAGGTTTGATGGTGAGGCGATAATCTATCAGGTGTATGCCCATTTGCGAGAAAGCGCATTCAGAGCTTGTGAAATACATATATGACGATTTCAAGCGTTGGCGCTCTAAGTTTCATAGTTGTTGAAAATGAGCATATCTTGAAGACAGAATACAGTTGCTGCTTCCAAATGAAATATGTATGATGGTGAGTGGATCCATATCATATATTCAAAAAGTAGCCATCTGCTCCTTTAGGAGCTTGAGATATAGGCTTTATAAAACCTTTAACTTTTCCCGCATTCAGAAGCAAAGTTTTTCAAACTGTGCATTTCTTGAAAGTCAATACTCAAATATCAACCAAAAGAGAAAGGTTTGATCGTGAGGCGATAATCTATCAGGTGTATGCCCATTTGCCAGAAAGCGCATTCAGAGCTTGTGAAATACATATATGACGATTTCAAGCTTTGGCGCTCTAAGTTCCATAGTTGTTGAAAATGAGCATATCTTGAAGAGAGAATTGACTAGCTGCTTCCAAATGAAATATGTATGATGGTGAGTGGTTCCATATCATATATTCAAAAGGTAGCCATCTGCTCCTTTAGGAGCTTTAGATTTAGGCTTCATAAAACCTATACCTTTGCCCGCATTCAGGAACAAAGTTTTTCAAACTGTGCATTTCTTGAAAGTCAATACTCAAATATCAACCAATAGAAAAAGGTTTGATGGTGAGGCGATAATCTAGCAGGTGTATGCCCATTTGCCAGAAAGTGCCTTCAGAGCTTGTGAAATCCCCAAAATGACGATTTCATGCTTTGGCACTCTAAGTTTCATAGTTGTTGAAAATGAGCATATCTTGAAGAGAGAATAGACTAGCTGCTTCCAAATGAAATATGTATGATGGTGAGTGGTTCCATATCATATATTCAAAAGGTAGCCATCTGCTACTTTAGGAGCTTTAGATATAGGCTGTATAAAACCTTTAACTTTTCCCGCATTCAGAAGCAAAGTTTTTCAAACTGTGCGTTTCTTGAAAGTCAATACTCAAATATCAACCAAAAGAGAAAGGTTTGATCGTGAGGCGATAATCTATCAGGTGTATGCCCATTTGCCAGAAAGCGCATTCAGAGCTTGTGAAATACATATATGACGATTTCAAGCTTTGGCGCTCTAAGTTCCATAGTTGTTGAAAATGAGCATATCTTGAAGAGAGAATTGACTAGCTGCTTCCAAATGAAATATGTATGATGGTGAGTGGTTCCATATCATATATTCAAAAGGTAGCCATCTGCTCCTTTAGGAGCTTTAGATTTAGGCTTCATAAAACCTATACCTTTGCCCGCATTCAGGAACAAAGTTTTTCAAACTGTGCATTTCTTGAAAGTCAATACTCAAATATCAACCAATAGAAAAAGGTTTGATGGTGAGGCGATAATCTAGCAGGTGTATGCCCATTTGCCAGAAAGTGCCTTCAGAGCTTGTGAAATCCCCAAAATGACGATTTCATGCTTTGGCACTCTAAGTTTCATAGTTGTTGAAAATGAGCATATCTTGAAGAGAGAATAGACTAGCTGCTTCCAAATGAAATATGTATGATGGTGAATGGTTCCATATCATATATTCAAAAGGTAGCCATCTGCTACTTTAGGAGCTTTAGATATAGGCTGTATAAAACCTTTAACTTTTCCCGCATTCAGAAGCAAAGTTTTTCAAACTGTGCGTTTCTTGAAAGTCAATACTCAAATATCAACCAAAAGAGAAAGGTTTGATCGTGAGGCGATAATCTATCAGGTGTATGCCCATTTGCCAGAAAGCGCATTCAGAGCTTGTGAAATACATATATGACGATTTCAAGCTTTGGCGCTCTAAGTTCCATAGTTGTTGAAAATGAGCATATCTTGAAGAGAGAATTGACTAGCTGCTTCCAAATGAAATATGTATGATGGTGAGTGGTTCCATATCATATATTCAAAAGGTAGCCATCTGCTCCTTTAGGAGCTTTAGATTTAGGCTTCATAAAACCTATACCTTTGCCCGCATTCAGGAACAAAGTTTTTCAAACTGTGCATTTCTTGAAAGTCAATACTCAAATATCAACCAATAGAAAAAGGTTTGATGGTGAGGCGATAATCTAGCAGGTGTATGCCCATTTGCCAGACAGTGCCTTCAGAGCTTGTGAAATCCCCAAAATGACGATTTCATGCTTTGGCACTCTAAGTTTCATAGTTGTTGAAAATGAGCATATCTTGAAGAGAGAATAGACTAGCTGCTTCCAAATGAAATATGTATGATGGTGAGTGGTTCCATATCATATATTCAAAAGGTAGCCATCTGCTCCTTTAGGAGCTTTAGATATAGGCTGTATAAAACCTTTAACTTTTCCCGCATTCAGAAGCAAAGTTTTTCAAACTGTGCGTTTCTTGAAAGTCAATACTCAAATATCAACCAAAAGAAAAAGGTTTGATGGTGAGGCGATAATCTATCAGTTGTATGCCCATTTGCCAGAAAGCGCATTCAGAGCTTGTGAAATCCCCAAAATGACGATTTCATGCTTTGGCACTCTAAGTTTCATAGTTGTTGAAAATGAGCATATCTTGAAGAGAGAATACAATAGCTGCTTCCAAATGAAATATGTATGATGGTGAGTGGTTCCATATGATATATTCAAAAGGTAGCCATCTGCTCCTTTAGGAGCTTTAGATATAGGCTTCATAAAACCTATACCTTTGCCCGCATTCAGGAACAAAGTTTTTCAAACTGTGCATTTCTTGAAAGTCAATACTCAAATATCAACCAAAAGAAAAAGGTTTGATCGTGAGGCGATAATCTATCAGGTGTATGCCCATTTGCGAGAAAGCGCATTCAGAGCTTGTGAAATACATATATGACGATTTCAAGCTTTGAAGCTCTAAGTTTCATAGTAGTTGAAAATGAGCATATCTTGAAGAAAGAATACACTAGCTGCTTCCAAATGAAATATGTATGATGGTGAGTGGATCCATATCATATATTCAAAAGGTAGCCATCTGCTCCTTTAGGAGCTTGAGATATAGGCTTTATAAACCCTTTAACTTTTCCCGCATTCAGGAACAAAGTTTTTCAAACTGTGCGTTTCTTGAAAGTCAACACTCAAATTTCATCCAAAAGGAAAAGGTTTGATGGTGGGCCGATACTCTATCAGGAGTAAGCCCATTTGCCAGAAACCGCATTCAGAACCTGTGAAATAGATATATGACGATTTCGAGCTTTGGCACTCTAAGTTTCTTAGGAGTTGAATATGAGCATATCTTCAAGAGAGAATACACTAGCTGCTTCAAAATGAAATATGTATGATGGTGAGTGGTTCCATATCATATATTCAAAAGGTAGCCATCTGCTCCTTTAGGAGCTTTAGATATACGCTTTATAAAACCTTTACCTTTTCCCGCATTCAGAAACAAAGTTTTTCAAACTGTGCGTTTCTTGAAAGTCAACACTCAAATTTCATCCAAAAGGAAAAGGTTTGATGGTGGGCCGATACTCTATCAGGAGTAAGCCCATTTGCCTGAAACCGCATTCAGAACCTGTGAAATAGATATATGACCATTTCGAGCTTTGGCACTCTAAGTTTCTTAGGAGTTGAATTTGAGCATATCTTCAAGAGAGAATACACTAGCTGCTTCCAAATGAAATATGTATTATGGTGAGTGGTTCCATATCATATATTCAAAAGGTAGCCATCTGCTCCTTTAGGAGCTTTAGATATAGGCTTTATAAAACCTTTACCTTTTCCCGCATTCAGAAACAAAGTTTTTCAAACTGTGCATTTCTTGAAAGTCAACACTCAAATTTCATCCAAAAGGAAAAGGTTTGATGGGGGGCCGATACTCTATCAGGGGTATGCCCATTTGCCAGAAACCGCATTCAGAGCTTGTGAAATAGATACATGACGATTTCGAGCTTTGGCACTCTAAGTTTCTTAGGAGTTGAATATGAGCATATCTTCAAGAGAGAATACACTAGCTGCTTCCAAATGAAATATGTATGATGGTGAGTGGTTCCATATCATATATTCAAAAGGTAGCCATCTGCTTTTTTAGGAGCTTTAGATATAGGCTTTAAAAAACCTTTAACTTTTCCCCCATTCAGAAACAAAGTTTTTCAAACTGCATTTCTTGAAAGTCAACAATCAAATTTCATCAAAAATGAAAAGGTTTGATGGTGGGCCGATACTCTATCAGGAGTAAGCCCATTTGCCAGAAAGCGCATTCAGAACCTGTGAAATAGATATATGACGATTTCGAGCTTTGGCACTCTAAGTTTCTTAGGAGTTGAATATGAGCATATCTTCAAGAGAGAATACACTAGCTGCTTCAAAATGAAATATGTATGATGGTGAGTGGTTCCATATCATATATTCAAAAGGTAGCCATCTGCTCCTTTAGGAGCTTTAGATATAGGCTTTATAAAACCTTTACCTTTTCCCGCATTCAGAAACAAAGTTTTTCAAACTGTGCATTTCTTGAAAGTCAACACTCAAATTTCATCCAAAAGGAAAAGGTTTGATGGGGGGCCGATACTCTATCAGGGGTATGCCCATTTGCCAGAAACCGCATTCAGAGCTTGTGAAATAGATATATGACGATTTCAAGCTTTGGCACTCTAAGTTTCTTAGGAGTTGAAAATGAGCATGTCTTGAAAAGATAATACACTAGCTGCTTCAAAATGAAATATGTATGATGGTGAGTGGTTCCATATCATATATTCAAAAGGTCGCCATCTGCTCCTTTAGGAGCTTTAGATATAGGCTTTATAAAACCTTTACCTTTTCCCGCATTCAGAAACAAAGTTTTTCAAACTGTGCATTTCTTGAAAGTCAACACTCAAATTTCATCCAAAAGGAAAAAGTTTGATGGGGGGCCGATACTCTATCAGGGGTATGCCCATTTGCCAGAAACCGCATTCAGAGCTTGTGAAATAGATGTATGACGATTTCAAGCTTTGGCACTCTAAGTTTCTTAGGAGTTGAAAATTAGCATATCTTGAAAAGAGAATACACTAGCTGCTTCAAAATGAAATATGTATGATGGTGAGTGGTTCCATATCATATATTCAAAAGGTAGCCACCTGCTCCTTTAGGAGCTTTAGATATAGGCTTTATAAAACCTTTACCTTTTCCGGTATTCAGAAACAAAGTTTTTCAAACTGTGCGTTTCTTGAAAGTCAACACTCAAATTTCATCCAAAAGGAAAAGGTTTGATGGTGGGCCGATACTCTATCAGGAGTAAGCCCATTTGCCAAAAACCGCATTCAGAACCTGTGAAATAGATATATGACGATTTCGAGCTTTGGCACTCTAAGTTTCTTAGGAGTTGAATATGAGCATATCTTCAAGAGAGAATTCACTAGCTGCTTCCAAATGAAATATGTGTGATGGTGAGTGGTTCCATATCACATATTCAAAAGGTAGCCATCTGCTCCTTTAGGAGCTTTAGATATAGGCTTTATAAAACCTTTAACTTTGCCCGCATTCAGAAGCAAAGTTTTTCAAACTGTGCATTTCTTGAAAGTCAACACTCAAATTTCATCCAAAAGGAAAAGGTTTGATGGGGGGCCGATACTCTATCAGGGGTATGCCCATTTGCCAGAAACCGCATTCAGAGCTTGTGAAATAGATACATGACGATTTCGAGCTTTGGCACTCTAAGTTTCTTAGGAGTTGAATATGAGCATATCTTCAAGAGAGAATACACTAGCTGCTTCCAAATGAAATATGTATGATGGTGAGTGGTTCCATATCATATATTCAAAAGGTAGCCATCTGCTTTTTTAGGAGCTTTAGATATAGGCTTTAAAAAACCTTTAACTTTTCCCCCATTCAGAAACAAAGTTTTTCAAACTGTGCATTTCTTGAAAGTCAACAATCAAATTTCATCAAAAATGAAAAGGTTTGATGGTGGGCCGATACTCTATCAGGAGTAAGCCCATTTGCCAGAAAGCGCATTCAGAACCTGTGAAATAGATATATGACGATTTCGAGCTTTGGCACTCTAAGTTTCTTAGGAGTTGAATATGAGCATATCTTCAAGAGAGAATACACTAGCTGCTTCAAAATGAAATATGTATGATGGTGAGTGGTTCCATATCATATATTCAAAAGGTAGCCATCTGCTCCTTTAGGAGCTTTAGATATAGGCTTTATAAAACCTTTACCTTTTCCCGCATTCAGAAACAAAGTTTTTCAAACTGTGCATTTCTTGAAAGTCAACACTCAAATTTCATCCAAAAGGAAAAGGTTTGATGGGGGGCCGATACTCTATCAGGGGTATGCCCATTTGCCAGAAACCGCATTCAGAGCTTGTGAAATAGATATATGACGATTTCAAGCTTTGGCACTCTAAGTTTCTTAGGAGTTGAAAATGAGCATGTCTTGAAAAGATAATACAGTAGCTGCTTCAAAATGAAATATGTATGATGGTGAGTGGTTCCATATCATATATTCAAAAGGTAGCCATCTGCTCCTTTAGGAGCTTTAGATATAGGCTTTATAAAACCTTTACCTTTTCCCGCATTCAGAAACAAAGTTTTTAAAACTGTCCGTTTCTTGAAAGTCAACACTCAAATTTCACCCAAAAGGAAAAGGTTTGATGGTGGGCCGATACTCTATCAGGGGTATGCCCATTTGCCAGAAACCGCATTCAGAGCTTGTGAAATAGATATATGACGATGTCAAGCTTTGGCACTCTAGGTTTCTTAGGAGTTGAAAATGAGCATATCTTGAAAAGAGAATACACTAGCTGCTTCCAAATGAAATATGTATGATGGTGAGTGGTTCCATATCATATATTCAAAATGTAGCCATCTGCTGCTTTAGGAGCTTTAGATATAGGCTTTATAAAACCTTTAACTTTTCCCGCATTCAGAAACAAAGTTTTTCAAACTGTGCATTTCTTGAAAGTCAACACTCAAATTTCATCCAAAAGGAAAAGGTTTGATGGTGGGCCGATTCTCTATCAGGGGTATGCCCATTTGCCAGAAACGGCATTCAGAGCATGTGAAATACATACATGACGATTTCAAGATTTGGCACTCTAAGTTTCTTAGGAGTTGAAAATGAGCATATCTTCAAGAGAGAATACACTAGCTGCTTCCAAATGAAATATGTATGATGGTGAGTGGTTCCATATCACATAATCAAAAGGTAGCCATCTGCTCCTTTAGGAGCTTTAGATATAGGCTTTATAAAACCTTTAACTTTTCCCCCATTCAGAAACAAAGTTTTTCAAACTGTGCATTTCTTGAAAGTCAACACTCAAATTTCAACCAAAAGGAAAAGGTTTGATGGTGGGCCGATACTCTATCAGGAGTAAGCCCATTTGCCAGAAACCGCATTCAGAGCTTGGGAAATAGATATATGACGATTTCGAGCTTTGGCACTCTAAGTTTCTTAGGAGTTGAACATGAGCATATCTTCAAGAGAGAATACACTAGCTGCTTCCAAATGAAATATGTATGATGGTGAGTGGTTCCATATCATATATTCAAAAGGTAGCCATCTGCTCCTTTAGGAGCTTTAGATATAGACTTTATAAAACCTTTAACTTTTCCCGCATTCAGAAACAAAGTTTTTCAAACTGTGCATTTCTTGAAAGTCAACACTCAAATTTCATCCAAAAGGAAAAGGTTTGATGGTGGGCCGATTCTCTATCAGGGGTATGCCCATTTGCCAGAAACCGCATTCAAAGCTTGTGAAATAGATATATGACGATTTCAAGCTTTGGCACTCTAAGTTTCTTAGGAGTTGAAAATGAGCATATCTTGAAAAGAGAATACACTAGCTGCTTCAAAATGAAATATGTATGATGGTGAGTGGTTCCATCTCATATATTCAAAAGGTAGCTATCTGCTTTTTTAGGAGCTTTAGATATAGGCTTTATAAAACCTTTACCTTTTCCCGCATTCAGAAATAAAGTTTTTGAAACTGTGCGTTTCTTGAAAGTCAACACTCAAATTTCATCCAAAAGGAAAAGGTTTGATGGTGGGCCGATACTCTATCAGGAGTAAGCCCATTTGCCAGAAACCGCATTCAGAACCTGTGAAATAGATATATGACGATTTCGAGCTTTGGCACTCTAAGTTTCTTAGGAGTTGAAAATGAGCATATCTTGAAAAGAGAATACACTAGCTGCTTCAAAATGAAATATGTATGATGGTGAGTGGTTCCATATCATATATTCAAAAGGTAGCCATCTGCTCCTTTAGGAGCTTTAGATATAGGCTTTATAAAACCTTTACCCTTTCCCGCATTCAGAAACAAAGTTTTTCAAACTGTGCGTTTCTTGAAAGTCAACACTCAAATTTCATCCAAAAGGAAAAGGTTTGATGGGGGGCCGATACTCTATCAGGGGTATGCCCATTTGCCAGAAACCGCACTCAGAGCTTGTGAAATTGATATATGACGATTTCAAGCTTTGGCACTCTAAGTTTCTTAGGAGTTGAAAATGAGCATATCTTGAAAAGAGAATACACTAGCTGCTTCAAAATGAAATATGTATGATGGTGAGTGGTTCCATATCATATATTCAAAAGGTAGCCACCTGCTCCTTTAGGAGCTTTAGATATAGGCTTTATAAAACCTTTACCCTTTCCCGCATTCAGAAACAAAGTTTTTCAAACTGTGCGTTTCTTGAAAGTCAACACTCAAATTTCATCCAAAAGGAAAAGGTTTGATGGTGGGCCGATACTCTATCAGGAGTAAGCCCATTTGCCAGAAACCGCATTCAGAGCTTGTGAAATAGATATATGACGATTTCAAGCTTTGACACTCTAAGTTTCTTAGGAGTTGAATATGAGCATATCTTCAAGAGAGAATACACTAGCTGCTTCCAAATGAAATATGTATGATGGTGAGTGGTTCCATATCATATATTCAAAAGGTAGCCATCTGCTCCTTTAGGAGCTTTAGATATAGGCTTTATAAAACCTTTACCTTTTCCCGCATTCAGAAACAAAGTTTTTCAAACTGTGCATTTCTTGAAAGTCAACACTCAAATTTCATCCGAAAGGAAAAGGTTTGATGGGGGGCCGATACTCTATCAGGGGTATGCCCATTTGCCAGAAACCGCATTCAGAGCTTGTGAAATAGATATATGACGATTTCAAGCTTTGGCACTCTAAGTTTCTTAGGAGTTGAATATGAGCATATCTTCAAGAGAGAATACACTAGCTGCTTCAAAATGAAATATGTATGATGGTGAGTGGTTCCATATCATATATTCAAAAGGTAGCCATCTGCTCCTTTAGGAGCTTTAGATATAGGCTTTATAAAACCTTTAACTTTTCCCCCATTCAGAAACAAAGTTTTTCAAACTGTGCATTTCTTGAAAGTCAACACTCAAATTTTATCCAAAAGGAAAAGGTTTGATGGGGGGCCGATACTCTATCAGGGGTATGCCCATTTGCCAGAAACCGCATTCAGAGCTTGTGAAATAGATATATGACGATTTCAAGCTTTGACACTCTAAGTTTCTTAGGAGTTGAATATGAGCATATCTTCAAGAGAGAATACACTAGCTGCTTCCAAATGAAATATGTATGATGGTGAGTGGTTCCATATCATATATTCAAAAGGTAGCCATCTGCTCCTTTAGGAGCTTTAGATATAGGCTTTATAAAACCTTTACCTTTTCCCGCATTCAGAAACAAAGTTTTTCAAACTGTGCATTTCTTGAAAGTCAACACTCAAATTTCATCCGAAAGGAAAAGGTTTGATGGGCGGCCGATACTCTATCAGGGGTATGCCCATTTGCCAGAAACCGCATTCAGAGCTTGTGAAATAGATATATGACGATTTCAAGCTTTGGCACTCTAAGTTTCTTAGGAGTTGAATATGAGCATATCTTCAAGAGAGAATACACTAGCTGCTTCAAAATGAAATATGTATGATGGTGAGTGGTTCCATATCATATATTCAAAAGGTAGCCATCTGCTCCTTTAGGAGCTTTAGATATAGGCTTTATAAAACCTATAACTTTTCCCCCATTCAGAAACAAAGTTTTTCAAACTGTGCATTTCTTGAAAGTCAACACTCAAATTTTATCCAAAAGGAAAAGGTTTGATGGGGGGCCGATACTCTATCAGGGGTATGCCCATTTGCCAGAAACCGCATTCAGAGCTTGTGAAATAGATATATGACGATTTCAAGCTTTGACACTCTAAGTTTCTTAGGAGTTGAATATGAGCATATCTTCAAGAGAGAATACACTAGCTGCTTCCAAATGAAATATGTATGATGGTGAGTGGTTCCATATCATATATTCAAAAGGTAGCCATCTGCTCCTTTAGGAGCTTTAGATATAGGCTTTATAAAACCTTTAGCTTTTCCAGCATTCAGAAACAAAGTTTTTCAAATGTGCATTTCTTGAAAGTCAACACTCAAATTTCATCCGAAAGGAAAAGGTTTGATGGGGGGCCGATACTCTATCAGGGGTATGCCCATTTGCCAGAAACCGCATTCAGAGCTTGTGAAATAGATATATGACGATTTCAAGCTTTGGCACTCTAAGTTTCTTAGGAGTTGAAAATGAGCATGTCTTGAAAAGATAATACACTAGCTGCTTCAAAATGAAATATGTATGATGGTGAGTGGTTCCATATCATATATTCAAAAGGTAGCCATCTGCTCCTTTAGGAGCTTTAGATATAGGCTTTATAAAACCTTTACCTTTTCCCGCATTCAGAAACAAAGTTTTTAAAACTGTCCGTTTCTTGAGAGTCAACACTCAAATTTCACCCAAAAGGAAAAGGTTTGATGGTGGGCCGATACTCTATCAGGGGTATGCCCATTTGCCAGAAACCGCATTCAGAGCTTGTGAAATAGATATATGACGATTTCAAGCTTTGGCACTCTAGGTTTCTTAGGAGTTGAAAATGAGCATATCTTGAAAAGAGAATACACTAGCTGCTTCAAAATGAAATATGTATGATGGTGAGTGGTTCCATATCATATATTCAAAAGGTAGCCATCTGCTCCTTTTGGAGCTTTAGATATAGGCTTTATAAAACCTTTACCTTTTCCCGCATTCAGAAACAAAGTTTTTCAAACTGTGCGTTTCTTGAAAGTCAACACTCAAATTTCATCCAAAAGGAAAAGGTTTGATGGTGGGCCGATACTCTATCAGGAGTAAGCCCATTTGCCAGAAACCGCATTCAGAGCATGTGAAACAGATACATGACGATTTCAAGCTTTGCCACTCTAAGTTTCTTAGGAGTTGAATATGAGCATATCTTCAAGAGAGAATACACTAGCTGCTTCCAAATGAAATATGTATGATGGTGAGTGGTTCCATATCACATATTCAAAAGGTAGCCATCTGCTCCTTTAGGAGCTTTAGATATAGGCTTTATAAAACCTTTACCTTTTCCCGCATTCAGAAACAAAGTTTATCAAACTGTGCGTTTCTTGAAAGTCAACACTCAAATTTCATCCAAAAGGAAAAGGTTTGATGGTGGGACGATACTCTATCAGGGGTATGCCCATTTGCCAGAAACCGCATTCAGAGCTTGTGAAATAGATATATGACGATGTCAAGCTTTGGCACTCTAAGTTTCTTAGGAGTTGAAAATGAGCATATCTTGAAAAGAGAATACACTAGCTGCTTCAAAATGAAATATGTATGATGGTGAGTGGTTCCATATCATATATTCAAAAGGTAGCCATCTGCTTTTTTAGGAGCTTTAGATATAGGCTTTATAAAACCTTTACCTTTTCCCGTATTCAGAAACAAAGTTTTTCAAACTGTGCGTTTCTTGAAAGTCAAAACTCAGATTTCATCCAAAAGGAAAAGGTTTGATGGTGGGCCGATACTCTATCAGGAGTAAGCCCATTTGCCAGAAACCGGATTCAGAACCTGTGAAATAGATATATGACGATTTCGAGCTTTGGCACTCTAAGTTTCTTAGGAGTTGAAAATGAGCATATCTTCAAGAGAGAATACACTAGCTGCTTCCAAATGAAATATGTATGATGGTGAGTGGTTCCATATCATATATTCAAAATGTAGCCATCTGCTGCTTTAGGAGCTTTAGATATAGGCTTTATAAAACCTTTAACTTTTCCCGCATTCAGAAACAAAGTTTTTCAAACTGTGCATTTCTTGAAAGTCAACACTCAAATTTTATCCAAAAGGAAAAGGTTTGATGGTGGGCCGATTCTCTATCAGGGGTATGCCCATTTGCCAGAAACGGCATTCAGAGCATGTGAAATACATACATGACGATTTCAAGATTTGGCACTCTAAGTTTCTTAGGAGTTGAAAATGAGCATATCTTCAAGAGAGAATACACTAGCTGCTTCCAAATGAAATATGTATGATGGTGAGTGGTTCCATATCATATATTCAAAAGGTAGCCATCTGCTCCTTTAGGAGCTTTAGATATAGACTTTATAAAACCTTTAACTTTTCCCGCAATCAGAAATAAAGTTTTTCAAACTGTGCATTTCGTGAAAGTCAACACTCAAATTTCATCCGAAAGGAAAAGGTTTGATGGTGGGCCGATTCTCTATCAGGGGTATGCCCATTTGCCAGAAACCGCATTCAGAGCTTGTGAAATAGATATATGACGATTTCAAGCTTTGGCACTCTAAGTTTCTTAGGAGTTGAAAATGAGCATATCTTGAAAAGAGAATACACTAGCTGCTTCAAAATGAAATATGTATGATGGTGAGTGGTTCCATATCATATATTCAAAAGGTAGCCATCTGCTCCTTTAGGAGCTTTAGATATAGGCTTTATAAAACCTTTACCCTTTCCCGCATTCAGAAACAAAGTTTTTCAAACTGTGCGTTTCTTGAAAGTCAACACTCAAATTTCATCCAAAAGGAAAAGGTTTGATGGGGGGCCGATACTCTATCAGGGGTATGCCCATTTGCCAGAAACCGCACTCAGAGCTTGTGAAATAGATATATGACGATTTCAAGCTTTGGCACTCTAAGTTTCTTAGGAGTTTAATCTGAGCATATCTTCAAGAGAGAATACACTAGCTGCTTCCAAATGAAATATGTATGATGGTGAGTGGTTCCATATCATATATTCAAAAGGTAGCCATCTGCTCCTTTAGGAGCTTTAGATATAGGCTTTATAAAACCTTTAACTTTTCCCCCATTCAGAAACAAAGTTTTTCAAACTGTGCATTTCTTGAAAGTCAACACTCAAATTTCATCAAAAAGGAAAAGGTTTGATGGTGGGCCGATACTCTATCAGGGGTGTGCCCATTTGCCAGAAACCGCATTCAGAGCTTGTGAAATAGATATATGACGATTTCAAGCTTTGGCACTCTAAGTTTCTTAGGAGTTGAATATCAGCATATCTTCAAGAGAGAATACACTAGCTGCTTCCAAATGAAATATGTATGATGGCGAGTGGTTCCATATCACATATTCAAAAGGTAGCCATCTGCTCCTTTAGGAGCTTTAGATATAGGCTTTATAAAACCTATAACTTTTCCCCCATTCAGAAACAGTTTTTCGAACTGTGCATTTCTTGAAAGTCAACACTCAAATTTCATCAAAAAGGAAAAGGTTTGATGGTGGGCCGATACTCTATCAGGAGTATGCCCATTTGCCAGAAACCGCATTCAGAGCTTGTGAAATAGATATATGACGATTTCGAGCTTTGGCACTCTAAGTTTCTTAGGAGTTGAATATGAGCATATCTTGAAAAGAGAATACACTAGCTTCTTCAAAATGAAATATGTATGATGGTGAGTGGTTCCATATCATATATTCAAAAGGCAATCATCTGCTCCTTTAGGAGCTTTAGATATAGGCTTTATAAAACCTTTACCTTTTCCCGCATTCAGAAACAAAGTTTTTCAAACTGTGCATTTCTTGAAAGTCAACACTCAAATTTCATCAAAAAGGAAAAGGTTTGATGGTGGGCCGATACTCTATCAGGAGTAAGCCCATTTGCCAGAAACCGCATTCAGAGCATGTGAAATACATACATGACGATTTCGAGCTTTGGCACTCTAAGTTTCTAAGAGTTGAATATGAGCATATCTTCCAGAGAGAATACACTAGCTGCTTCCAAATGAAATATGTATGATGGTGAGTGGTTCCATATCATATATTCAAAAGGTAGCCATCTGCTCCTTTAGGAGCTATAGATATAGGCTTTATAAAACCTTTACCTTTTCCCGCATTCAGAAACAAAGTTTTTCAAACTGTGCATTTCTTGAAAGTCAACACTCAAATTTCATCCAAAAGGAAAAGGTTTGATGGTGGGCCGATACTCTATCAGGAGTATGCCCATTTGCCAGAAACCGCATTCAGAACCTGTGAAAGAGATATATGACGATTTCAAGCTTTGGCACTCTAAGTTTCTTAGGAGTTGAAAATGAGCATATCTTGAAAAGAGAATACACTAGCTGCTTCAAAATGAAATATGTATGATGGTGAGTGGTTCCATATCATATATTCAAAAGGTAGCCATCTGCTCCTTTAGGAGCTTTAGATATAGGCTTTATAAAACCTTTACCTTTTCCCGCATTCAGAAACAAAGTTTTTCAAACTGTGCGTTTTTGAAAGTCAACACTCAAATTTCATCCATAAAGAAAAGGTTTGATGGTGGGACGATACTCTATCAGGGGTATGCCCATTTGCCAGAAACCACATTCAGAGCTTGTGAAATAGATATATGACAATTTCAAGCTTTGGCACTCTAAGTTTCTTAGGAGTTGAAAATGAGCATATCTTGAAAAGAGAATACACTAGCTGCTTCAAAATGAAATATGTATGATGGTGAGTGGTTCCATATCATATATTCAAAAGGTAGCCATCTGCTCCTTTAGGAGCTTTAGATATAGGCTTTATAAAACCTTTAACTTTTCCCCCATTCAGAAACAAAGTTTTTCAAACTGTGCATTTCTTGAAAGTCAACACTCAAATTTCATCAAAAAGGAAAAGGTTTGATGGTGGGCCGATACTCTATCAGGAGTAAGCCCATTTGCCAGAAACCGCATTTAAGAACCTGTGAAATAGATATTTGACGATTTCGTGCTTTGGCACTCTAAGTTTCTTAGGAGTTGATTATGAGCATATCTTCAAGAGAGAATACACTAGCTGCTTCCCAATGAAATATGTATGATGGTGAGTGGTTCCATATCATATATTCAAAAGGTAGCCATCTGCTCCTTTAGGAGCTTTAGATATAGGCTTTATAAAACCTTTAACTTTTTCCCCATTCAGAAACAAAGTTTTTCAAACTGTGCATTTCTTGAAAGTCAACACTCAAATTTCATCCAAAAGGAAAAGGTTTGATGGGGGGCCAATACTCTATCAGGAGTAAGCCCATTTGCCAGAAACCGCATTCAGAACCTGTGAAATAGATATATGACGATTTCGAGCTTTGGCACTCTAAGTTTCTTAGGAGTTGAAAATGAGCATATCTTGAAAAGAGAATACACTAGCTGCTTCAAAATGAAATATGTATGATGGTGAGTGGTTCCATATCAAATAGTCAAAAGGTAGCCATCTGCTCCTTTAGGAGCTTTAGATATAGGCTTTATAAAACCCTTACCTTTTCCCGCATTCAGAAACAAAGTTTTTCAAACTGTGCGTTTCTTGAAAGTCAACACTCAAATTTCATCCAAAAGGAAAAGGTTTGATGGGGGGCCGATACTCTATCAGGAGTAAGCCCATTTGCCAGAAACCGCATTCAGAACCTGTGAAGTAGATATATGACGATTTCCAGCTTTGGCACTCTAAGTTTCTTAGGAGTTGAAAATGAGCATATCTTCAAAAGAGAATACACTAGCTGCTTCAAAATGAAATATGTATGATGGTGAGTGGTTCCATATCATATATTCAAAAGGTAGCCATCTGCTCCTTTAGGAGCTTTAGATATAGGCTTTATAAAACCTTTACCTTTTCCCGCATTCAGAAACAAAGTTTTTCAAACTGTGCGTTTCTTGAAAGTCAACACTCAAATTTCATCCAAAAGGAAAAGGTTTGATGGTGGGCCGATACTCCATCAGGAGTAAGCCCATTTCCCAGAAACCGCATTCAGAACCTGTGAAATAGATATATGACGATTTCGAGCTTTGGCACTCTAAGTTTCTTAGGAGTTGAATATGAGCATTTCTTCCAGAGAGAATACACTAGCTGCTTCCAAATGAAATATGTATGATGGTGAGTGGTTCCATATCATATATTCAAAAGGTAGCCATCTGCTCATTTAGGAGCTTTAGATATAGGCTTTATAAAACCTTTAACTTTTCCCCCATTCAGAAACAAAGTTTTTCAAACTGTGCATTTCTTGAAAGTCAACACTCAAATTTCATCAAAAAGGAAAAGGTTTGATGGTGGGCCGATACTCTATCAGGAGTAAGCCCATTTGCCAGAAACCGCATTCAGAACCTGTGAAATAGATATATGACGATTTCGAGCTTTGGCACTCTAAGTTTCTTAGGAGTTGATTATGAGCATATCTTCAAGAGAGAATACACTAGCTGCTTCCCAATGAAATATGTATGATGGTGAGTGGTTCCATATCATATATTCAAAAGGTAGCCATCTGCTCCTTTAGGAGCTTTAGATATAGGCTTTATAAAACCTTTAACTTTTTCCCCATTCAGAAACAAAGTTTTTCAAACTGTGCATTTCTTGAAAGTCAACACTCAAATTTCATCCAAAAGGAAAAGGTTTGATGGGGGGCCAATACTCTATCAGGAGTAAGCCCATTTGCCAGAAACCGCATTCAGAACCTGTGAAATAGATATATGACGATTTCGAGCTTTGGCACTCTAAGTTTCTTAGGAGTTGAATATGAGCATATCTTCAAGAGAGAATACACTAGCTGCTTCCAAATGAAATATGTATTATGGTGAGTGGTTCCATATCATATATTCAAAAGGTAGCCATCTGCTCCTTTAGGAGCTTTAGATATAGGCTTTATAAAACCTTTACCTTTTCCCGCATTCAGAAACAAAGTTTATCAAACTGTGCGTTTCTTGAAAGTCAACACTCAAATTTCATCCAAAAGGAAAAGGTTTGATGGTGGGACGATACTCTATCATGGGTATGCCCATTTCCCACAAACCGCATTCAGAGCTTGTGAAATAGATATATGACGATTTCAAGCTTTGGCACTCTAAGTTTCTTAGGAGTTGAAAATGAGCATATCTTGAAAAGAGAATACACTAGCTGCTTCAAAATGAAATATGTATGATGGTGAGTGGTTCCATATCATATATTCAAAAGGTAGCCATCTGCTCTTTTAGGAGCTTTAGATATAGGCTTTATAAAACCCTTACCTTTTCCCGCATTCAGAAACAAAGTTTTTCAAACTGTGCGTTTCTTGAAAGTCAACACTCAAATTTCATCCAAAAGGAAAAGGTTTGATGGGGGGCCGATACTCTATCAGGAGTAAGCCCATTTGCCAGAAACCGCATTCTGAACCTGTGAAATAGATATATGACGATTTCCAGCTTTGGCACTCTAAGTTTCTTAGGAGTTGAAAATGAGCATATCTTGAAAAGAGAATACACTAGCTGCTTCAAAATGAAATATGTATGATGGTGAGTGGTTCCATATCATATATTCAAAAGGTAGCCATCTGCTCCTTTAGGAGCTTTAGATATAGGCTTTATAAAACCTTTACCTTTTCCCGCATTCAGAAACAAAGTTTTTCAAACTGTGCGTTTCTTGAAAGTCAACACTCAAATTTCATCCAAAAGGAAAAGGTTTGATGGTGGGCCGATACTCCATCAGGAGTAAGCCCATTTCCCAGAAACCGCATTCAGAACCTGTGAAATAGATATATGACGATTTCGAGCTTTGGCACTCTAAGTTTCTTAGGAGTTGAATATGAGCATATCTTCAAGAGAGAATACACTAGCTGCTTCCAAATGAAATATGTATGATGGTGAGTGGTTCCATATCATATATTCAAAAGGTAGCCATCTGCTCCTTTAGGAGCTTTAGATATAGGCTTTATAAAACCTTTAACTTTTCCCCCATTCAGAAACAAAGTTTTTCAAACTGTGCATTTCTTGAAAGTCAACACTCAAATTTCATCAAAAAGGAAAAGGTTTGATAGTGGACCGATACTCTATCAGGAGTAAGCCCATTTGCCAGAAACCGCATTCAGAGCATGTGAAATACGTACATGACGATTTCGAGCTTTGGCACTCTAAGTTTCTTAGGAGTTGAATATGAGCATATCTTCAAGAGAGAATACACTAGCTGCTTCCAAATGAAATATGTATGATGGTGAGTGGTTCCATATCATATATTCAAAAGGTAGCCATCTGCTCCTTTAGGAGCTTTAGATATAGGCTTTGTAAAACCTTTAACTTTTCCCCCATTCAGAAACAAAATTTTTCAAACTGTGCATTTCTTGAAAGTCAACACTCAAATTTCATCCGAAAGGAAAAGGTTTGATGGGGGGCCGATACTCTATCAGGGGTATGCCCATTTGCCAGAAACCGCATTCAGAGCTTGTGAAATAGATATATGACGATTTCAAGCTTTGGCACTCTAAGTTTCTTAGGAGTTGAAAATGAGCATATCTTGAAAAGAGAATACACTAGCTGCTTCAAAATGAAATATGTATGATGGTGAGTGGTTCCATATCATATATTCAAAAGGTAGCCATCTGCTCCTTTAGGAGCTTTAGATATAGGCTTTATAAAACCTTTAACTTTTCCCCCATTCAGAAACAAAGTTTTTCAAACTGTGCATTTCTTGAAAGTCAACACTCAAATTTCATCAAAAAGGAAAAGGTTTGATGGTGGGCCGATACTCTATCAGGAGTAAGCCCATTTGCCAGAAACCGCATTCAGAACCTGTGAAATAGATATATGACGATTTCGAGCTTTGGCACTCTAAGTTTCTTAGGAGTTGAATATGAGCATATCTTCAAGAGAGAATACACTAGCTGCTTCCAAATGAAATATGTATTATGGTGAGTGGTTCCATATCATATATTCAAAAGGTAACCATCTGCTCCTTTAGGAGCTTTAGATATAGGCTTTATAAAACCTTTACCTTTTCCCGCATTCAGAAACAAAGTTTTTCAAACTGTGCGTTTCTTGAAAGTCAACACTCAAATTTCATCAAAAAGGTAAAGGTTTGATGGTGGGGCGATACTCTATCAGGAGTAAGCCCATTTGCCAGAAACCGCATTCAGAACCTGTGAAATACATACATGACGATTTCGAGCTTTGGCACTCTAAGTTTCTTAGGAGTTGAATATGAGCATATCTTCAAGGGAGAATACACTAGCTGCTTCCAAATGAAATATGTATGATGGTGAGTGGTTCCATATCATATATTCAAAAGGTAGCCATCTGCTCCTTTAGGAGCTTTAGATATAGGCTTTATAAAACCTATAACTTTTCCCGCATTCTGAAACAAAGTTTTTCAAACTGTGCGTTTCTTGAAAGTCAACACTCAAATTTCATCAAAAAGGAAAAGGTTTGATGGTGGGGCGATACTCTATCAGGAGTAAGCCCATTTGCCAGAAACCGCATTCAGAACCTGTGAAATAGATATATGACGATTTCGAGCTTTGGCACTCTAAGTTTCTTAGGAGTTGAATATGAGCATATCTTCAAGAGAGAATACACTAGCTGCTTCCAAATGAAATATGTATTATGGTGAGTGGTTCCATATCACATATTCAAAAGGTAGCCATCTGCTCCTTTAGGAGCTTTAGATATAGGCTTTATAAAACCTATAACTTTTCCCGCATTCTGAAACAAAGTTTTTCAAACTGTGCGTTTCTTGAAAGTCAACACTCAAATTTCATCAAAAAGGAAAAGGTTTGATGGTGGGGCGATACTCTATCAGGAGTAAGCCCATTTGCCAGAAACCGCATTCAGAACCTGTGAAATAGATATATGACGATTTCGAGCTTTGGCACTCTAAGTTTCTTAGGAGTTGAATATGAGCATATCTTCAAGAGAGAATACACTAGCTGCTTCCAAATGAAATATGTATTATGGTGAGTGGTTCCATATCATTTATTCAAAAGGTAGCCATCTGCTCCTTTAGGAGCTTTAGATATAGGCTTTATAAAACCTATAACTTTTCCCGCATTCTGAAACAAAGTTTTTCAAACTGTGCGTTTCTTGAAAGTCAACACTCAAATTTCATCCAAAAGGAAAAGGTTTGATGGGGGGCCAATACTCTATCAGGGGTATGCCCATTTGCCAGAAACCGCATTCAGAGCTTGTGAAATAGATATATGACGATTTCAAGCTTTGGAACTCTAAGTTTCTTAGGAGTTGAAAATGAGAATATCTTGAAAAGAGAATACACTAGCTGCTTCCAAATGAAATATATATGATGGTGAGTGGTTCCATATCACATATTCCAAAGGTAGCCATCTGCTCCTTTAGGAGCTTTAGATATAGGCTTTATAAAACCTATAACTTTTCCCCCATTCAGAAACAAAGTTTTTCAAACTGTGCATTTCTTGAAAGTCAACACTCAAATTTCATCCGAAAGGAAAAGGTTTGATGGTGGGCCGATACTCTATCAGGAGTAAGCCCATTTGCCAGAAACCGCATTCAGAGCATGTGAAATACATACATGACGATTTCGAGCTTTGGCACTCTAAGTTTCTTAGGAGTTGAATATGAGCATATCTTCAAGGGAGAATACACTAGCTGCTTCAAAAATGAAATATGTATGATGGTGAGTGGTTCCATATCATATATTCAAAAGGTAGCCATCTGCTCCTTTAGGAGCTTTAGATATAGGCTTTATAAAACCTTTAACTTTTTCCCCATTCAGAAAAAAAGTTTTTCAAACTGTGCATTTCTTGAAAGTCAACACTCAAATTTCATCCAAAAGGAAAAGGTTTGATGGGGGGCCAATACTCTATCAGGGGTATGCCCATTTGCCAGAAACCGCATTCAGAGCTTGTGAAATAGATATATGACGATTTCAAGCTTTGGAACTGTAAGTTTCTTAGGAGTTGAAAATGAGAATATCTTGAAAAGAGAATACACTAGCTGCTTCAAAATGAAATATGTATGATGGTGAGTGGTTCCATATCATATATTCAAAAGGTAGCCATCTGCTCCTTTAGGATCTTTAGATATAGGCTTTATAAAACCTATAACTTTTCCCCCATTCAGAAACAAAGTTTTTCAAACTGTGCATTCCTTGAAAGTCAACACTCAAATTTCATCCGAAAGGAAAAGGTTTGATGGTGGGACGATACTCTATCAGGAGTAAGCCCATTTGCCAGAAACCGCATTCAGAGCATGTGAAATACATACATGACGATTTCGAGCTTTGGCACTCTAAGTTTCTTAGGAGTTGAATATGAGCATATCTTCAAGGGAGAATACACTAGCTGCTTCCAAATGAAATATGTATGATGGTGAGTGGTTCCATATCATATATTCAAAAGGTAGCCATCTGCTCCTTTAGGAGCTTTAGATATAGGCTTTATAAAACCTTTAACTTTTTCCATCCATCCATCCATCCATTATCTGAACCCGCTTATCCTGATCAGGGTCGCAGGGGGGCTGGAGCCTATCCCAGCATACATTGGGCGAAAGGCAGGAATACACCCTGGACAGGTCGCCAGTCCATAGCAGGGCACACGCACCATTCACTCACACACTCACACCTACGGGCAATTTAGACTCTCCAATCAGCCTAACCTGCATGTCTTTGGACTGTGGGAGGAAACCGGAGTACCCGGAGGAAACCCACGCAGACACGGGGAGAACATGCAAACTCCGCACAGAGAGGCCCCGGCCGACGGGGATTCGAACCCAGGACCTCCTTGCTGTGAGGCGGCAGTGCTACCCACTGCACCATCCGTGCCGCCCCTTTAACTTTTTCCCCATTCAGAAACAAAGTTTTTCAAACTGTGCATTTCTTGAAAGTCAACACTCAAATTTCATCAAAAAGGAAAAGGTTTGATGGTGGGCCGATACTCTATCAGGAGTAAGCCCATTTGCCAGAAACCGCATTCAGAGCATGTGAAATACATACATGACGATTTCAAGCTTTGCCACTCTAAGTTTCTTAGGAGTTGAATATGAGCATATCTTCAAGAGAATATACACTAGCTGCTTCCAAATGAAATATGTATGATGGTGAGTGGTTCCATATCACAAATTCAAAAGGTAGCCATCTGCTCCTTTAGGAGCTTTAGATATAGGCTTTATAAAACCTATAACTTTTCCCCCATTCAGAAACAAAGTTTTTCAAACTGTGCATTTCTTGAAAGTCAACACTCAAATTTCATCCGAAAGGAAAAGGTTTGATGGTGGGACGATACTCTATCAGGAGTAAGCCCATTTGCCAGAAACCGCATTCAGAGCATGTGAAATACATACATGACGATTTCGAGCTTTGGCACTCTAAGTTTCTTAGGAGTTGAATATGAGCATATCTTCAAGGGAGAATACACTAGCTGCTTCCAAATGAAATATGTATGATGGTGAGTGGTTCCATATCATATATTCAAAAGGTAGCCATCTGCTCCTTTAGGAGCTTTAGATATAGGCTTTATAAAACCTTTAACTTTTTCCCCATTCAGAAACAAAGTTTTTCTAACTGTGCATTTCTTGAAAGTCAACACTCAAATTTCATCAAAAAGGAAAAGGTTTGATGGTGGGCCGATACTCTATCAGGAGTAAGCCCATTTGCCAGAAACCGCATTCAGAACCTGTGAAATAGATATATGACGATTTCGAGCTTTGGCACTCTAAGTTTCTTAGGAGTTGAATATGAGCATATCTTCAAGAGAGAATACACTAGCTGCTTCCAAATGAAATATGTATTATGGTGAGTGGTTCCATATCATATATTCAAAAGGTAGCCATCTGCTCCTTTAGGAGCTTTTGATATAGGCTTTATAAAACCTATAACTTTTCCCGCATTCTGAAACAAAGTTTTTCAAACTGTGCGTTTCTTGAAAGTCAACACTCAAATTTCATCCAAAAGGAAAAGGTTTGATGGGGGGCCAATACTCTATCAGGGGTATGCCCATTTGCCAGAAACCGCATTCAGAGCTTGTGAAATAGATATATGACGATTTCAAGCTTTGGAACTCTAAGTTTCTTAGGAGTTGAAAATGAGAATATCTTGAAAAGAGAATACACTAGCTGCTTCCAAATGAAATATGTATGATGGTGAGTGGTTCCATATCACATATTCAAAAGGTAGCCATCTGCTCCTTTAGGAGCTTTAGATATAGGCTTTATAAAACCTATAACTTTTCCCCCATTCAGAAACAAAGTTTTTCAAACTGTGCATTTCTTGAAAGTCAACACTCAAATTTCATCCGAAAGGAAAAGGTTTGATGGTGGGGCGATACTCTATCAGGAGTAAGCCCATTTGCCAGAAACCGCATTCAGAGCATGTGAAATACATACATGACGATTTCGAGCATTGGCACTCTAAGTTTCTTAGGAGTTGAATATGAGCATATCTTCAAGGGAGAATACACTAGCTGCTTCGAAATGAAATATGTATGATGGTGAGTGGTTCCATATCATATATTCAAAAGGTGGCCATCTGCTCCTTTAGGAGCTTTAGATATAGGCTTTATAAAACCTTTACCTTTTCCCGCATTAGGAAACAAAGTTTTTCAAACTGTGCGTTTCTTGAAAGTCAACACTCAAATTTCATCCAAAAGGAAAAGGTTTGATGGGGGGCCAATACTCTATCAGGGGTATGCCCATTTGCCAGAAACCGCATTCAGAGCTTGTGAAATAGATATATGACGATTTCAAGCTTTGGAACTCTAAGTTTCTTAGGAGTTGAAAATGAGAATATCTTGAAAAGAGAATACACTAGCTGCTTCCAAATGAAATATGTATGATGGTGAGTGGTTCCATATCACATATTCAAAAGGTAGCCATCTGCTCCTTTAGGAGCTTTAGATATAGGCTTTATAAAACCTATAACTTTTCCCCCATTCAGAAACAAAGTTTTTCAAACTGTGCATTTCTTGAAAGTCAACACTCAAATTTCATCCGAAAGGAAAAGGTTTGATGGTGGGGCGATACTCTATCAGGAGTAAGCCCATTTGCCAGAAACCGCATTCAGAACCTGTGAAATAGATATATGACGATTTCGAGCTTTGGCACTCTAAGTTTCTTAGGAGTTGAATATGAGCATATCTTCAAGAGAGAATACACTAGCTGCTTCCAAATGAAATATGTATGATGGTGAGTGGTTCCATATCACATATTCAAAAGGTAGCCATCTGCTCCTTTAGGAGCTTTAGATATAGGCTTTATAAAACCTATAACTTTACCCCCATTCAGAAACAAAGTTTTTCAAACTGTGCATTTCTTGAAAGTCAACACTCAAATTTCATCCGAAAGGAAAAGGTTTGATGGTGGGCCGATACTCTATCAGGAGTAAGCCCATTTGCCAGAAACCGCATTCAGAGCATGTGAAATACATACATGACGATTTAGAGCATTGGCACTCTAAGTTTCTTAGGAGTTGAATATGAGCATATCTTCAAGGGAGAATACACTAGCTGCTTCGAAATGAAATATGTATGATGGTGAGTGGTTCCATATCATATATTCAAAAGGTGGCCATCTGCTCCTTTAGGAGCTTTAGATATAGGCTTTATAAAACCTTTACCTTTTCCCGCATTAGGAAACAAAGTTTTTCAAACTGTGCGTTTCTTGAAAGTCAACACTCAAATTTCATCAAAAGGGAAAAGGTTTGATGGTGGGCCGATACTCTATCAGGAGTAAGCCCATTTGCCAGAAACCGCATTCAGAACCTGTGAAATAGATATATGACGATTTCAAGCTTTGGCACTCTAAGTTTCTTAGGAGTTGAATATGAGCATATCTTCAAGAGAGAATACACTAGCTGCTTCCAAATGAAATATGTATTATGGTGAGTGGTTCCATATCATATATTCAAAAGGTAGCCATCTGCTCCTTTAGGAGCTTTAGATATAGGCTTTATAAAACCTATAACTTTTCCCGCATTCTGAAACAAAGTTTTTCAAACTGTGCGTTTCTTGAAAGTCAACACTCAAATTTCATCAAAAAGGAAAAGGTTTGATAGTGGGCCGATACTCTATCAGGAGTAAGCCCATTTGCCAGAAACCGCATTCAGAGCATGTGAAATACATACATGACGATTTCAAGCTTTGCCACTCTAAGTTTCTTAGGAGTTGAATATGAGCATATCTTCAAGAGAGAATACACTAGCTGCTTCCAAATGAAATATGTATGATGGTGAGTGGTTCCATATCACATATTCAAAAGGTAGCCATCTGCTCCTTTAGGAGCTTTAGATATAGGCTTTATAAAACCTATAACTTTTCCCCCATTCAGAAACAAAGTTTTTCAAACTGTGCATTTCTTGAAAGTCAACACTCAAATTTCATCCGAAAGGAAAAGGTTTGATGGTGGGACGATACTCTATCAGGAGTAAGCCCATTTGCCAGAAACCGCATTCAGAGCATGTGAAATACATACATGACGATTTCGAGCTTTGGCACTCTAAGTTTCTAAGGAGTTGAATATGAGCATATCTTCAAGGGAGAATACACTAGCTGCTTCCAAATGAAATATGTATGATGGTGAGTGGTTCCATATCATATATTCAAAAGGTAGCCATCTGCTCCTTTAGGAGCTTTAGATATAGGCTTTATAAAACCTTTAACTTTTTCCCCATTCAGAAACAAAGTTTTTCAAACTGTGCATTTCTTGAAAGTCAACACTAAAATTTCATCAAAAAGGAAAAGGTTTGATGGTGGGCCGATACTCTATCAGGAGTAAGCCCATTTGCCAGAAACCGCATTCAGAACCTGTGAAATAGATATATGACGATTTCGAGCTTTGGCACTCTAAGTTTCTTAGGAGTTGAATATGAGCATATCTTCAAGAGAGAATACACTAGCTGCTTCCAAATGAAATATGTATTATGGTGAGTGGTTCCATATCATATATTCAAAAGGTAGCCATCTGCTCCTTTAGGAGCTTTAGATATAGGCTTTATAAAACCTATAACTTTTCCCGCATTCTGAAACAAAGTTTTTCAAACTGTGCGTTTCTTGAAAGTCAACACTCAAATTTCATCCAAAAGGAAAAGGTTTGATGGGGGGCCAATACTCTATCAGGGGTATGCCCATTTGCCAGAAACCGCATTCAGAGCTTGTGAAATAGATATATGACGATTTCAAGCTTTGGAACTCTAAGTTTCTTAGGAGTTGAAAATGAGAATATCTTGAAAAGAGAATACACTAGCTGCTTCAAAATGAAATATGTATGATGGTGAGTGGTTCCATATCACATATTCAAAAGGTAGCCATCTGCTCCTTTAGGAGCTTTAGATATAGGCTTTATAAAACCTATAACTTTTCCCCCATTCAGAAACAAAGTTTTTCAAACTGTGCATTTCTTGAAAGTCAACACTCAAATTTCATCCGAAAGGAAAAGGTTTGATGGTGGGCCGATACTCTATCAGGAGTAAGCCCATTTGCCAGAAACCGCATTCAGAGCATGTGAAATACATACATGACGATTTCGAGCTTTGGCACTCTAAGTTTCTTAGGAGTTGAATATGAGCATATCTTCAAGGGAGAATACACTAGCTGCTTCCAAATGAAATATGTATGATGGTGAGTGGTTCCATATCATATATTCAAAAGGTAGCCATCTGCTCCTTTAGGAGCTTTAGATATAGGCTTTATAAAACCTTTAACTTTTTCCCCATTCAGAAACAAAGTTTTTCAAACTGTGCATTTCTTGAAAGTCAACACTCAAATTTCATCCAAAAGGAAAAGGTTTGATGGGGGGCCAATACTCTATCAGGGGTATGCCCATTTGCCAGAAACCGCATTCAGAGCTTGTGAAATAGATATATGACGATTTCAAGCTTTGGAACTCTAAGTTTCTAAGGAGTTGAAAATGAGAATATCTTGAAAAGAGAATACACTAGCTGCTTCAAAATAAAATATGTATGATGGTGAGTGGTTCCATATCATATATTCAAAAGGTAGCCATCTGCTCCTTTAGGAGCTTTAGATATAGGCTTTATAAAACCTATAACTTTTCCCGCATTCTGAAACAAAGTTTTTCAAACTGTGCGTTTCTTGAAAGTCAACACTCAAATTTCATCAAAAAGGAAAAGGTTTGATGGTGGGCCGATACTCTATCAGGAGTAAGCCCATTTGCCAGAAACCGCATTCAGAACCTATGAAATAGATATATGACGATTTCGAGCTTTGGCACTCTAAGTTTCTTAGGAGTTGAATATGAGCATATCTTCAAGAGAGAATACACTAGCTGCTTCCAAATGAAATATGTATTATGGTGAGTGGTTCCATATCATATATTCAAAAGGTAGCCATCTGCTCCTTTAGGAGCTTTAGATATAGTCTTTATAAAACCTATAACTTTTCCCGCATTCTGAAACAAAGTTTTTCAAACTGTGCGTTTCTTGAAAGTCAACACTCAAATTTCATCAAAAAGGAAAAGGTTTGATAGTGGGCCGATACTCTATCAGGAGTAAGCCCATTTGCCAGAAACCGCATTCAGAGCATGTGAAATACATACATGACGATTTCAAGCTTTGCCACTCTAAGTTTCTTAGGAGTTGAATATGAGCATATCTTCAAGAGAGAATACACTAGCTGCTTCCAAATGAAATATGTATGATGGTGAGTGGTTCCATATCACATATTCAAAAGGAAGCCATCTGCTCCTTTAGGAGCTTTAGATATAGGCTTTATAAAACCTATAACTTTTCCCCCATTCAGAAACAAAGTTTTTCAAACTGTGCATTTCTTGAAAGTCAACACTCAAATTTCATCCGAAAGGAAAAGGTTTGATGGTGGGACGATACTCTATCAGGAGTAAGCCCATTTGCCAGAAACCGCATTCAGAGCATGTGAAATACATACATGACGATTTCGAGCTTTGGCACTCTAAGTTTCTTAGGAGTTGAATATGAGCATATCTTCAAGGGAGAATACACTAGCTGCTTCCAAATGAAATATGTATGATGGTGAGTGGTTCCATATCATATATTCAAAAGGTAGCCATCTGCTCCTTTAGGAGCTTTAGATATAGGCTTTATAAAACCTATTACTTTTTCCCCATTCAGAAACAAAGTTTTTCAAACTGTGCATTTCTTGAAAGTCAACACTCAAATTTCATCAAAAAGGAAAAGGTTTGATGGTGGGCCGATACTCTATCAGGAGTAAGCCCATTTGCCAGAAACCGCATTCAGAACCTGTGAAATAGATATATGACGATTTCGAGCTTTGGCACTCTAAGTTTCTTAGGAGTTGAATATGAGCATATCTTCAAGAGAGAATACACTAGCTGCTTCCAAATGAAATATGTATTAGGGTGATTGGTTCCATATCATATATTCAAAAGGTAGCCATCTGCTCCTTTAGGAGCTTTAGATATAGGCTTTATAAAACCTATTACTTTTCCCGCATTCTGAAACAAAGTTTTTCAAACTGTGCGTTTCTTGAAAGTCAACACTCAAATTTCATCAAAAAGGAAAAGGTTTGATGGTGGGGCGATACTCTATCAGGAGTAAGCCCATTTGCCAGAAACCGCATTCAGAACCTGTGAAATAGATATATGACGATTTCGAGCTTTGGCACTCTAAGTTTCTTAGGAGTTGAATATGAGCATATCTTCAAGAGAGAATACACTAGCTGCTTCCAAATGAAATATGTATGATGGTGAGTGGTTCCATATCACATATTCAAAAGGTAGCCATCTGCTCCTTTAGGAGCTTTAGATATAGGCTTTATAAAACCTATAACTTTTCCCCCATTCAGAAACAAAGTTTTTCAAACTGTGCATTTCTTGAAAGTCAACACTCAAATTTCATCCGAAAGGAAAAGGTTTGATGGTGGGCCGATACTCTATCAGGAGTAAGCCCATTTGCCAGAAACCGCATTCAGAGCATGTGAAATACATACATGACGATTTCGAGCTTTGGCACTCTAAGTTTCTTAGGAGTTGAATATGAGCATATCTTCAAGGGAGAATACACTAGCTGCTTCCAAATGAAATATGTATGATGGTGAGTGGTTCCATATCATATATTCAAAAGGTAGCCATCTGCTCCTTTAGGAGCTTTAGATATAGGCTTTATAAAACCTTTAACTTTTTCCCCATTCAGAAACAAAGTTTTTCAAACTGTGCATTTCTTGAAAGTCAACACTCAAATTTCATCCAAAAGGAAAAGGTTTGATGGGGGGCCAATACTCTATCAGGGGTATGCCCATTTGCCAGAAACCGCATTCAGAGCTTGTGAAATAGATATATGACGATTTCAAGCTTTGGAACTCTAAGTTTCTAAGGAGTTGAAAATGAGAATATCTTGAAAAGAGAATACACTAGCTGCTTCAAAATAAAATATGTATGATGGTGAGTGGTTCCATATCATATATTCAAAAGGTAGCCATCTGCTCCTTTAGGAGCTTTAGATATAGGCTTTATAAAACCTATAACTTTTCCCGCATTCTGAAACAAAGTTTTTCAAACTGTGCGTTTCTTGAAAGTCAACACTCAAATTTCATCAAAAAGGAAAAGGTTTGATGGTGGGGCGATACTCTATCAGGAGTAAGCCCATTTGCCAGAAACCGCATTCAGAACCTATGAAATAGATATATGACGATTTCGAGCTTTGGCACTCTAAGTTTCTTAGGAGTTGAATATGAGCATATCTTCAAGAGAGAATACACTAGCTGCTTCCAAATGAAATATGTATTATGGTGAGTGGTTCCATATCATATATTCAAAAGGTAGCCATCTGCTCCTTTAGGAGCTTTAGATATAGTCTTTATAAAACCTATAACTTTTCCCGCATTCTGAAACAAAGTTTTTCAAACTGTGCGTTTCTTGAAAGTCAACACTCAAATTTCATCAAAAAGGAAAAGGTTTGATAGTGGGCCGATACTCTATCAGGAGTAAGCCCATTTGCCAGAAACCGCATTCAGAGCATGTGAAATACATACATGACGATTTCAAGCTTTGGCACTCTAAGTTTCTTAGGAGTTGAATATGAGCATATCTTCAAGAGAGAATACACTAGCTGCTTCCAAATGAAATATGTATTATGGTGAGTGGTTCCATATCATATATTCAAAAGGTAGCCATCTGCTCTTTTAGGAGCTTTAGATATAGGCTTTATAAAACCTATAACTTTTCCCGCATTCTGAAACAAAGTTTTTCAAACTGTGCGTTTCTTGAAAGTCAACACTCAAATTTCATCAAAAAGGAAAAGGTTTGATAGTGGGCCGATACTCTATCAGGAGTAAGCCCATTTGCCAGAAACCGCATTCAGAGCATGTGAAATACATACATGACGATTTCAAGCTTTGCCACTCTAAGTTTCTTAGGAGTTGAATATGAGCATATCTTCAAGAGAGAATACACTAGCTGCTTCCAAATGAAATATGTATGATGGTGAGTGGTTCCATATCACATATTCAAAAGGAAGCCATCTGCTCCTTTAGGAGCTTTAGATATAGGCTTTATAAAACCTATAACTTTTCCCCATTCAGAAACAAAGTTTTTCAAACTGTGCATTTCTTGAAAGTCAACACTCAAATTTCATCCGAAAGGAAAAGGTTTGATGGTGGGACGATACTCTATCAGGAGTAAGCCCATTTGCCAGAAACCGCATTCAGAGCATGTGAAATACATACATGACGATTTCGAGCTTTGGCACTCTAAGTTTCTTAGGAGTTGAATATGAGCATATCTTCAAGGGAGAATGCACTAGCTGCTTCCAAATGAAATATGTATGATGGTGAGTGGTTCCATATCATATATTCAAAAGGTAGCCATCTGCTCCTTTAGGAGCTTTAGATATAGGCTTTATAAAACCTTTAACTTTTTCCCCATTCAGAAACAAAGTTTTTCAAACTGTGCATTTCTTGAAAGTCAACACTCAAATTTCATCAAAAAGGAAAAGGTTTGATGGTGGGCCGATACTCTATCAGGAGTAAGCCCATTTGCCAGAAACCGCATTCAGAACCTGTGAAATAGATATATGACGATTTCGAGCTTTGGCACTCTAAGTTTCTTAGGAGTTGAATATGAGCATATCTTCAAGAGAGAATACACTAGCTGCTTCCAAATGAAATATGTATTAGGGTGATTGGTTCCATATCATATATTCAAAAGGTAGCCATCTGCTCCTTTAGGAGCTTTAGATATAGGCTTTATAAAACCTATTACTTTTCCCGCATTCTGAAACAAAGTTTTTCAAACTGTGCGTTTCTTGAAAGTCAACACTCAAATTTCATCAAAAAGGAAAAGGTTTGATGGTGGGGCGATACTCTATCAGGAGTAAGCCCATTTGCCAGAAACCGCATTCAGAACCTGTGAAATAGATATATGACGATTTCGAGCTTTGGCACTCTAAGTTTCTTAGGAGTTGAATATGAGCATATCTTCAAGAGAGAATACACTAGCTGCTTCCAAATGAAATATGTATTATGGTGAGTGGTTCCATATCATTTATTCAAAAGGTAGCCATCTGCTCCTTTAGGAGCTTTAGATATAGGCTTTATAAAACCTATAACTTTTCCCGCATTCTGAAACAAAGTTTTTCAAACTGTGCGTTTCTTGAAAGTCAACACTCAAATTTCATCAAAAAGGAAAAGGTTTGATAGTGGGCCGATACTCTATCAGGAGTAAGCCCATTTGCCAGAAACCGCATTCAGAGCATGTGAAATACATACATGACGATTTCAAGCTTTGGCACTCTAAGTTTCTTAGGAGTTGAATATGAGCATATCTTCAAGAGAGAATGCACTAGCTGCTTCCAAATGAAATTTGTATGATGGTGAGTGGTTCCATATCACATATTCAAAAGGTAGCCATCTGCTCCTTTAGGAGCTTTAGATATAGGCTTTATAAAACCTTTAACTTTTTCCCCATTCAGAAACAAAGTTTTTCAAACTGTGCATTTCTTGAAAGTCAACACTCAAATTTCATCCAAAAGGAAAAGGTTTGATGGGGGGCCAATACTCTATCAGGGGTATGCCCATTTGCCAGAAACCGCATTCAGAGCATGTGAAATAGATATATGACGATTTCAAGCTTTGGAACTGTAAGTTTCTTAGGAGTTGAAAATGAGAATATCTTGAAAAGAGAATACACTAGCTGCTTCAAAATGAAATATGTATGATGGTGAGTGGTTCCATATCATATATTCAAAAGGTAGCCATCTGCTCCTTTAGGATCTTTAGATATAGGCTTTATAAAACCTATAACTTTTCCCCCATTCAGAAACAAAGTTTTTCAAACTGTGCATTTCTTGAAAGTCAACACTCAAATTTCATCAAAAAGGAAAAGGTTTGATGGTGGGGCGATACTCTATCAGGAGTAAGCCCATTTGCCAGAAACCGCATTCAGAACCTGTGAAATAGATATATGACGATTTCGAGCTTTGGCACTCTAAGTTTCTTAGGAGTTGAATATGAGCATATCTTCAAGAGAGAATACACTAGCTGCTTCCAAATGAAATATGTATTATGGTGAGTGGTTCCATATCATATATTCAAAAGGTAGCCATCTGCTCCTTTAGGAGCTTTAGATATAGGCTTTATAAAACCTATAACTTTTCCCCCATTCAGAAACAAAGTTTTTCAAACTGTGCATTCCTTGAAAGTCAACACTCAAATTTCATCCGAAAGGAAAAGGTTTGATGGTGGGACGATACTCTATCAGGAGTAAGCCCATTTGCCAGAAACCGCATTCAGAGCATGTGAAATACATACATGACGATTTCGAGCTTTGGCACTCTAAGTTTCTTAGGAGTTGAATATGAGCATATCTTCAAGGGAGAATACACTAGCTGCTTCCAAATGAAATATGTATGATGGTGAGTGGTTCCATATCATATATTCAAAAGGTAGCCATCTGCTCCTTTAGGAGCTTTAGATATAGGCTTTATAAAACCTTTAACTTTTTCCATCCATCCATCCATCCATTATCTGAACCCGCTTATCCTGATCAGGGTCGCAGGGGGGCTGGAGCCTATCCCAGCATACATTGGGCGAAAGGCAGGAATACACCCTGGACAGGTCGCCAGTCCATAGCAGGGCACACGCACCATTCACTCACACACTCACACCTACGGGCAATTTAGACTCTCCAATCAGCCTAACCTGCATGTCTTTGGACTGTGGGAGGAAACCGGAGTACCCGGAGGAAACCCACGCAGACACGGGGAGAACATGCAAACTCCGCACAGAGAGGCCCCGGCCGACGGGGATTCGAACCCAGGACCTCCTTGCTGTGAGGCGGCAGTGCTACCCACTGCACCATCCGTGCCGCCCCTTTAACTTTTTCCCCATTCAGAAACAAAGTTTTTCAAACTGTGCATTTCTTGAAAGTCAACACTCAAATTTCATCAAAAAGGAAAAGGTTTGATGGTGGGCCGATACTCTATCAGGAGTAAGCCCATTTGCCAGAAACCGCATTCAGAGCATGTGAAATACATACATGACGATTTCAAGCTTTGCCACTCTAAGTTTCTTAGGAGTTGAATATGAGCATATCTTCAAGAGAATATACACTAGCTGCTTCCAAATGAAATATGTATGATGGTGAGTGGTTCCATATCACAAATTCAAAAGGTAGCCATCTGCTCCTTTAGGAGCTTTAGATATAGGCTTTATAAAACCTATAACTTTTCCCCCATTCAGAAACAAAGTTTTTCAAACTGTGCATTTCTTGAAAGTCAACACTCAAATTTCATCCGAAAGGAAAAGGTTTGATGGTGGGACGATACTCTATCAGGAGTAAGCCCATTTGCCAGAAACCGCATTCAGAGCATGTGAAATACATACATGACGATTTCGAGCTTTGGCACTCTAAGTTTCTTAGGAGTTGAATATGAGCATATCTTCAAGGGAGAATACACTAGCTGCTTCCAAATGAAATATGTATGATGGTGAGTGGTTCCATATCATATATTCAAAAGGTAGCCATCTGCTCCTTTAGGAGCTTTAGATATAGGCTTTATAAAACCTTTAACTTTTTCCCCATTCAGAAACAAAGTTTTTCAAATTGTGCATTTCTTGAAAGTCAACACTCAAATTTCATCAAAAAGGAAAAGGTTTGATGGTGGGCCGATACTCTATCAGGAGTAAGCCCATTTGCCAGAAACCGCATTCAGAACCTGTGAAATAGATATATGACGATTTCGAGCTTTGGCACTCTAAGTTTCTTAGGAGTTGAATATGAGCATATCTTCAAGAGAGAATACACTAGCTGCTTCCAAATGAAATATGTATTAGGGTGATTGGTTCCATATCATATATTCAAAAGGTAGCCATCTGCTCCTTTAGGAGCTTTAGATATAGGCTTTATAAAACCTATTACTTTTCCCGCATTCTGAAACAAAGTTTTTCAAACTGTGCGTTTCTTGAAAGTCAACACTCAAATTTCATCCAAAAGGAAAAGGTTTGATAGTGGGCCGATACTCTATCAGGAGTAAGCCCATTTGCCAGAAACCGCATTCAGAGCATGTGAAATACATACATGACGATTTCAAGCTTCGCCACTCTAAGTTTCTTAGGAGTTGAATATGAGCATATCTTCAAGAGAGAATACACTAGCTGCTTCCAAATGAAATATGTATGATGGTGAGTGGTTCCATATCATATATTCAAAAGGTAGCCATCTGCTCCTTTAGGAGCTTTAGATATAGGCTTTATAAAACCTATAACTTTTCCCGGATTCTGAAACAAAGTTTTTCAAACTGTGCGTTTCTTGAAAGTCAACACTCAAATTTCATCAAAAAGGAAAAGGTTTGATGGTGGGGCGATACTCTATCAGGAGTAAGCCCATTTGCCAGAAACCGCATTCAGAACCTGTGAAATAGATATATGACGATTTCGAGCTTTGGCACTCTAAGTTTCTTAGGAGTTGAATATGAGCATATCTTCAAGAGAGAATACACTAGCTGCTTCCAAATGAAATATGTATTATGGTGAGTGGTTCCATATCATTTATTCAAAAGGTAGCCATCTGCTCCTTTAGGAGCTTTAGATATAGGCTTTATAAAACCTATAACTTTTCCCGCATTCTGAAACAAAGTTTTTCAAACTGTGCGTTTCTTGAAAGTCAACACTCAAATTTCATCAAAAAGGAAAAGGTTTGATAGTGGGCCGATACTCTATCAGGAGTAAGCCCATTTGCCAGAAACCGCATTCAGAGCATGTGAAATACATACATGACGATTTCAAGCTTTGCCACTCTAAGTTTCTTAGGAGTTGAATATGAGCATATCTTCAAGAGAGAATGCACTAGCTGCTTCCAAATGAAATTTGTATGATGGTGAGTGTTTCCATATCACATATTCAAAAGGTAGCCATCTGCTCCTTTAGGAGCTTTAGATATAGGCTTTATAAAACCTATAACTTTTCCCCCATTCAGAAACAAAGTTTTTCAAACTGTGCATTCCTTGAAAGTCAACACTCAAATTTCATCCGAAAGGAAAAGGTTTGATGGTGGGACGATACTCTATCAGGAGTAAGCCCATTTGCCAGAAACCGCATTCAGAGCATGTGAAATACATACATGACGATTTCGAGCTTTGGCACTCTAAGTTTCTTAGGAGTTGAATATGAGCATATCTTCAAGGGAGAATACACTAGCTGCTTCCAAATGAAATATGTATGATGGTGAGTGGTTCCATATCATATATTCAAAAGGTAGCCATCTGCTCCTTTAGGAGCTTTAGATATAGGCTTTATAAAACCTTTAACTTTTTCCATCCATCCATCCATCCATTATCTGAACCCGCTTATCCTGATCAGGGTCGCAGGGGGGCTGGAGCCTATCCCAGCATACATTGGGCGAAAGGCAGGAATACACCCTGGACAGGTCGCCAGTCCATAGCAGGGCACACGCACCATTCACTCACACACTCACACCTACGGGCAATTTAGACTCTCCAATCAGCCTAACCTGCATGTCTTTGGACTGTGGGAGGAAACCGGAGTACCCGGAGGAAACCCACGCAGACACGGGGAGAACATGCAAACTCCGCACAGAGAGGCCCCGGCCGACGGGGATTCGAACCCAGGACCTCCTTGCTGTGAGGCGGCAGTGCTACCCACTGCACCATCCGTGCCGCCCCTTTAACTTTTTCCCCATTCAGAAACAAAGTTTTTCAAACTGTGCATTTCTTGAAAGTCAACACTCAAATTTCATCAAAAAGGAAAAGGTTTGATGGTGGGCCGATACTCTATCAGGAGTAAGCCCATTTGCCAGAAACCGCATTCAGAGCATGTGAAATACATACATGACGATTTCAAGCTTTGCCACTCTAAGTTTCTTAGGAGTTGAATATGAGCATATCTTCAAGAGAATATACACTAGCTGCTTCCAAATGAAATATGTATGATGGTGAGTGGTTCCATATCACAAATTCAAAAGGTAGCCATCTGCTCCTTTAGGAGCTTTAGATATAGGCTTTATAAAACCTATAACTTTTCCCCCATTCAGAAACAAAGTTTTTCAAACTGTGCATTTCTTGAAAGTCAACACTCAAATTTCATCCGAAAGGAAAAGGTTTGATGGTGGGACGATACTCTATCAGGAGTAAGCCCATTTGCCAGAAACCGCATTCAGAGCATGTGAAATACATACATGACGATTTCGAGCTTTGGCACTCTAAGTTTCTTAGGAGTTGAATATGAGCATATCTTCAAGGGAGAATACACTAGCTGCTTCCAAATGAAATATGTATGATGGTGAGTGGTTCCATATCATATATTCAAAAGGTAGCCATCTGCTCCTTTAGGAGCTTTAGATATAGGCTTTATAAAACCTTTAACTTTTTCCCCATTCAGAAACAAAGTTTTTCAAATTGTGCATTTCTTGAAAGTCAACACTCAAATTTCATCAAAAAGGAAAAGGTTTGATGGTGGGCCGATACTCTATCAGGAGTAAGCCCATTTGCCAGAAACCGCATTCAGAACCTGTGAAATAGATATATGACGATTTCGAGCTTTGGCACTCTAAGTTTCTTAGGAGTTGAATATGAGCATATCTTCAAGAGAGAATACACTAGCTGCTTCCAAATGAAATATGTATTAGGGTGATTGGTTCCATATCATATATTCAAAAGGTAGCCATCTGCTCCTTTAGGAGCTTTAGATATAGGCTTTATAAAACCTATTACTTTTCCCGCATTCTGAAACAAAGTTTTTCAAACTGTGCGTTTCTTGAAAGTCAACACTCAAATTTCATCCAAAAGGAAAAGGTTTGATAGTGGGCCGATACTCTATCAGGAGTAAGCCCATTTGCCAGAAACCGCATTCAGAGCATGTGAAATACATACATGACGATTTCAAGCTTCGCCACTCTAAGTTTCTTAGGAGTTGAATATGAGCATATCTTCAAGAGAGAATACACTAGCTGCTTCCAAATGAAATATGTATGATGGTGAGTGGTTCCATATCATATATTCAAAAGGTAGCCATCTGCTCCTTTAGGAGCTTTAGATATAGGCTTTATAAAACCTATAACTTTTCCCGGATTCTGAAACAAAGTTTTTCAAACTGTGCGTTTCTTGAAAGTCAACACTCAAATTTCATCAAAAAGGAAAAGGTTTGATGGTGGGGCGATACTCTATCAGGAGTAAGCCCATTTGCCAGAAACCGCATTCAGAACCTGTGAAATAGATATATGACGATTTCGAGCTTTGGCACTCTAAGTTTCTTAGGAGTTGAATATGAGCATATCTTCAAGAGAGAATACACTAGCTGCTTCCAAATGAAATATGTATTATGGTGAGTGGTTCCATATCATTTATTCAAAAGGTAGCCATCTGCTCCTTTAGGAGCTTTAGATATAGGCTTTATAAAACCTATAACTTTTCCCGCATTCTGAAACAAAGTTTTTCAAACTGTGCGTTTCTTGAAAGTCAACACTCAAATTTCATCAAAAAGGAAAAGGTTTGATAGTGGGCCGATACTCTATCAGGAGTAAGCCCATTTGCCAGAAACCGCATTCAGAGCATGTGAAATACATACATGACGATTTCAAGCTTTGCCACTCTAAGTTTCTTAGGAGTTGAATATGAGCATATCTTCAAGAGAGAATGCACTAGCTGCTTCCAAATGAAATTTGTATGATGGTGAGTGTTTCCATATCACATATTCAAAAGGTAGCCATCTGCTCCTTTAGGAGCTTTAGATATAGGCTTTATAAAACCTATAACTTTTCCCCCATTCAGAAACAAAGTTTTTCAAACTGTGCATTCCTTGAAAGTCAACACTCAAATTTCATCCGAAAGGAAAAGGTTTGATGGTGGGACGATACTCTATCAGGAGTAAGCCCATTTGCCAGAAACCGCATTCAGAGCATGTGAAATACATACATGACGATTTCGAGCTTTGGCACTCTAAGTTTCTTAGGAGTTGAATATGAGCATATCTTCAAGGGAGAATACACTAGCTGCTTCCAAATGAAATATGTATGATGGTGAGTGGTTCCATATCATATATTCAAAAGGTAGCCATCTGCTCCTTTAGGAGCTTTAGATATAGGCTTTATAAAACCTTTAACTTTTTCCATCCATCCATCCATCCATTATCTGAACCCGCTTATCCTGATCAGGGTCGCAGGGGGGCTGGAGCCTATCCCAGCATACATTGGGCGAAAGGCAGGAATACACCCTGGACAGGTCGCCAGTCCATAGCAGGGCACACGCACCATTCACTCACACACTCACACCTACGGGCAATTTAGACTCTCCAATCAGCCTAACCTGCATGTCTTTGGACTGTGGGAGGAAACCGGAGTACCCGGAGGAAACCCACGCAGACACGGGGAGAACATGCAAACTCCGCACAGAGAGGCCCCGGCCGACGGGGATTCGAACCCAGGACCTCCTTGCTGTGAGGCGGCAGTGCTACCCACTGCACCATCCGTGCCGCCCCTTTAACTTTTTCCCCATTCAGAAACAAAGTTTTTCAAACTGTGCATTTCTTGAAAGTCAACACTCAAATTTCATCAAAAAGGAAAAGGTTTGATGGTGGGCCGATACTCTATCAGGAGTAAGCCCATTTGCCAGAAACCGCATTCAGAGCATGTGAAATACATACATGACGATTTCAAGCTTTGCCACTCTAAGTTTCTTAGGAGTTGAATATGAGCATATCTTCAAGAGAATATACACTAGCTGCTTCCAAATGAAATATGTATGATGGTGAGTGGTTCCATATCACAAATTCAAAAGGTAGCCATCTGCTCCTTTAGGAGCTTTAGATATAGGCTTTATAAAACCTATAACTTTTCCCCCATTCAGAAACAAAGTTTTTCAAACTGTGCATTTCTTGAAAGTCAACACTCAAATTTCATCCGAAAGGAAAAGGTTTGATGGTGGGACGATACTCTATCAGGAGTAAGCCCATTTGCCAGAAACCGCATTCAGAGCATGTGAAATACATACATGACGATTTCGAGCTTTGGCACTCTAAGTTTCTTAGGAGTTGAATATGAGCATATCTTCAAGGGAGAATACACTAGCTGCTTCCAAATGAAATATGTATGATGGTGAGTGGTTCCATATCATATATTCAAAAGGTAGCCATCTGCTCCTTTAGGAGCTTTAGATATAGGCTTTATAAAACCTTTAACTTTTTCCCCATTCAGAAACAAAGTTTTTCAAATTGTGCATTTCTTGAAAGTCAACACTCAAATTTCATCAAAAAGGAAAAGGTTTGATGGTGGGCCGATACTCTATCAGGAGTAAGCCCATTTGCCAGAAACCGCATTCAGAACCTGTGAAATAGATATATGACGATTTCGAGCTTTGGCACTCTAAGTTTCTTAGGAGTTGAATATGAGCATATCTTCAAGAGAGAATACACTAGCTGCTTCCAAATGAAATATGTATTAGGGTGATTGGTTCCATATCATATATTCAAAAGGTAGCCATCTGCTCCTTTAGGAGCTTTAGATATAGGCTTTATAAAACCTATTACTTTTCCCGCATTCTGAAACAAAGTTTTTCAAACTGTGCGTTTCTTGAAAGTCAACACTCAAATTTCATCCAAAAGGAAAAGGTTTGATAGTGGGCCGATACTCTATCAGGAGTAAGCCCATTTGCCAGAAACCGCATTCAGAGCATGTGAAATACATACATGACGATTTCAAGCTTTGCCACTCTAAGTTTCTTAGGAGTTGAATATGAGCATATCTTCAAGAGAGAATACACTAGCTGCTTCCAAATGAAATATGTATGATGGTGAGTGGTTCCATATCATATATTCAAAAGGTAGCCATCTGCTCCTTTAGGAGCTTTAGATATAGGCTTTATAAAACCTATAACTTTTCCCGGATTCTGAAACAAAGTTTTTCAAACTGTGCGTTTCTTGAAAGTCAACACTCAAATTTCATCAAAAAGGAAAAGGTTTGATGGTGGGGCGATACTCTATCAGGAGTAAGCCCATTTGCCAGAAACCGCATTCAGAACCTGTGAAATAGATATATGACGATTTCGAGCTTTGGCACTCTAAGTTTCTTAGGAGTTGAATATGAGCATATCTTCAAGAGAGAATACACTAGCTGCTTCCAAATGAAATATGTATTATGGTGAGTGGTTCCATATCACAAATTCAAAAGGTAGCCATCTGCTCCTTTAGGAGCTTTAGATATAGGCTTTATAAAACCTATAACTTTTCCCCCATTCAGAAACAAAGTTTTTCAAATGTGCATTTCTTGAAAGTCAACACTCAAATTTCATCCGAAAGGAAAAGGTTTGATGGTGGGACGATACTCTATCAGGAGTAAGCCCATTTGCCAGAAACCGCATTCAGAGCATGTGAAATACATACATGACGATTTCGAGCTTTGGCACTCTAAGTTTCTTAGGAGTTGAATATGAGCATATCTTCAAGGGAGAATACACTAGCTGCTTCCAAATGAAATATGTATGATGGTGAGTGGTTCCATATCATATATTCAAAAGGTAGCCATCTGCTCCTTTAGGAGCTTTAGATATAGGCTTTATAAAACCTTTAACTTTTTCCCCATTCAGAAACAAAGTTTTTCAAACTGTGCATTTCTTGAAAGTCAACACTCAAATTTCATCAAAAAGGAAATGGTTTGATGGTGGGCCGATACTCTATCAGGAGTAAGCCCATTTGCCAGAAACCGCATTCAGAACCTGTGAAATAGATATATGACGATTTCGAGCTTTGGCACTCTAAGTTTCTTAGGAGTTGAATATGAGCATATCTTCAAGAGAGAATACACTAGCTGCTTCCAAATGAAATATGTATTATGGTGAGTGGTTCCATATCATATATTCAAAAGGTAGCCATCTGCTCCTTTAGGAGCTTTAGATATAGGCTTTATAAAACCTATAACTTTTCCCCCATTCAGAAACAAAGTTTTTCAAACTGTGCATTCCTTGAAAGTCAACACTCAAATTTCATCCGAAAGGAAAAGGTTTGATGGTGGGACGATACTCTATCAGGAGTAAGCCCATTTGCCAGAAACCGCATTCAGAGCATGTGAAATACATACATGACGATTTCGAGCTTTGGCACTCTAAGTTTCTTAGGAGTTGAATATGAGCATATCTTCAAGGGAGAATACACTAGCTGCTTCCAAATGAAATATGTATGATGGTGAGTGGTTCCATATCATATATTCAAAAGGTAGCCATCTGCTCCTTTAGGAGCTTTAGATATAGGCTTTATAAAACCTTTAACTTTTTCCATCCATCCATCCATCCATTATCTGAACCCGCTTATCCTGATCAGGGTCGCAGGGGGGCTGGAGCCTATCCCAGCATACATTGGGCGAAAGGCAGGAATACACCCTGGACAGGTCGCCAGTCCATAGCAGGGCACACGCACCATTCACTCACACACTCACACCTACGGGCAATTTAGACTCTCCAATCAGCCTAACCTGCATGTCTTTGGACTGTGGGAGGAAACCGGAGTACCCGGAGGAAACCCACGCAGACACGGGGAGAACATGCAAACTCCGCACAGAGAGGCCCCGGCCGACGGGGATTCGAACCCAGGACCTCCTTGCTGTGAGGCGGCAGTGCTACCCACTGCACCATCCGTGCCGCCCCTTTAACTTTTTCCCCATTCAGAAACAAAGTTTTTCAAACTGTGCATTTCTTGAAAGTCAACACTCAAATTTCATCAAAAAGGAAAAGGTTTGATGGTGGGCCGATACTCTATCAGGAGTAAGCCCATTTGCCAGAAACCGCATTCAGAGCATGTGAAATACATACATGACGATTTCAAGCTTTGCCACTCTAAGTTTCTTAGGAGTTGAATATGAGCATATCTTCAAGAGAATATACACTAGCTGCTTCCAAATGAAATATGTATGATGGTGAGTGGTTCCATATCACAAATTCAAAAGGTAGCCATCTGCTCCTTTAGGAGCTTTAGATATAGGCTTTATAAAACCTATAACTTTTCCCCCATTCAGAAACAAAGTTTTTCAAACTGTGCATTTCTTGAAAGTCAACACTCAAATTTCATCCGAAAGGAAAAGGTTTGATGGTGGGACGATACTCTATCAGGAGTAAGCCCATTTGCCAGAAACCGCATTCAGAGCATGTGAAATACATACATGACGATTTCGAGCTTTGGCACTCTAAGTTTCTTAGGAGTTGAATATGAGCATATCTTCAAGGGAGAATACACTAGCTGCTTCCAAATGAAATATGTATGATGGTGAGTGGTTCCATATCATATATTCAAAAGGTAGCCATCTGCTCCTTTAGGAGCTTTAGATATAGGCTTTATAAAACCTTTAACTTTTTCCCCATTCAGAAACAAAGTTTTTCAAACTGTGCATTCCTTGAAAGTCAACACTCAAATTTCATCCGAAAGGAAAAGGTTTGATGGTGGGCCGATACTCTATCAGGAGTAAGCCCATTTGCCAGAAACCGCATTCAGAACCTGTGAAATAGATATATGACGATTTCGAGCTTTGGCACTCTAAGTTTCTTAGGAGTTGAATATGAGCATATCTTCAAGAGAGAATACACTAGCTGCTTCCAAATGAAATATGTATTATGGTGAGTGGTTCCATATCATATATTCAAAAGGTAGCCATCTGCTCCTTTAGGAGCTTTAGATATAGGCTTTATAAAACCTATAACTTTACCCCCATTCAGAAACAAAGTTTTTCAAACTGTGCATTTCTTGAAAGTCAACACTCAAATTTCATCCGAAAGGAAAAGGTTTGATGGTGGGCCGATACTCTATCAGGAGTAAGCCCATTTGCCAGAAACCGCATTCAGAGCATGTGAAATACATACATGACGATTTCGAGCATTGGCACTCTAAGTTTCTTAGGAGTTGAATATGAGCATATCTTCAAGGGAGAATACACTAGCTGCTTCGAAATGAAATATGTATGATGGTGAGTGGTTCCATATCACAAATTCAAAAGGTGGCCATCTGCTCCTTTAGGAGCTTTAGATATAGGCTTTATAAAACCTTTACCTTTTCCCGCATTAGGAAACAAAGTTTTTCAAACTGTGCGTTTCTTGAAAGTCAACACTCAAATTTCATCAAAAAGGAAAAGGTTTGATGGTGGGCCGATACTCTATCAGGAGTAAGCCCATTTGCCAGAAACCGCATTCAGAACCTGTGAAATAGATATATGACGATTTCAAGCTTTGGCACTCTAAGTTTCTTAGGAGTTGAATATGAGCATATCTTCAAGAGAGAATACACTAGCTGCTTCCAAATGAAATATGTATTATGGTGAGTGGTTCCATATCATATATTCAAAAGGTAGCCATCTGCTCCTTTAGGAGCTTTAGATATAGGCTTTATAAAACCTATAACTTTTCCCGCATTCTGAAACAAAGTTTTTCAAACTGTGCGTTTCTTGAAAGTCAACACTCAAATTTCATCAAAAAGGAAAAGGTTTGATAGTGGGCCGATACTCTATCAGGAGTAAGCCCATTTGCCAGAAACCGCATTCAGAGCATGTGAAATACATACATGACGATTTCAAGCTTTGCCACTCTAAGTTTCTTAGGAGTTGAATATGAGCATATCTTCAAGAGAGAATACACTAGCTGCTTCCAAATGAAATATGTATTATGGTGAGTGGTTCCATATCATATATTCAAAAGGTAGCCATCTGCTCCTTTAGGAGCTTTAGATATAGTCTTTATAAAACCTATAACTTTTCCCGCATTCTGAAACAAAGTTTTTCAAACTGTGCGTTTCTTTAAAGTCAACACTCAAATTTCATCAAAAAGGAAAAGGTTTGATAGTGGGCCGATACTCTATCAGGAGTAAGCCCATTTGCCAGAAACCGCATTCAGAGCATGTGAAATACATACATGACGATTTCAAGCTTTGGCACTCTAAGTTTCTTAGGAGTTGAATATGAGCATATCTTCAAGAGAGAATACACTAGCTGCTTCCAAATGAAATATGTATTATGGTGAGTGGTTCCATATCATATATTCAAAAGGTAGCCATCTGCTCTTTTAGGAGCTTTAGATATAGGCTTTATAAAACCTATAACTTTTCCCGCATTCTGAAACAAAGTTTTTCAAACTGTGCGTTTCTTGAAAGTCAACACTCAAATTTCATCAAAAAGGAAAAGGTTTGATAGTGGGCCGATACTCTATCAGGAGTAAGCCCATTTGCCAGAAACCGCATTCAGAGCATGTGAAATACATACATGACGATTTCAAGCTTTGCCACTCTAAGTTTCTTAGGAGTTGAATATGAGCATATCTTCAAGAGAGAATACACTAGCTGCTTCCAAATGAAATATGTATGATGGTGAGTGGTTCCATATCACATATTCAAAAGGAAGCCATCTGCTCCTTTAGGAGCTTTAGATATAGGCTTTATAAAACCTATAACTTTTCCCCCATTCAGAAACAAAGTTTTTCAAACTGTGCATTTCTTGAAAGTCAACACTCAAATTTCATCCGAAAGGAAAAGGTTTGATGGTGGGACGATACTCTATCAGGAGTAAGCCCATTTGCCAGAAACCGCATTCAGAGCATGTGAAATACATACATGACGATTTCGAGCTTTGGCACTCTAAGTTTCTTTGGAGTTGAATATGAGCATATCTTCAAGGGAGAATACACTAGCTGCTTCCAAATGAAATATGTATGATGGTGAGTGGTTCCATATCATATATTCAAAAGGTAGCCATCTGCTCCTTTAGGAGCTTTAGATATAGGCTTTATAAAACCTTTAACTTTTTCCCCATTCAGAAACAAAGTTTTTCAAACTGTGCATTTCTTGAAAGTCAACACTCAAATTTCATCAAAAAGGAAAAGGTTTGATGGTGGGCCGATACTCTATCAGGAGTAAGCCCATTTGCCAGAAACCGCATTCAGAACCTGTGAAATAGATATATGACGATTTCGAGCTTTGGCACTCTAAGTTTCTTAGGAGTTGAATATGAGCATATCTTCAAGAGAGAATACACTAGCTGCTTCCAAATGAAATATGTATTAGGGTGATTGGTTCCATATCATATATTCAAAAGGTAGCCATCTGCTCCTTTAGGAGCTTTAGATATAGGCTTTATAAAACCTATAACTTTTCCCGCATTCTGAAACAAAGTTTTTCAAACTGTGCGTTTCTTGAAAGTCAACACTCAAATTTCATCAAAAAGGAAAAGGTTTGATAGTGGGCCGATACTCTATCAGGAGTAAGCCCATTTGCCAGAAACCGCATTCAGAGCATGTGAAATACATACATGACGATTTCAAGCTTTGCCACTCTAAGTTTCTTAGGAGTTGAATATGAGCATATCTTCAAGAGAGAATACACTAGCTGCTTCCAAATGAAATATGTATTATGGTGAGTGGTTCCATATCATATATTCAAAAGGTAGCCATCTGCTCCTTTAGGAGCTTTAGATATAGTCTTTATAAAACCTATAACTTTTCCCGCATTCTGAAACAAAGTTTTTCAAACTGTGCGTTTCTTTAAAGTCAACACTCAAATTTCATCAAAAAGGAAAAGGTTTGATAGTGGGCCGATACTCTATCAGGAGTAAGCCCATTTGCCAGAAACCGCATTCAGAGCATGTGAAATACATACATGACGATTTCAAGCTTTGGCACTCTAAGTTTCTTAGGAGTTGAATATGAGCATATCTTCAAGAGAGAATACACTAGCTGCTTCCAAATGAAATATGTATTATGGTGAGTGGTTCCATATCATATATTCAAAAGGTAGCCATCTGCTCTTTTAGGAGCTTTAGATATAGGCTTTATAAAACCTATAACTTTTCCCGCATTCTGAAACAAAGTTTTTCAAACTGTGCGTTTCTTGAAAGTCAACACTCAAATTTCATCAAAAAGGAAAAGGTTTGATAGTGGGCCGATACTCTATCAGGAGTAAGCCCATTTGCCAGAAACCGCATTCAGAGCATGTGAAATACATACATGACGATTTCAAGCTTTGCCACTCTAAGTTTCTTAGGAGTTGAATATGAGCATATCTTCAAGAGAGAATACACTAGCTGCTTCCAAATGAAATATGTATGATGGTGAGTGGTTCCATATCACATATTCAAAAGGAAGCCATCTGCTCCTTTAGGAGCTTTAGATATAGGCTTTATAAAACCTATAACTTTTCCCCCATTCAGAAACAAAGTTTTTCAAACTGTGCATTTCTTGAAAGTCAACACTCAAATTTCATCCGAAAGGAAAAGGTTTGATGGTGGGACGATACTCTATCAGGAGTAAGCCCATTTGCCAGAAACCGCATTCAGAGCATGTGAAATACATACATGACGATTTCGAGCTTTGGCACTCTAAGTTTCTTTGGAGTTGAATATGAGCATATCTTCAAGGGAGAATACACTAGCTGCTTCCAAATGAAATATGTATGATGGTGAGTGGTTCCATATCATATATTCAAAAGGTAGCCATCTGCTCCTTTAGGAGCTTTAGATATAGGCTTTATAAAACCTTTAACTTTTTCCCCATTCAGAAACAAAGTTTTTCAAACTGTGCATTTCTTGAAAGTCAACACTCAAATTTCATCAAAAAGGAAAAGGTTTGATGGTGGGCCGATACTCTATCAGGAGTAAGCCCATTTGCCAGAAACCGCATTCAGAACCTGTGAAATAGATATATGACGATTTCGAGCTTTGGCACTCTAAGTTTCTTAGGAGTTGAATATGAGCATATCTTCAAGAGAGAATACACTAGCTGCTTCCAAATGAAATATGTATTAGGGTGATTGGTTCCATATCATATATTCAAAAGGTAGCCATCTTCTCCTTTAGGAGCTTTAGATATAGGCTTTATAAAACCTATTACTTTTCCCGCATTCTGAAACAAAGTTTTTCAAACTGTGCGTTTCTTGAAAGTCAACACTCAAATTTCATCCAAAAGGAAAAGGTTTGATAGTGGGCCGATACTCTATCAGGAGTAAGCCCATTTGCCAGAAACCGCATTCAGAGCATGTGAAATACATACATGACGATTTCAAGCTTTGCCACTCTAAGTTTCTTAGGAGTTGAATATGAGCATATCTTCAAGAGAGAATACACTAGCTGCTTCCAAATGAAATATGTATGATGGTGAGTGGTTCCATATCACATATTCAAAAGGAAGCCATCTGCTCCTTTAGGAGCTTTAGATATAGGCTTTATAAAACCTATAACTTTTCCCCCATTCAGAAACAAAGTTTTTCAAACTGTGCATTTCTTGAAAGTCAACACTCAAATTTCATCCGAAAGGAAAAGGTTTGATGGTGGGACGATACTCTATCAGGAGTAAGCCCATTTGCCAGAAACCGCATTCAGAGCATGTGAAATACATACATGACGATTTCGAGCTTTGGCACTCTAAGTTTCTTAGGAGTTGAATATGAGCATATCTTCAAGAGAGAATACACTAGCTGCTTCCAAATGAAATATGTATGATGGTGAGTGGTTCCATATCACAAATTCAAAAGGTAGCCATCTGCTCCTTTAGGAGCTTTAGATATAGGCCTTATGAAACCTATAACTTTTCCCCCATTCAGAAACAAAGTTTTTCAAACTGTGCATTTCTTGAAAGTCAACACTCAAATTTCATCCGAAAGGAAAAGGTTTGATGGTGGGCCGATACTCTATCAGGAGTAAGCCCATTTGCCAGAAACCGCATTCAGAGCATGTGAAATACATACATGACGATTTCGAGCTTTGGCACTCTAAGTTTCTTAGGAGTTGAATATGAGCATATCTTCAAGGGAGAATACACTAGCTGCTTCCAAATGAAATATGTATGATGGTGAGTGGTTCCATATCATATATTCAAAAGGTAGCCATCTGCTCCTTTAGGAGCTTTAGATATAGGCTTTATAAAACCTTTAACTTTTTCCCCATTCAGAAACAATGTTTTTCAAACTGTGCATTTCTTGAAAGTCAACACTCAAATTTCATCCAAAAGGATAAGGTGTGATGGGGGGCCAATACTCTATCAGGGGTATGCCCATTTGCCAGAAACCACATTCAGAGCTTGTGAAATAGATATATGACGATTTCAAGCTTTGGAACTCTAAGTTTCTTAGGAGTTGAAAATGAGCATATCTTGAAAAGAGAATACACTAGCTGCTTCAAAATGAAATATGTATGATGGTGAGTGGTTCCATATCATATATTCAAAAGGTAGCCATCTGCTCCTTTAGGAGCTTTAGATATAGGCTTTATAAAACCTTTACCTTTTCCCGCATTCAGAAACAAAGTTTTTCAAACTGTGCGTTTCTTTAAAGTCAACACTCAAATTTCATCAAAAAGGAAAAGGTTTGATGGTGGGCCGATACTCTATCAGGAGTAAGCCCATTTGCCAGAAACCGCATTCAGAGCATGTGAAATACATACATGACGATTTCGAGCTTTGGCACTCTAAGTTTCTTAGGAGTTGAATATGAGCATATCTTCAAGGGAGAATACACTAGCTGCTTCGAAATGAAATATGTATGATGGTGAGTGGTTCCATTTCATATATTCAAAAGGTGGCCATCTGCTCCTTTAGGAGCTTTAGATATAGGCTTTATAAAACCTTTACCTTTTCCCGCATTAGGAAACAAAGTTTTTCAAACTGTGCGTTTCTTGAAAGTCAACACTCAAATTTCATCAAAAAGGAAAAGGTTTGATGGTGGGCCGATACTCTATCAGGAGTAAGCCCATTTTCCAGAAACCGCATTCAGAGCATGTGAAATACATACATGACGATTTCGAGCTTTGGCACTCTAAGTTTCTAAGGAGTTGAATATGAGCATATCTTCAAGGGAGAATACACTAGCTGCTTCCAAATGAAATATGTATGATGGTGAGTGGTTCCATATCATATATTCAAAAGGTAGCCATCTGCTCCTTTAGGAGCTTTAGATATAGGCTTTAAAAAACCTTTAACTTTTTCCCCATTCAGAAACAAAGTTTTTCAAACTGTGCATTTCTTGAAAGTCAACACTCAAATTTCATCCGAAAGGAAAAGGTGTGATGGGGGGCCAATACTCTATCAGGAGTATGCCCATTTGCCAGAAACCGCATTCAGAGCTTGTGAAATACATACATGACGATTTCGAGCTTTGGAACTCTAAGTTTCTTAGGAGTTGAATATGAGCATATCTTCAAGGGAGAATACACTAGCTGCTTCCAAATGAAATATGTATGATGGTGAGTGGTTCCATATCATATATTCAAAAGGTAGCCATCTGCTCCTTTAGGAGCTTTAGATATAGGCTTTATAAAACCTTTAACTTTTCCCCCATTCAGAAACAAAGTTTTTCAAACTGTGCGTTTCTTGAAAGTCAACACTCAAATTTCATCCGAAAGGAAAAGGTTTGATGGTGGGACGATACTCTATCAGGAGTAAGCCCATTTGCCAGATACCGCATTCAGAGCATGTGAAATACATACATGACGATTTCGAGCTTTGGCACTCTAAGTTTCTTAGGAGTTGAATATGAGCATATCTTCAAGAGAGAATACACTAGCTGCTTCCAAATGAAATATGTATGATGGTGAGTGGTTCCATATCATATATTCAAAAGGTAGCCATCTGCTCCTTTAGGAGCTTTAGATATAGGCTTTATAAAACCTTTACCTTTTCCCGCATTCAGAAACAAAGTTTTTCAAACTGTGCGTTTCTTTAAAGTCAACACTCAAATTTCATCAAAAAGGAAAAGGTTTGATGGTGGGCCGATACTCTATCAGGAGTAAGCCCATTTGCCAGAAACCGCATTCAGAACCTGTGAAATAGATATATGACGATTTCGAGCTTTGGCACTCTAAGTTTCTTAGGAGTTGAATATGAGCATATCTTCAAGAGAGAATACACTAGCTGCTTCCAAATGAAATATATATTATGGTGAGTGGTTCCATATCATATATTCAAAAGGTAGCCATCTGCTCCTTTAGGAACTTTAGATATAGGCTTTATAAAACCTATAACTTTTCCCGCATTCTGAAACAAAGTTTTTCAATCTGTGCGTTTCTTGAAAGTCAACACTCAAATTTCATCCGAAAGAAAAATTTTTGATGGTGGGCCGATACTCTATCAGGAGTAAGCCCATTTGCCAGATACCGCATTCAGAGCATGTGAAATACATACATGACGATTTCGAGCTTTGGCACTCTAAGTTTCTTAGGAGTTGAATATGAGCATATCTTCAAGGGAGAATACACTAGCTGCTTCCAAATGAAATATGTATGATGGTGAGTGGTTCCATATCATATATTCAAAAGGTAGCCATCTGCTCCTTTAGGAGCTTTAGATATAGGCTTTATAAAACCTTTAACTTTTTCCCCATTCAGAAACAAAGTTTTTCAAACTGTGCATTTCTTGAAAGTCAACACTCAAATTTCATCCAAAAGGAAAAGGTGTGATGGGGGGCCGATACTCTATCAGGAGTAAGCCCATTTGCCAGAAACCGCATTCAGAACCTTTGAAATAGATATATGACGATTTCGAGCTTTGGCACTCTAAGTTTCTTAGGAGTTGAATATGAGCATATCTTCAAGAGAGAATACACTAGCTGCTTCCAAATGAAATATGTATTATGGTGAGTGGTTCCATATCATATATTCAAAAGGTAGCCATCTGCTCCTTTAGGAGCTTTAGATATAGGCTTTATAAAACCTTTAACTTTTTCCCCATTCAGAAACAAAGTTTTTCAAACTGTGCATTTCTTGAAAGTCAACACTCAAATTTCATCAAAAAGGAAAAGGTTTGATGGTGGGCCGATACTCTATCAGGAGTAAGCCCATTTGCCAGAAACCGCATTCAGAGCATGTGAAATACATACATGACGATTTCAAGCTTTGCCACTCTAAGTTTCTTAGGAGTTGAATATGAGCATATCTTCAAGAGAGAATACACTAGCTGCTTCCAAATGAAATATGTATGATGGTGAGTGGTTCCATATCACAAATTCAAAAGGTAGCCATCTGCTCCTTTAGGAGCTTTAGATATAGGCTTTATAAAACCTATAACTTTTCCCCCATTCAGAAACAAAGTTTTTCAAACTGTGCATTTCTTGAAAGTCAACACTCAAATTTCATCCGAAAGGAAAAGGTTTGATGGTGGGACGATACTCTATCAGGAGTAAGCCCATTTGCCAGAAACCGCATTCAGAGCATGTGAAATACATACATGACGATTTCGAGCTTTGGCACTCTAAGTTTCTTAGGAGTTGAATATGAGCATATCTTCAAGGGAGAATACACTAGCTGCTTCAAAATGAAATATGTATGATGGTGAGTGGTTCCATATCATATATTCAAAAGGTAGCCATCTGCTCCTTTAGGAGCTTTAGATATAGGCTTTATAAAACCTTTACCTTTTCCCGCAATCAGAAACAAAGTTTTTCAAACTGTGCGTTTCTTGAAAGTCAACACTCAAATTTCATCAAAAAGGAAAAGGTTTGATGGTGGGCCGATACTCTATCAGGAGTAAGCCCATTTGCCAGAAACCGCATTCAGAACCTGTGAAATAGATATATGACGATTTCGAGCTTTGGCACTCTAAGTTTCTTAGGAGTTGAATATGAGCATATCTTCAAGAGAGAATACACTAGCTGCTTCCAAATGAAATATATATTATGGTGAGTGGTTCCATATCATATATTCAAAAGGTAGCCATCTGCTCCTTTAGGAGCTTTAGATATAGGCTTTATAAAACCTATAACTTTTCCCGCATTCTGAAACAAAGTTTTTCAATCTGTGCGTTTCTTGAAAGTCAACACTCAAATTTCATCCGAAAGAAAAATTTTTGATGGTGGGCCGATACTCTATCAGGAGTAAGCCCATTTGCCAGATACCGCATTCAGAGCATGTGAAATACATACATGACGATTTCGAGCTTTGGCACTCTAAGTTTCTTAGGAGTTGAATATGAGCATATCTTCAAGGGAGAATACACTAGCTGCTTCCAAATGAAATATGTATGATGGTGAGTGGTTCCATATCATATATTCAAAAGGTAGCCATCTGCTCCTTTAGGAGCTTTAGATATAGGCTTTATAAAACCTTTAACTTTTTCCCCATTCAGAAACAAAGTTTTTCAAACTGTGCATTTCTTGAAAGTCAACACTCAAATTTCATCCAAAAGGAAAAGGTGTGATGGGGGGCCGATACTCTATCAGGAGTAAGCCCATTTGCCAGAAACCGCATTCAGAACCTTTGAAATAGATATATGACGATTTCGAGCTTTGGCACTCTAAGTTTCTTAGGAGTTGAATATGAGCATATCTTCAAGAGAGAATACACTAGCTGCTTCCAAATGAAATATGTATTATGGTGAGTGGTTCCATATCATATATTCAAAAGGTAGCCATCTGCTCCTTTAGGAGCTTTAGATATAGGCTTTATAAAACCTTTAACTTTTTCCCCATTCAGAAACAAAGTTTTTCAAACTGTGCATTTCTTGAAAGTCAACACTCAAATTTCATCAAAAAGGAAAAGGTTTGATGGTGGGCCGATACTCTATCAGGAGTAAGCCCATTTGCCAGAAACCGCATTCAGAGCATGTGAAATACATACATGACGATTTCAAGCTTTGCCACTCTAAGTTTCTTAGGAGTTGAATATGAGCATATCTTCAAGAGAGAATACACTAGCTGCTTCCAAATGAAATATGTATGATGGTGAGTGGTTCCATATCACAAATTCAAAAGGTAGCCATCTGCTCCTTTAGGAGCTTTAGATATAGGCTTTATAAAACCTATAACTTTTCCCCCATTCAGAAACAAAGTTTTTCAAACTGTGCATTTCTTGAAAGTCAACACTCAAATTTCATCCGAAAGGAAAAGGTTTGATGGTGGGCCGATACTCTATCAGGAGTAAGCCCATTTGCCAGAAACCGCATTCAGAGCTTGTGAAATAGATACATGACGATTTCGAGCTTTGGCACTCTAAGTTTCTTAGGAGTTGAATATGAGCATATCTTCAAGGGAGAATACACTAGCTGCTTCAAAATGAAATATGTATGATGGTGAGTGGTTCCATATCATATATTCAAAAGGTAGCCATCTGCTCCTTTAGGAGCTTTAGATATAGGCTTTATAAAACCTATAACTTTTCCCGCATTCTGAAACAAAGTTTTTCAAACTGTGCGTTTCTTGAAAGTCAATACTCAAATTTCATCCAAAAGGAAAAGGTTTGATAGTGGGCCGATACTCAATCAGGAGTAAGCCCATTTGCCAGAAACCGCATTCAGAGCATGTGAAATACATACATGACGATTTCAAGCTTTGCCACTCTAAGTTTCTTAGGAGTTGAATATGAGCATATCTTCAAGAGAGAATACACTAGCTGCTTCCAAATAAAATATGTATGATGGTGAGTGGTTCCATATCACATATTCAAAAGGTAGCCATTTGCTCCTTTAGGAGCTTTAGATATAGGCTTTATAAAACCTTTAACTTTTTCCCCATTCAGAAACAAAGTTTTTCAAACTGTGCGTTTCTTGAAAGTCAACACTCAAATTTCATCCGAAAGGAAAAGGTGTGATGGGGGGCCAATACTCTATCAGGAGTATGCCCATTTGCCAGAAACCGCATTCAGAGCTTGTGAAATACATACATGACGATTTCGAGCTTTGGAACTCTAAGTTTCTTAGGAGTTGAATATGAGCATATCTTCAAGGGAGAATACACTAGCTGCTTCCAAATGAAATATGTATGATGGTGAGTGGTTCCATATCATATATTCAAAAGGTAGCCATCTGCTCCTTTAGGAGCTTTAGATATAGGCTTTATAAAACCTTTAACTTTTCCCCCATTCAGAAACAAAGTTTTTCAAACTGTGCGTTTCTTGAAAGTCAACACTCAAATTTCATCAAAAAGGAAAAGGTTTGATGGTGGGCCGATACTCTATCAGGAGTAAGCCCATTTGCCAGAAACCGCATTCAGAACCTGTGAAATAGATATATGACGATTTCGAGCTTTGGCACTCTAAGTTTCTTAGGAATTGAATATGAGCATATCTTCAAGAGAGAATACACTAGCTGCTTCCAAATGAAATATGTATGATGGTGAGTGGTTCCATATCACATATTCAAAAGGTAGCCATCTGCTCCTTTAGGAGCTTTAGATATAGGCTTTATAAAACCTATAACTTTTCCCCCATTCAGAAACAAAGTTTTTCAAACTGTGCATTTCTTGAAAGTCAACACTCAAATTTCATCCGAAAGGAAAAGGTTTGATGGTGGGACGATACTCTATCAGGAGTAAGCCCATTTGCCAGAAACCGCATTCAGAGCTTGTGAAATAGATATATGACGATTTCGAGCTTTGGCACTCTAAGTTTCTTAGGAGTTGAATATGAGCATATCTTCAAGGGAGAATACACTAGCTGCTTCAAAATGAAATATGTATGATGGTGAGTGGTTCCATATCATATATTCAAAAGGTAGCCATCTGCTCCTTTAGGAGCTTTAGATATAGGCTTTATAAAACCTTTACCTTTTCCCGCATTCAGAAACAAAGTTTTTCAAACTGTGCGTTTCTTGAAAGTCAACACTCAAATTTCATCAAAAAGGAAAAGGTTTGATGGTGGGCCGATACTCTATCAGGAGTAAGCCCATTTGCCAGAAACCGCATTCAGAACCTGTGAAATAGATATATGACGATTTCGAGCTTTGGCACTCTAAGTTTCTTAGGAGTTGAATATGAGCATATCTTCAAGGGAGAATACACTAGCTGCTTCAAAATGAAATATGTATGATGGTGAGTGGTTCCATATCATATATTCAAAAGGTAGCCATCTGCTCCTTTAGGAGCTTTAGATATAGGCTTTATAAAACCTTTACCTTTTCCCGCATTCAGAAACAAAGTTTTTCAAACTGTGCGTTTCTTGAAAGTCAACACTCAAATTTCATCAAAAAGGAAAAGGTTTGATGGTGGGCCGATACTCTATCAGGAGTAAGCCCATTTGCCAGAAACCGCATTCAGAACCTGTGAAATAGATATATGACGATTTCGAGCTTTGGCACTCTAAGTTTCTTAGGAGTTGAATATGAGCATATCTTCAAGAGAGAATACACTAGCTGCTTCCAAATGAAATATGTATTATGGTGAGTGGTTCCATATCATATATTCAAAAGGTAGCCATCTGCTCCTTTAGGAGCTTTAGATATAGGCTTTATAAAACCTATAACTTTTCCCGCATTCTGAAACAAAGTTTTTCAAACTGTGCGTTTCTTGAAAGTCAACACTCAAATTTCATCCAAAAGGAAAAGGTTTGATAGTGGGCCGATACTCAATCAGGAGTAAGCCCATTTGCCAGAAACCGCATTCAGAGCATGTGAAATACATACATGACGATTTCAAGCTTTGCCACTCTAAGTTTCTTAGGAGTTGAATATGAGCATATCTTCAAGAGAGAATACACTAGCTGCTTCCAAATAAAATATGTATGATGGTGAGTGGTTCCATATCACATATTCAAAAGGTAGCCATCTGCTCCTTTAGGAGCTTTAGATATAGGCTTTATAAAACCTATAACTTTTCCCCCATTCAGAAACAAAGTTTTTCAAACTGTGCATTTCTTGAAAGTCAACACTCAAATTTCATCCGAAAGGAAAAGGTTTGATGGTGGGACGATACTCTATCAGGAGTAAGCCCATTTGCCAGAAACCGCATTCAGAGCATGTGAAATACATACATGACGATTTCGAGCTTTGGCACTCTAAGTTTCTTAGGAGTTGAATATGAGCATATCTTCAAGGGAGAATACACTAGCTGCTTCCAAATGAAATATGTATGATGGTGAGTGGTTCCATATCATATATTCAAAAGGAAGCCATCTGCTCCTTTAGGAGCTTTAGATATAGGCTTTATAAAACCTTTAACTTTTTCCCCATTCAGAAACAAAGTTTTTCAAACTGTGCATTTCTTGAAAGTCAACACTCAAATTTCATCAAAAAGGAAAAGGTTTGATGGTGGGCCGATACTCTATCAGGAGTAAGCCCATTTGCCAGAAACCGCATTCAGAACCTGTGAAATAGATATATGACGATTTCGAGCTTTGGCACTCTAAGTTTCTTAGGAGTTGAATATGAGCATATCTTCAAGAGAGAATACACTAGCTGCTTCCAAATGAAATATGTATTATGGTGAGTGGTTCCATATCATATATTCAAAAGGTAGCCATCTGCTCCTTTAGGAGCTTTAGATATAGGCTTTATAAAATCTATAACTTTTCCCCCATTCAGAAACAAAGTTTTTCAAACTGTGCATTTCTTGAAAGTCAACACTCAAATTTCATCAAAAAGGAAAAGGTTTGATGGTGGGCCGATACTCTATCAGGAGTAAGCCCATTTGCCAGAAACCGCATTCAGAACCTGTGAAATAGATATATGACGATTTCGAGCTTTGGCACTCTAAGTTTCTTAGGAGTTGAATATGAGCATATCTTCAAGAGAGAATACACTAGCTGCTTCCAAATGAAATATGTATTATGGTGAGTGGTTCCATATCATATATTCAAAAGGTAGCCATCTGCTCCTTTAGGAGCTTTAGATATAGGCTTTATAAAACCTATAACTTTTCCCGCATTCTGAAACAAAGTTTTTCAAACTGTGCGTTTCTTGAAAGTCAACACTCAAATTTCATCCAAAAGGAAAAGGTTTGATAGTGGGCCGATACTCAATCAGGAGTAAGCCCATTTGCCAGAAACCGCATTCAGAGCATGTGAAATACATACATGACGATTTCAAGCTTTGCCAGTCTAAGTTTCTTAGGAGTTGAATATGAGCATATCTTCAAGAGAGAATACACTAGCTGCTTCCAAATAAAATATGTATGATGGTGAGTGGTTCCATATCACATATTCAAAAGGTAGCCATCTGCTCCTTTAGGAGCTTTAGATATAGGCTTTATAAAACCTATAACTTTTCCCCCATTCAGAAACAAAGTTTTTCAAACTGTGCATTTCTTGAAAGTCAACACTCAAATTTCATCCGAAAGGAAAAGGTTTGATGGTGGGACGATACTCTATCAGGAGTAAGCCCATTTGCCAGAAACCGCATTCAGAGCATGTGAAATACATACATGACGATTTCGAGCTTTGGCACTCTAAGTTTCTTAGGAGTTGAATATGAGCATATCTTCAAGGGAGAATACACTAGCTGCTTCCAAATGAAATATGTATGATGGTGAGTGGTTCCATATCATATATTCAAAAGGAAGCCATCTGCTCCTTTAGGAGCTTTAGATATAGGCTTTATAAAACCTTTAACTTTTTCCCCATTCAGAAACAAAGTTTTTCAAACTGTGCATTTCTTGAAAGTCAACACTCAAATTTCATCAAAAAGGAAAAGGTTTGATGGTGGGCCGATACTCTATCAGGAGTAAGCCCATTTGCCAGAAACCGCATTCAGAACCTGTGAAATAGATATATGACGATTTCGAGCTTTGGCACTCTAAGTTTCTTAGGAGTTGAATATGAGCATATCTTCAAGAGAGAATACACTAGCTGCTTCCAAATGAAATATGTATTATGGTGAGTGGTTCCATATCATATATTCAAAAGGTAGCCATCTGCTCCTTTAGGAGCTTTAGATATAGGCTTTATAAAATCTATAACTTTTCCCCCATTCAGAAACAAAGTTTTTCAAACTGTGCATTTCTTGAAAGTCAACACTCAAATTTCATCCGAAAGGAAAAGGTTTGATGGTGGGACGATACTCTATCAGGAGTAAGCCCATTTGCCAGAAACCGCATTCAGAGCATGTGAAATACATACATGACGATTTCAAGCTTTGCCACTCTAAGTTTCTTAGGAGTTGAATATGAGCATATCTTCAAGAGAATATACACTAGCTGCTTCCAAATGAAATATGTATGATGGTGAGTGGTTCCATATCACAAATTCAAAAGGTAGCCATCTGCTCCTTTAGGAGCTTTAGATATAGGCTTTATAAAACCTATAACTTTTCCCCCATTCAGAAACAAAGTTTTTCAAACTGTGCATTTCTTGAAAGTCAAAACTCAAATTTCATCCGAAAGGAAAAGGTTTGATGGTGGGACGATACTCTATCAGGAGTAAGCCCATTTGCCAGAAACCGCATTCAGAGCATGTGAAATACATACATGACGATTTCGAGCATTGGCACTCTAAGTTTCTTAGGAGTTGAATATGAGCATATCTTCAAGAGAGAATACACTAGCTGCTTCGAAATGAAATATGTATGATGGTGAGTGGTTCCATATCATATATTCAAAAGGTGGCCATCTGCTCCTTTAGGAGCTTTAGATATAGGCTTTATAAAACCTTTACCTTTTCCCGCATTAGGAAACAAAGTTTTTCAAACTGTGCGTTTCTTGAAAGTCAACACTCAAATTTCATCCAAAAGGAAAAGGTTTGATGGGGGGCCAATACTCTATCAGGGGTATGCCCATTTGCCAGAAAACGCATTCAGAGCATGTGAAATACATACATGACGATTTCAAGCTTTGGAACTCTAAGTTTCTTAGGAGTTGAAAATGAGAATATCTTGAAAAGAGAATACACTAGCTGCTTCCAAATGAAATATGTATGATGGTGAGTGGTTCCATATCACATATTCAAAAGGTAGCCATCTGCTCCTTTAGGAGCTTTAGATATAGGCTTTATAAAACCTATAACTTTTTCCCCATTCAGAAACAAAGTTTTTCAAACTGTGCATTTCTTGAAAGTCAACACTCAAATTTCATCCGAAAGGAAAAGGTTTGATGGTGGGCCGATACTCTATCAGGAGTAAGCCCATTTGCCAGAAACCGCATTCAGAGCATGTGAAATACATACATGACGATTTCGAGCTTTGGCACTCTAAGTTTCTTAGGAGTTGAATATGAGCATGTCTTCAAGGGAGAAAACACTAGCTGCTTCCAAATGAAATATGTATGATGGTGAGTGGTTCCATATCATATATTCAAAAGGTAGCCATCTGCTCCTTTAGGAGCTTTAGATATAGGCTTTATAAAACCTTTAACTTTTTCCCCATTCAGAAACAAAGTTTTTCAAACTGTGCATTTCTTGAAAGTCAACACTCAAATTTCATCAAAAAGGAAAAGGTTTGATGGTGGGCCGATACTCTATCAGGAGTAAGCCCATTTGCCAGAAACCGCATTCAGAACCTGTGAAATAGATATATGACGATTTCGAGCTTTGGCACTCTAAGTTTCTTAGGAGTTGAATATGAGCATATCTTCAAGAGAGAATACACTAGCTGCTTCCAAATGAAATATGTATTATGGTGAGTGGTTCCATATCATATATTCAAAAGGTAGCTATCTGCTCCTTTAGGAGCTTTAGATATAGGCTTTATAAAACCTATAACTTTTCCCGCATTCTGAAACAAAGTTTTTCAAACTGTGCGTTTCTTGAAAGTCAACACTCAATTTTCATCCAAAAGGAAAAGGTTTGATGGGGGGCCAATACTCTATCAGGGGTATGCCCATTTGCCAGAAACCGCATTCAGAGCTTGTGAAATAGATATATGACGATTTCAAGCTTTGGAACTCTAAGTATCTTAGGAGTTGAAAATGAGAATATCTTGAAAAGAGAATACACTAGCTGCTTCCAAATGAAATATGTATGATGGTGAGTGGTTCCATATCACATATTCAAAAGGTAGCCATCTGCTCCTTTAGGAGCTTTAGATATAGGCTTTATAAAACCTTTAACTTTTTCCCCATTCAGAAACAAAGTTTTTCAAACTGTGCGTTTCTTGAAAGTCAACACTCAAATTTCATCCAAAAGGAAAAGGTTTGATAGTGGGCCGATACTCAATCAGGAGTAAGCCCATTTGCCAGAAACCGCATTCAGAGCATGTGAAATACATACATGACGATTTCAAGCTTTGCCACTCTAAGTTTCTTAGGAGTTGAATATGAGCATATCTTCAAGAGAGAATACACTAGCTGCTTCCAAATAAAATATGTATGATGGTGAGTGGTTCCATATCACATATTCAAAAGGTAGCCATTTGCTCCTTTAGGAGCTTTAGATATAGGCTTTATAAAAACTTTAACTTTTTCCCCATTCAGAAACAAAGTTTTTCAAACTGTGCGTTTCTTGAAAGTCAACACTCAAATTTCATCCGAAAGGAAAAGGTGTGATGGGGGGCCAATACTCTATCAGGAGTATGCCCATTTGCCAGAAACCGCATTCAGAGCTTGTGAAATACATACATGACGATTTCGAGCTTTGGAACTCTAAGTTTCTTAGGAGTTGAATATGAGCATATCTTCAAGGGAGAATACACTAGCTGCTTCCAAATGAAATATGTATGATGGTGAGTGGTTCCATATCATATATTCAAAAGGTAGCCATCTGCTCCTTTAGGAGCTTTAGATATAGGCTTTATAAAACCTTTAACTTTTCCCCCATTCAGAAACAAAGTTTTTCAAACTGTGCGTTTCTTGAAAGTCAACACTCAAATTTCATCAAAAAGGAAAAGGTTTGATGGTGGGCCGATACTCTATCAGGAGTAAGCCCATTTGCCAGAAACCGCATTCAGAACCTGTGAAATAGATATATGACGATTTCGAGCTTTGGCACTCTAAGTTTCTTAGGAATTGAATATGAGCATATCTTCGAGAGAGAATACACTAGCTGCTTCCAAATGAAATATGTATGATGGTGAGTGGTTCCATATCACATATTCAAAAGGTAGCCATCTGCTCCTTTAGGAGCTTTAGATATAGGCTTTATAAAACCTATAACTTTTCCCCCATTCAGAAACAAAGTTTTTCAAACTGTGCATTTCTTGAAAGTCAACACTCAAATTTCATCCGAAAGGAAAAGGTTTGATGGTGGGACGATACTCTATCAGGAGTAAGCCCATTTGCCAGAAACCGCATTCAGAGCTTGTGAAATAGATACATGACGATTTCGAGCTTTGGCACTCTAAGTTTCTTAGGAGTTGAATATGAGCATATCTTCAAGGGAGAATACACTAGCTGCTTCAAAATGAAATATGTATGATGGTGAGTGGTTCCATATCACATATTCAAAAGGTAGCCATCTGCTCCTTTAGGAGCTTTAGATATAGGCTTTATAAAACCTATAACTTTTCCCCCATTCAGAAACAAAGTTTTTCAAACTGTGCATTTCTTGAAAGTCAACACTCAAATTTCATCCGAAAGGAAAAGGTTTGATGGTGGGACGATACTCTATCAGGAGTAAGCCCATTTGCCAGAAACCGCATTCAGAGCATGTGAAATACATACATGACGATTTCGAGCTTTGGCACTCTAAGTTTCTTAGGAGTTGAATATGAGCATATCTTCAAGGGAGAATACACTAGCTGCTTCCAAATGAAATATGTATGATGGTGAGTGGTTCCATATCATATATTCAAAAGGAAGCCATCTGCTCCTTTAGGAGCTTTAGATATAGGCTTTATAAAACCTTTAACTTTTTCCCCATTCAGAAACAAAGTTTTTCAAACTGTGCATTTCTTGAAAGTCAACACTCAAATTTCATCAAAAAGGAAAAGGTTTGATGGTGGGCCGATACTCTATCAGGAGTAAGCTTATTTGCCAGAAACCGCATTCAGAACCTGTGAAATAGATATATGACGATTTCGAGCTTTGGCACTCTAAGTTTCTTAGGAGTTGAATATGAGCATATCTTCAAGAGAGAATACACTAGCTGCTTCCAAATGAAATATGTATTATGGTGAGTGGTTCCATATCATATATTCAAAAGGTAGCCATCTGCTCCTTTAGGAGCTTTAGATATAGGCTTTATAAAATCTATAACTTTTCCCCCATTCAGAAACAAAGTTTTTCAAACTGTGCATTTCTTGAAAGTCAACACTCAAATTTCATCCGAAAGGAAAAGGTTTGATGGTGGGACGATACTCTATCAGGAGTAAGCCCATTTGCCAGAAACCGCATTCAGAGCATGTGAAATACATACATGACGATTTCAAGCTTTGCCACTCTAAGTTTCTTAGGAGTTGAATATGAGCATATCTTCAAGAGAATATACACTAGCTGCTTCCAAATGAAATATGTATGATGGTGAGTGGTTCCATATCACAAATTCAAAAGGTAGCCATCTGCTCCTTTAGGAGCTTTAGATATAGGCTTTATAAAACCTATAACTTTTCCCCCATTCAGAAACAAAGTTTTTCAAACTGTGCATTTCTTGAAAGTCAAAACTCAAATTTCATCCGAAAGGAAAAGGTTTGATGGTGGGACGATACTCTATCAGGAGTAAGCCCATTTGCCAGAAACCGCATTCAGAGCATGTGTAATACATACATGACGATTTCGAGCATTGGCACTCTAAGTTTCTTAGGAGTTGAATATGAGCATATCTTCAAGGGAGAATACACTAGCTGCTTCGAAATGAAATATGTATGATGGTGAGTGGTTCCATATCATATATTCAAAAGGTAGCCATCTGCTCCTTTAGGAGCTTTAGATATAGGCTTTATAAAACCTATAACTTTTCCCCCATTCAGAAACAAAGTTTTTCAAACTGTGCATTTCTTGAAAGTCAACACTCAAATTTCATCCGAAAGGAAAAGGTTTGATGGTGGGACGATACTCTATCAGGAGTAAGCCCATTTGCCAGAAACCGCATTCAGAGCATGTGAAATACATACATGACGATTTCGAGCTTTGGCACTCTAAGTTTCTTAGGAGTTGAATATGAGCATATCTTCAAGGGAGAATACACTAGCTGCTTCCAAATGAAATATGTATGATGGTGAGTGGTTCCATATCATATATTCAAAAGGAAGCCATCTGCTCCTTTAGGAGCTTTAGATATAGGCTTTATAAAACCTTTAACTTTTTCCCCATTCAGAAACAAAGTTTTTCAAACTGTGCATTTCTTGAAAGTCAACACTCAAATTTCATCAAAAAGGAAAAGGTTTGATGGTGGGCCGATACTCTATCAGGAGTAAGCTTATTTGCCAGAAACCGCATTCAGAACCTGTGAAATAGATATATGACGATTTCGAGCTTTGGCACTCTAAGTTTCTTAGGAGTTGAATATGAGCATATCTTCAAGAGAGAATACACTAGCTGCTTCCAAATGAAATATGTATTATGGTGAGTGGTTCCATATCATATATTCAAAAGGTAGCCATCTGCTCCTTTAGGAGCTTTAGATATAGGCTTTATAAAATCTATAACTTTTCCCCCATTCAGAAACAAAGTTTTTCAAACTGTGCATTTCTTGAAAGTCAACACTCAAATTTCATCCGAAAGGAAAAGGTTTGATGGTGGGACGATACTCTATCAGGAGTAAGCCCATTTGCCAGAAACCGCATTCAGAGCATGTGAAATACATACATGACGATTTCAAGCTTTGCCACTCTAAGTTTCTTAGGAGTTGAATATGAGCATATCTTCAAGAGAATATACACTAGCTGCTTCCAAATGAAATATGTATGATGGTGAGTGGTTCCATATCACAAATTCAAAAGGTAGCCATCTGCTCCTTTAGGAGCTTTAGATATAGGCTTTATAAAACCTATAACTTTTCCCCCATTCAGAAACAAAGTTTTTCAAACTGTGCATTTCTTGAAAGTCAAAACTCAAATTTCATCCGAAAGGAAAAGGTTTGATGGTGGGACGATACTCTATCAGGAGTAAGCCCATTTGCCAGAAACCGCATTCAGAGCATGTGTAATACATACATGACGATTTCGAGCATTGGCACTCTAAGTTTCTTAGGAGTTGAATATGAGCATATCTTCAAGGGAGAATACACTAGCTGCTTCGAAATGAAATATGTATGATGGTGAGTGGTTCCATATCATATATTCAAAAGGTGGCCATCTGCTCCTTTAGGAGCTTTAGATATAGGCTTTATAAAACCTTTACCTTTTCCCGCATTAGGAAACAAAGTTTTTCAAACTGTGCGTTTCTTGAAAGTCAACACTCAAATTTCATCCAAAAGGAAAAGGTTTGATGGGGGGCCAATACTCTATCAGGGGTATGCCCATTTGCCAGAAAACGCATTCAGAGCATGTGAAATACATACATGACGATTTCAAGCTTTGGAACTCTAAGTTTCTTAGGAGTTGAAAATGAGAATATCTTGAAAAGAGAATACACTAGCTGCTTCCAAATGAAATATGTATGATGGTGAGTGGTTCCATATCACATATTCAAAAGGAAGCCATCTGCTCCTTTAGGAGCTTTAGATATAGGCTTTATAAAACCTATAACTTTTTCCCCATTCAGAAACAAAGTTTTTCAAACTGTGCGTTTCTTGAAAGTCAACACTCAAATTTCATCCGAAAGGAAAAGGTTTGATGGTGGGCCGATACTCTATCAGGAGTAAGCCCATTTGCCAGAAACCGCATTCAGAGCATGTGAAATACATCCATGACGATTTCGAGCTTTGGCACTCTAAGTTTCTTAGGAGTTGAATATGAGCATGTCTTCAAGGGAGAAAACACTAGCTGCTTCCAAATGAAATATGTATGATGGTGAGTGGATCCATATCATATATTCAAAAGGTAGCCATCTGCTCCTTTAGGAGCTTTAGATATAGGCTTTATAAAACCTTTAACTTTTTCCCCATTCAGAAACAAAGTTTTTCAAACTGTGCATTTCTTGAAAGTCAACACTCAAATTTCATCAAAAAGGAAAAGGTTTGATGGTGGGCCGATACTCTATCAGGAGTAAGCCCATTTGCCAGAAACCGCATTCAGAACCTGTGAAATAGATATATGACGATTTCGAGCTTTGGCACTCTAAGTTTCTTAGGAGTTGAATATGAGCATATCTTCAAGAGAGAATACACTAGCTGCTTCCAAATGAAATATGTATTATGGTGAGTGGTTCCATATCATATATTCAAAAGGTAGCTATCTGCTCCTTTAGGAGCTTTAGATATAGGCTTTATAAAACCTATAACTTTTCCCGCATTCTGAAACAAAGTTTTTCAAACTGTGCGTTTCTTGAAAGTCAACACTCAATTTTCATCCAAAAGGAAAAGGTTTGATGGGGGGCCAATACTCTATCAGGGGTATGCCCATTTGCCAGAAACCGCATTCAGAGCTTGTGAAATAGATATATGACGATTTCAAGCTTTGGAACTCTAAGTATCTTAGGAGTTGAAAATGAGAATATCTTGAAAAGAGAATACACTAGCTGCTTCCAAATGAAATATGTATGATGGTGAGTGGTTCCATATCACATTTTCAAAAGGTAGCCATCTGCTCCTTTAGGAGCTTTAGATATAGGCTTTATAAAACCTTTAACTTTTTCCCCATTCAGAAACAAAGTTTTTCAAACTGTGCGTTTCTTGAAAGTCAACACTCAAATTTCATCCAAAAGGAAAAGGTTTGATAGTGGGCCGATACTCAATCAGGAGTAAGCCCATTTGCCAGAAACCGCATTCAGAGCATGTGAAATACATACATGACGATTTCAAGCTTTGCCACTCTAAGTTTCTTAGGAGTTGAATATGAGCATATCTTCAAGAGAGAATACACTAGCTGCTTCCAAATAAAATATGTATGATGGTGAGTGGTTCCATATCACATATTCAAAAGGTAGCCATTTGCTCCTTTAGGAGCTTTAGATATAGGCTTTATAAAAACTTTAACTTTTTCCCCATTCAGAAACAAAGTTTTTCAAACTGTGCGTTTCTTGAAAGTCAACACTCAAATTTCATCCGAAAGGAAAAGGTGTGATGGGGGGCCAATACTCTATCAGGAGTATGCCCATTTGCCAGAAACCGCATTCAGAGCTTGTGAAATACAGACATGACGATTTCGAGCTTTGGAACTCTAAGTTTCTTAGGAGTTGAATATGAGCATATCTTCAAGGGAGAATACACTAGCTGCTTCCAAATGAAATATGTATGATGGTGAGTGGTTCCATATCATATATTCAAAAGGTAGCCATCTGCTCCTTTAGGAGCTTTAGATATAGGCTTTATAAAACCTTTAACTTTTCCCCCATTCAGAAACAAAGTTTTTCAAACTGTGCGTTTCTTGAAAGTCAACACTCAAATTTCATCAAAAAGGAAAAGGTTTGATGGTGGGCCGATACTCTATCAGGAGTAAGCCCATTTGCCAGAAACCGCATTCAGAACCTGTGAAATAGATATATGACGATTTCGAGCTTTGGCACTCTAAGTTTCTTAGGAATTGAATATGAGCATATCTTCGAGAGAGAATACACTAGCTGCTTCCAAATGAAATATGTATGATGGTGAGTGGTTCCATATCACATATTCAAAAGGTAGCCATCTGCTCCTTTAGGAGCTTTAGATATAGGCTTTATAAAACCTATAACTTTTCCCCCATTCAGAAACAAAGTTTTTCAAACTGTGCATTTCTTGAAAGTCAACACTCAAATTTCATCCGAAAGGAAAAGATTTGATGGTGGGACGATACTCTATCAGGAGTAAGCCCATTTGCCAGAAACCGCATTCAGAGCTTGTGAAATAGATACATGACGATTTCGAGCTTTGGCACTCTAAGTTTCTTAGGAGTTGAATATGAGCATATCTTCAAGGGAGAATACACTAGCTGCTTCAAAATGAAATATGTATGATGGTGAGTGGTTCCATATCATATATTCAAAAGTTAGCCATCTGCTCCTTTAGGAGCTTTAGATATAGGCTTTATAAAACCTTTACCTTTTCCCGCATTCAGAAACAAAGTTTTTCAAACTGTGCGTTTCTTGAAAGTCAACACTCAAATTTCATCAAAAAGGAAAAGGTTTGATGGTGGGCCGATACTCTATCAGGAGTAAGCCCATTTGCCAGAAACCGCATTCAGAACCTGTGAAATAGATATATGACGATTTCGAGCTTTGGCACTCTAAGTTTCTTAGGAGTTGAATATGAGAATATCTTCAAGAGAGAATACACTAGCTGCTTCCAAATAAAATATGTATGATGGTGAGTGGTTCCATATCACATATTCAAAAGGTAGCCATTTGCTCCTTTAGGAGCTTTAGATATAGGCTTTATGAAACCTTTAACTTTTTCCCCATTCAGAAACAAAGTTTTTCAAACTGTGCATTTCTTGAAAGTCAACACTCAAATTTCATCAAAAAGGAAAAGGTTTGATGGTGGGCCGATACTCTATCAGGAGTAAGCCCATTTGCCAGAAAACGCATTCAGAGCATGTGAAATACATACATGACGATTTCGAGCTTTGGCACTCTAAGTTTCTTAGGAGTTGAATATGAGCATATCTTCAAGAGAATATACACTAGCTGCTTCCAAATGAAATATTTATGATGGTGAGTGGTTCCATATCATATATTCAAAAGGTAGCCATCTGCTCCTTTAGGAGCTTTAGATATAGGCTTTATAAAACCTTTAACTTTTTCCCCATTCAGAAACAAAGTTTTTCAAACTGTGCATTTCTTGAAAGTCAACACTCAAATTTCATCCGAAAGGAAAAGGTTTGATGGTGGGCCGATACTCTATCAGGAGTAAGCCCATTTGCCAGAAAACGCATTCAGAGCATGTGAAATACATACATGACGATTTCAAGCTTTGCCACTCTAAGTTTCTTAGGAGTTGAATATGAGCATATCTTCAAGAGAATATACACTAGCTGCTTCCAAATGAAATATGTATGATGGTGAGTGGTTCCATATCACATATTCAAAAGGTAGCCATCTGCTCCTTTAGGAGCTTTAGATATAGGCTTTATAAAACCTTTAACTTTTTCCCCATTCAGAAACAAAGTTTTTCAAACTGTGCATTTCTTGAAAGTCAACACTCAAATTTCATCCGAAAGGAAAAGGTTTGATGGTGGGACGATACTCTATCAGGAGTAAGCCCATTTGCCAGAAAACGCATTCAGAGCATGTGAAATACATACATGACGATTTCAAGCTTTGCCACTCTAAGTTTCTTAGGAGTTGAATATGAGCATATCTTCAAGAGAGAATACACTAGCTGCTTCCAAATGAAATATGTATGATGGTGAGTGGTTCCATATCACATATTCAAAAGGTAGCCATCTGCTCCTTTAGGAGCTTTAGATATAGGCTTTATAAAACCTATAACTTTTCCCCCATTCAGAAACAAAGTTTTTCAAACTGTGCATTTCTTGAAAGTCAACACTCAAATTTCATCCGAAAGGAAAAGGTTTGATGGTGGGACGATACTCTATCAGGAGTAAGCCCATTTGCCAGAAACCGCATTCAGAACCTGTGAAATAGATATATGACGATTTCAAGCTTTGGCACTCTAAGTTTCTTAGGAGTTGAATATGAGAATATCTTCAAGAGAGAATACACTAGCTGCTTCCAAATGAAATATGTATTATGGTGAGTGGTTCCATATCATATATTCAAAAGGTAGCCATCTGCTCCTTTAGGAGCTTTAGATATAGGATTTATAAAACCTTTAACTTTTCCCCCATTCAGAAACAAAGTTTTTCAAACTGTGCATTTCTTGAAAGTCAACACTCAAATTTCATCCGAAAGGAAAAGGTTTGATGGTGGGACGATACTCTATCAGGAGTAAGCCCATTTGCCAGAAACCGCATTCAGAGCATGTGAAATACATACATGACGATTTCAAGCTTTGCCACTCTAAGTTTCTTAGGAGTTGAATATGAGCATATCTTCAAGAGAATATACACTAGCTGCTTCCAAATGAAATATGTATGATGGTGAGTGGTTCCATATCACAAATTCAAAAGGTAGCCATCTGCTCCTTTAGGAGCTTTAGATATAGGCTTTATAAAACCTATAACTTTTCCCCCATTCAGAAACAAAGTTTTTCAAAATGTGCATTTCTTGAAAGTCAAAACTCAAATTTCATCCGAAAGGAAAAGGTTTGATGGTGGGACGATACTCTATCAGGAGTAAGCCCATTTGCCAGAAACCGCATTCAGAGCATGTGAAATACATACATGACGATTTCGAGCTTTGGCACTCTAAGTTTCTTAGGAGTGGAATATGAGCATATCTTCAAGGGAGAATACACTAGCTGCTTCCAAATGAAATATGTATGATGGTGAGTGGTTCCATATCATATATTCAAAAGGTAGCCATCTGCTCCTTTAGGAGCTTTAGATATAGGCTTTATAAAACCTTTAACTTTTTCCCCATTCAGAAACAAAGTTTTTCAAACTGTGCATTTCTTGAAAGTCAACACTCAAATTTCATCAAAAAGGAAAAGGTTTGATGGTGGGCCGATACTCTATCAGGAGTAAGCCCATTTGCCAGAAACCGCATTCAGAACCTGTGAAATAGATATATGACGATTTCGAGCTTTGGCACTCTAAGTTTCTTAGGAGTTGAATATGAGCATATCTTCAAGAGAGAATACACTAGCTGCTTCCAAATGAAATATGTATTATGGTGTGTGGTTCCATATCATATATTCAAAAGGTAGCCATCTGCTCCTTTAGGAGCGTTAGATATAGGCTTTATAAAACCTATAACTTTTCCCGCATTCTGAAACAAAGTTTTTCAAACTGTGCGTTTCTTGAAAGTCAACACTCAAATTTCATCCAAAAGGAAAAGGTTTGATGGGGGGCCAATACTCTATCAGGGGTATGCCCATTTGCCAGAAACCGCATTCAGAGCTTGTGAAATAGATATATGACGATTTCAAGCTTTGGAACTCTAAGTTTCTTAGGAGTTGAAAATGAGAATATCTTGAAAAGAGAATACACTAGCTGCTTCCAAATGAAATATGTATGATGGTGAGTGGTTCCATATCACATATTCAAAAGGTAGCCATCTGCTCCTTTAGGAGCTTTAGATATAGGCTTTATAAAACCTATAACTTTTCCCGCATTCAGAAACAAAGTTTTTCAAACTGTGCATTTCTTGAAAGTCAACACTCAAATTTCATCCGAAAGGAAAAGGTTTGATGGTGGGACGATACTCTATCAGGAGTAAGCCCATATGCCAGAAACCGCATTCAGAGCATGTGAAATACATACATGACGATTTCGAGCTTTGGCACTCTAAGTTTCTTAGGAGTTGAATATGAGCATATCTTCAATAGAGAATACACTAGCTGCTTCCAAATGAAATATGTATTATGGTGAGTGGTTCCATATCATATATTCAAAAGGTTGCCATCTGCTCCTTTAGGAGCTTTAGATATAGGCTTTATAAAACCTATAACTTTTCCCGCATTCTGAAACAAAGTTTTTCAAACTGTGCGTTTCTTGAAAGTCAACACTCAAATTTCATCAAAAAGGAAAAGGTTTGATAGTGGGCCGATACTCTATCAGGAGTAAGCCCATTTGCCAGAAACCGCATTCAGAGCATGTGAAATACATACATGACGATTTCAAGCTTTTGGCACTCTAAGTTTCTTAGGAGTTGAATATGAGCATATCTTCAAGAGAGAATACACTAGCTGCTTCCAAATGAAATATGTATGATGGTGAGTGGTTCCATATCACATATTCAAAAGGTAGCCATCTGCTCCTTTAGGAGCTTTAGATATAGGCTTTATAAAACCTATAACTTTACCCCCATTCAGAAACAAAGTTTTTCAAACTGTGCATTTCTTTTAAGTCAACACTCAAATTTCATCCGAAAGGAAAAGGTTTGATGGTGGGCCGATACTCTATCAGGAGTAAGCCCATTTGCCAGAAACCGCATTCAGAGCATGTGAAATACATACATGACGATTTCGAGCTTTGGCACTCTAAGTTTCTTAGGAGTTGAATATGAGCATATCTTCAAGGGAGAATACACTAGCTGCTTCGAAATGAAATATGTATGATGGTGAGTGGTTCCATATCATATATTCAAAAGGTGGCCATCTGCTCCTTTAGGAGCTTTAGATATAGGCTTTATAAAACCTTTACCTTTTCCCGCATTAGGAAACAAAGTTTTTCAAACTGTGCGTTTCTTGAAAGTCAACACTCAAATTTCATCAAAAAGGAAAAGGTTTGATGGTGGGCCGATACTCTATCAGGAGTAAGCCCATTTGCCAGAAACCGCATTCAGAACCTGTGAAATAGATATATGACGATTTCGAGCTTTGGCACTCTAAGTTTCTTCGGAGTTGAATATGAGCATATCTTCAAGAGAGAATACACTAGCTGCTTCCAAATGAAATATGTATTATGGTGAGTGGTTCCATATCATATATTCAAAAGGTAGCCATCTGCTCCTTTAGGAGCTTTCGATATAGGCTTTATAAAACCTATAACTTTTCCCGCATTCTGAAACAAAGTTTTTCAAACTGTGCGTTTCTTGAAAGTCAACACTCAAATTTAATCCAAAAGGAAAAGGTTTGATAGTGGGCCGATACTCTATCAGGAGTAAGCCCATTTGCCAGAAACCGCATTCAGAGCATGTGAAATACATACATGACGATTTCAAGCTTTGCCACTCTAAGTTTCTTAGGAGTTGAATATGAGCATATCTTCAAGAGAGAATACACTAGCTGCTTTCAAATGAAATATGTATTATGGTGAGTGGTTCCATATCATATATTCTAAAGGTAGCCATCTGCTCCTTTAGGAGCTTTAGATATAGGCTTTATGAAACCTTTAACTTTTCCCCCATTCAGAAACAAAGTTTTTCAAACTGTGCATTTCTTGAAAGTCAACACTCAAATTTCATCCGAAAGGAAAAGGTTTGATGGGGGCCGATACTCTATCAGGGGTATGCCCATTTGCCAGAAACCGCATTCAGAGCTTGTGAAATAGATAAAGGACGATTTCAAGCTTTGGAACTCAAAGTTTCTTAGGAGTTGAAAATGAGCATATCTTGAAAAGAGAATACACTAGCTGCTTCAAAATGAAATATGTATGATGGTGAGTGGTTCCATATCATATATTCAAAAGGTAGCCATCTGCTCCTTTAGGAGCTTTAGATATAGGCTTTATAAAACCTTTACCTTTTCCCGCATTCAGAAACAAAGTTTTTCAAACTGTGCGTTTCTTGAAAGTCAACACTCAAATTTCATCAAAAAGGAAAAGGTTTGATGGTGGGCCGATACTCTATCAGGAGTAAGCCCATTTGCCAGAAACCGCATTCAGAACCTGTGAAATAGATATATGACGATTTCAAGCTTTGCCACTCTAAGTTTCTTAGGAGTTGAATATGAGCATATCTTCAAGAGCGAATACACTAGCTGCTTCCAAATGAAATATGTATGATGGTGAGTGGTTCCATATCACATATTCAAAAGGTAGCCATCTGCTCCTTTAGGAGCTTTAGATATAGGCTTTATAAAACCTATAACTTTTCCCCCATTCAGAAACAACGTTTTTCAAACTGTGCATTTCTTGAAAGTCAACACTCAAATTTCATCCGAAAGGAAAAGGTTTGATGGTGGGCCGATACTCTATCAGGAGTAAGCCCATTTGCCAGAAACCGCAATCAGAGCATGTGAAATACATACATGACGATTTCGAGCTTTGGCACTCTAAGTTTCTTAGGAGTTGAATATGAGCATATCTTCAAGGGAGAATACACTAGCTGCTTCCAAATGAAATATGTATGATGGTGAGTGGTTCCATATCATATATTCAAAAGGTAGCCTACTGCTCCTTTAGGAGCTTTAGATATAGGCTTTATAAAACCTTTAACTTTTTCCCCATTCAGAAACAAAGTTTTTCAAACTGTGCATTTCTTGAAAGTCAACACTCAAATTTCATCCAAAAGGAAAAGGTTTGATAGTGAGCCGATACTCTATCAGGAGTAAGCCCATTTGCCAGAAACCGCATTCAGAGCATGTGAAATACATACATGACGATTTCAAGCTTTGCCACTCTAAGTTTCTTAGGAGTTGAATATGAGCATATCTTCAAGAGAGAATACACTAGCTGCTTACAAATGAAATATGTATTATGGTGAGTGGTTCCATATCATATATTCAAAAGGTAGCCATCTGCTCCTTTAGGAGCTTTAGATATAGGCTTTATAAAACCTATAACTTTTCCCGCATTCTGAAACAAAGTTTTTCAAACTGTGCGTTTCTTGAAAGTCAACACTCAAATTTCATCCGAAAGGAAAAGGTTTGATGGTGGGACGATACTCTATCAGGAGTAAGCCCATATGCCAGAAACCGCATTCAGAGCATGTGAAATACATACATGACGATTTCGAGCTTTGGCACTCTAAGTTTCTTAGGAGTTGAATATGAGCATATCTTCAAGAGAGAATACACTAGCTGCTTCCAAATGAAATATGTATTATGGTGAGTGGTTCCATATCATATATTCAAAAGGTTGCCATCTGCTCCTTTAGGAGCTTTAGATATAGGCTTTATAAAACCTATAACTTTTCCCGCATTCTGAAACAAAGTTTTTCAAACTGTGCGTTTCTTGAAAGTCAACACTCAAATTTCATCAAAAAGGAAAAGGTTTGATAGTGGGCCGATACTCTATCAGGAGTAAGCCCATTTGCCAGAAACCGCATTCAGAGCATGTGAAATACATACATGACGATTTCGAGCTTTGGCACTCTAAGTTTCTTAGGAGTTGAATATGAGCATATCTTCAAGGGAGAATATACTAGCTGCTTCCAAATGAAATATGTATGATGGTGAGTGGTTCCATATCATATATTCAAAAGGTGGCCATCTGCTCCTTTAGGAGCTTTAGATATAGGCTTTATAAAACCTTTACCTTTTCCCGCATTAGGAAACAAAGTTTTTCAAACTGTGCGTTTCTTGAAAGTCAACACTCAAATTTCATCAAAAAGGAAAAGGTTTGATGGTGGGCCGATACTCTATCAGGAGTAAGCCCATTTGCCAGAAACCGCATTCAGAACCTGTGAAATAGATATATGACGATTTCGAGCTTTGGCACTCTAAGTTTCTTCGGAGTTGAATATGAGCATATCTTCAAGAGAGAATACACTAGCTGCTTCCAAATGAAATATGTATTATGGTGAGTGGTTCCATATCATATATTCAAAAGGTAGCCATCTGCTCCTTTAGGAGCTTTCGATATAGGCTTTATAAAACCTATAACTTTTCCCGCATTCTGAAACAAAGTTTTTCAAACTGTGCGTTTCTTGAAAGTCAACACTCAAATTTAATCCAAAAGGAAAAGGTTTGATAGTGGGCCGATACTCTATCAGGAGTAAGCCCATTTGCCAGAAACCGCATTCAGAGCATGTGAAATACATACATGACGATTTCAAGCTTTGCCACTCTAAGTTTCTTAGGAGTTGAATATGAGCATATCTTCAAGAGAGAATACACTAGCTGCTTCCAAATGAAATATGTATTATGGTGAGTGGTTCCATATCATATATTCAAAAGGTAGCCATCTGCTCCTTTAGGAGCTTTAGATATAGGCTTTATGAAACCTTTAACTTTTCCCCCATTCAGAAACAAAGTTTTTCAAACTGTGCATTTCTTGAAAGTCAACACTCAAATTTCATCCGAAAGGAAAAGGTTTGATGGGGGGCCGATACTCTATCAGGAGTAAGCCCATTTGCCAGAAACCGCATTCAGAGCTTGTGAAATAGATATATGACGATTTCAAGCTTTGGAACTCTAAGTTTCTTAGGAGTTGAATATGAGCATATCTTCAAGAGAGAATACACTAGCTGCTTCCAAATGAAATATGTATTATGGTGAGTGGTTCCATATCATATATTCAAAAGGTAGCCATCTGCTCCTTTAGGAGCTTTCGATATAGGCTTTATAAAACCTATAACTTTTCCCGCATTCTGAAACAAAGTTTTTCAAACTGTGCGTTTCTTGAAAGTCAACACTCAAATTTCATCCAAAAGGAAAAGGTTTGATAGTGGGCCGATACTCTATCAGGAGTAAGCCCATTTGCCAGAAACCGCATTCAGAGCATGTGAAATACATACATGACGATTTCAAGCTTTGCCACTCTAAGTTTCTTAGGAGTTGAATATGAGCATATCTTCAAGAGAGAATACACTAGCTGCTTCCAAATGAAATATGTATTATGGTGAGTGGTTCCATATCATATATTCAAAAGGTAGCCATCTGCTCCTTTAGGAGCTTTAGATATAGGCTTTATGAAACCTTTAACTTTTCCCCCATTCAGAAACAAAGTTTTTCAAACTGTGCATTTCTTGAAAGTCAACACTCAAATTTCATCCGAAAGGAAAAGGTTTGATGGGGGGCCGATACTCTATCAGGAGTAAGCCCATTTGCCAGAAACCGCATTCAGAGCTTGTGAAATAGATATATGACGATTTCAAGCTTTGGAACTCTAAGTTTCTTAGGAGTTGAAAATGAGCATATCTTGAAAAGAGAATACACTAGCTGCTTCAAAATGAAATATGTATGATGGTGAGTGGTTCCATATCATATATTCAAAAGGTAGCCATCTGCTCCTTTAGGAGCTTTAGATATAGGCTTTATAAAACCTTTACCTTTTCCCGCATTCAGAAACAAAGTTTTTCAAACTGTGCGTTTCTTGAAAGTCAACACTCAAATTTCATCCGAAAGGAAAAGGTTTGATGGTGGGACGATACTCTATCAGGAGTAAGCCCATATGCCAGAAACCGCATTCAGAGCATGTGAAATACATACATGACGATTTCGAGCTTTGGCACTCTAAGTTTCTTAGGAGTTGAATATGAGCATATCTTCAAGAGAGAATACACTAGCTGCTTCCAAATGAAATATGTATGATGGTGAGTGGTTCCATATCACATATTCAAAAGGTAGCCATCTGCTCCTTTAGGAGCTTTAGATATAGGCTTTATAAAACCTATAACTTTACCCCCATTCAGAAACAAAGTTTTTCAAACTGTGCATTTCTTGAAAGTCAACACTCAAATTTCATCAAAAAGGAAAAGGTTTGATGGTGGGCCGATACTCTATCAGGAGTAAGCCCATTTGCCAGAAACCGCATTCAGAACCAGTGAAATAGATATATGACGATTTCAAGCTTTGGAACTCTGAGTTTCTTAGGAGTTGAATATGAGCATATCTTCAAGGGAGAATACACTAGCTGCTTCCAAATGAAATATGTATGATGGTGAGTGGTTCCATATCATATATTCAAAAGGTAGCCATCTGCTCCTTTAGGAGCTTTAGATATAGGCTTTATAAAACCTTTAACTTTTTCCCCATTCAGAAACAAAGTTTTTCAAACTGTGCATTTCTTGAAAGTCAACACTCAAATTTCATCCAAAAGGAAAAGGTTTGATGGGGGGCCAATACTCTATCAGGGGTATGCCCATTTGCCAGAAACCGCATTCAGAGCTTGTGAAATAGATATATGACGATTTCAAGCTTTGGAACTCTAAGTTTCTTAGGAGTTGAAAATGAGCATATCTTGAAAAGAGAATACACTAGCTTCTTCAAAATGAAATATGTATGATGGTGAGTGGTTCCATATCATATATTCAAAAGGTAGCCATCTGCTCCTTTAGGAGCTTTAGATATAGGCTTTATAAAACCTTTACCTTTTCCCGCATTCAGAAACAAAGTTTTTCAAACTGTGCGTTTCTTGAAAGTCAACACTCAAATTTCATCCGAAAGGAAAAGGTTTGATGGTGGGCCGATACTCTATCAGGAGTAAGCCCATTTGCCAGAAACCGCATTCAGAGCATGTGAAATACATACATGACGATTTCGAGCTTTGGCACTCTAAGTTTCTTACGAGTTGAATATGAGCATATCTTGAAAAGAGAATACACTAGCTGTTTCAAAATGAAATATGTATGATGGTGAGTGGTTCCATATCATATATTCCAAAGGTAGCCATCTGCTCCTTTAGGAGCTTTAGATATAGGCTTTATAAAACCTATAACTTTTCCCGCATTCTGAAACAAAGTTTTTCAAACTGTGCGTTTCTTGAAAGTCAACACTCAAATTTCATCCAAAAGGAAAAGGTTTGATAGTGGGCCGATACTCTATCAGGAGTAAGCCCATTTGCCAGAAACCGCATTCAGAGCATGTGAAATACATACATGACGATTTTTAGCTTTGCCACTCTGTTTCTTAGGAGTTGAACATGAGCATATCTTCAAGGGAGAATACACTAGCTGCTTCCAAATGAAATATGTATGATGGTGAGTGGTTCCATATCATATATTCAAAAGGTAGCCATCTGCTCCTTTAGGAGCTTTAGATATAGGCTTTATGAAACCTTTAACTTTTTCCCCATTCAGAAACAAAGTTTTTCAAACTGTGCATTTCTTGAAAGTCAACACTCAAATTTCATCCAAAAGGAAAAGGTTTGATGGGGGGCCAATACTCTATCAGGGGTATGCCCATTTGCCAGAAACCTCATTCAGAGCTTGTGAAATAGATATATGACGATTTCAAGCTTTGGAACTCTAAGTTTCTTAGGAGTTGAAAATGAGCATATCTTGAAAAGAGAATACACTAGCTGCTTCAAAATGAAATATGTATGATGGTGAGTGGTTCCATATCACATATTCAAAAGGTAGCCATCTGCTCCTTTAGGAGCTTTAGATATAGGCTTTATAAAACCTATAACTTTTCCCCCATTCAGAAACAAAGTTTTTCAAACTGTGCATTTCTTGAAAGTCAACACTCAAATTCATCCGAAAGGAAAAGGTTTGATGGTGGGCCGATACTCTATCAGGAGTAAGCCCATTTGCCAGAAACCGCATTCAGAGCATGTGAAATACATACATGACGATTTCGAGCTTTGGCACTCTAAGTTTCTTAGGAGTTGAATATGAGCATATCTTCAAGGGAGAATACACTAGCTGCTTCCAAATGAAATATGTATGATGGTGAGTGGTTCCATATCACATATTCAAAAGGTAGCCATCTGCTCCTTTAGGAGCTTTAGATATAGGCTTTATAAAACCTTTACCTTTTCCCGCATTCAGAAACAAAGTTTTTCAAACTGTGCATTTCTTGAAAGTCAACACTCAAATTTCATCCGAAAGGAAAAGGTTTGATGGTGGGCCGATACTCTATCAGGAGTAAGCCCATTTGCCAAAAACCGCATTCAGAACCAGTGAAATAGATATATGACGATTTCAAGCTTTGGAACTCTAAGTTTCTTAGGAGTTGAATATGAGCATATCTTGAAAAGAGAAAACACTAGCTGCTTCAAAATGAAATATGTATGATGGTGAGTGGTTCCATATCATATATTCAAAAGGTAGCCATCTGCTCCTTTAGGAGCTTTAGATATAGGCTTTATAAAACCTATTACTTTTCCCGCATTCTGAAACAAAGTTTTTCAAACTGTGCGTTTCTTGAAAGTCAACACTCAAATTTCATCCAAAAGGAAAAGGTTTGATAGTGGGCCGATACTCTATCTGGAGTAAGCCCATTTGCCAGAAACCGCATTCAGAGCTTGTGAAATAGATATATGACGATTTCAAGCTTTGGAACTCTAAGTTTCTTAGGAGTTGAAAATGAGCATATCTTCAAGAGAGAATACACTAGCTGCTTCCAAATGAAATATGTATGATGGTGAGTGGTTCCATATCATATATTCAAAAGGTAGCCATCTGCTCCTTTAGGAGCTTTAGATATAGGCTTTATGAAACCTTTAACTTTTTCCCCATTCAGAAACAAAGTTTTTCAAACTGTGCATTTCTTGAAAGTCAACACTCAAATTTCATCCAAAAGGAAAAGGTTTGATGGGGGGCCAATACTCTATCAAGGGTATGCCCATTTGCCAGAAACCGCATTCAGAGCTTGTGAAATAGATATATGACGATTTCAAGCTTTGGAACTCTAAGTTTCTTAGGAGTTGAAAATGAGCATATCTTGAAAAGAGAATACACTAGCTGCTTCAAAATGAAATATGTATGATGGTGAGTGGTTCCATATCATATATTCAAAAGGTAGCCATCTGCTCCTTTAGGAGCTTTAGATATAGGCTTTATAAAACCTTTACCTTTTCCCGCATTCAGAAACAAAGTTTTTCAAACTGTGCGTTTCTTGAAAGTCAACACTCAAATTTCATCAAAAAGGAAAAGGTTTGATGGTGGGCCGATACTCTATCAGGAGTAAGCCCATTTGCCAGAAACCGCATTCAGAACCAGTGAAATAGATATATGACGATTTCAAGCTTTGGAACTCTGAGTTTCTTAGGAGTTGAATATGAGCATATCTTCAAGGGAGAATACACTAGCTGCTTCCAAATGAAATATGTATGATGGTGAGTGGTTCCATATCATATATTCAAAAGGTAGCCATCTGCTCCTTTAGGAGCTTTAGATTTAGGCTTTATAAAACCTTTAACTTTTTCCCCATTCAGAAACAAAGTTTTTCAAACTGTGCATTTCTTGAAAGTCAACACTCAAATTTCATCCAAAAGGAAAAGGTTTGATGGGGGGCCAATACTCTATCAGGGGTATGCCCATTTGCCAGAAACCGCATTCAGAGCTTGTGAAATAGATATATGACGATTTCAAGCTTTGGAACTCTAAGTTTCTTAGGAGTTGAAAATGAGCATATCTTGAAAAGAGAATACACTAGCTGCTTCAAAATGAAATATGTATGATGGTGAGTGGTTCCATATCATATATTCAAAAGGTAGCCATCTGCTCCTTTAGGAGCTTTAGATATAGGCTTTATAAAACCTTTACCTTTTCCCGCATTCAGAAACAAAGTTTTTCAAACTGTACGTTTCTTGAAAGTCAACACTCACATTTCATCAAAAAGGAAAAGGTTTGATGGTGGGCCGATACTCTATCAGGAGTAAGCCCATTTGCCAGAAACCGCATTCAGAACCAGTGAAATAGATATATGACGATTTCAAGCTTTGGAACTCTGAGTTTCTTAGGAGTTGAATATGAGCATATCTTCAAGGGAGAATACACTAGCTGCTTCCAAATGAAATATGTATGATGGTGAGTGGTTCCATATCATATATTCAAAAGGTAGCCATTTGCTCCTTTAGGAGCTTTAGATATAGGCTTTATAAAACCTTTAACTTTTTCCCCATTCAGAAACAAAGTTTTTCAAACTGTGCATTTCTTGAAAGTCAACACTCAAATTTCATCCAAAAGGAAAAGGTTTGATGGGGGGCCAATACTCTATCAGGGGTATGCCCATTTGCCAGAAACCGCATTCAGAGCTTGTGAAATAGATATATGACGATTTCAAGCTTTGGAACTCTAAGTTTCTTAGGAGTTGAAAATGAGCATATCTTGAAAAGAGAATACACTAGCTGCTTCAAAATGAAATATGTATGATGGTGAGTGGTTCCATATCATATATTCAAAAGGTAGCCATCTGCTCCTTTAGGAGCTTTAGATATAGGCTTTATAAAACCTTTACCTTTTCCCGCATTCAGAAACAACGTTTTTCAAACTGTGCGTTTCTTGAAAGTCAACACTCAAATTTCATCCGAAAGGAAAAGGTTTGATGGTGGGCCGATACTCTATCAGGAGTAAGCCCATTTGCCAGAAACCGCATTCAGAGCATGTGAAATACATACATGACGATTTCGAGCTTTGGCACTCTAAGTTTCTTAGGAGTTGAATATGAGCATATCTTGAAAAGAGAATACACTAGCTGTTTCAAAATGAAATATGTATGATGGTGAGTGGTTCCATATCATATATTCAAAAGGTAGCCATCTGCTCCTTTAGGAGCTTTAGATATAGGCTTTATAAAACCTATAACTTTTCCCGCATTCTGAAACAAAGTTTTTCAAACTGTGCGTTTCTTGAAAGTCAACACTCAAATTTCATCCAAAAGGAAAAGGTTTGATAGTGGGCCGATACTCTATCAGGAGTAAGCCCATTTGCCAGAAACCGCATTCAGAGCATGTGAAATACATACATGACGATTTTTAGCTTTGCCACTCTGTTTCTTAGGAGTTGAACATGAGCATATCTTCAAGGGAGAATACACTAGCTGCTTCCAAATGAAATATGTATGATGGTGAGTGGTTCCATATCATATATTCAAAAGGTAGCCATCTGCTCCTTTAGGAGCTTTAGATATAGGCTTTATGAAACCTTTAACTTTTTCCCCATTCAGAAACAAAGTTTTTCAAACTGTGCATTTCTTGAAAGTCAATACTCAAATTTCATCCAAAAGGAAAAGGTTTGATGGGGGGCCAATACTCTATCAGGGGTATGCCCATTTGCCAGAAACCGCATTCAGAGCTTGTGAAATAGATATATGACGATTTCAAGCTTTGGAACTCTAAGTTTCTTAGGAGTTGAAAATGAGCATATCTTGAAAAGAGAATACACTAGCTGCTTCAAAATGAAATATGTATGATGGTGAGTGGTTCCATATCATATATTCAAAAGGTAGCCATCTGCTCCTTTAGGAGCTTTAGATATAGGCTTTATAAAACCTTTACCTTTTCCCGCATTCAGAAACAAAGTTTTTCAAACTGTACGTTTCTTGAAAGTCAACACTCAAATTTCATCAAAAAGGAAAAGGTTTGATGGTGGGCCGATACTCTATCAGGAGTAAGCCCATTTGCCAGAAACCGCATTCAGAACCAGTGAAATAGATATATGACGATTTCAAGCTTTGGAACTCTGAGTTTCTTAGGAGTTGAATATGAGCATATCTTCAAGGGAGAATACACTAGCTGCTTCCAAATGAAATATGTATGATGGTGAGTGGTTCCATATCATATATTCAAAAGGTAGCCTACTGCTCCTTTAGGAGCTTTAGATATAGGCTTTATAAAACCTTTACCTTTTCCCGCATTCAGAAACAAAGTTTTTCAAACTGTGCATTTCTTGAAAGTCAACACTCAAATTTCATCCAAAAGGAAAAGGTTTGATGGGGGGCCAATACTCTATCAGGGGTATGCCCATTTGCCAGAAACCGCATTCAGAGCTTGTGAAATAGATATATGACGATTTCAAGCTTTGGAACTCTAAGTTTCTTAGGAGTTGAAAATGAGCATATCTTCAAGAGAGAATACACTAGCTGCTTCCAAATGAAATATGTATGATGGTGAGTGGTTCCATATCATATATTCAAAAGGTAGCCATCTGCTCCTTTAGGAGCTTTAGATATAGGCTTTATGAAACCTTTAACTTTTTCCCCATTCAGAAACAAAGTTTTTCAAACTGTGCATTTCTTGAAAGTCAACACTCAAATTTCATCCAAAAGGAAAAGGTTTGATGGGGGGCCAATACTCTATCAAGGGTATGCCCATTTGCCAGAAACCGCATTCAGAGCTTGTGAAATAGATATATGACGATTTCAAGCTTTGGAACTCTAAGTTTCTTAGGAGTTGAAAATGAGCATATCTTGAAAAGAGAATACACTAGCTGCTTCAAAATGAAATATGTATGATGGTGAGTGGTTCCATATCATATATTCAAAAGGTAGCCATCTGCTCCTTTAGGAGCTTTAGATATAGGCTTTATAAAACCTTTACCTTTTCCCGCATTCAGAAACAAAGTTTTTCAAACTGTGCGTTTCTTGAAAGTCAACACTCAAATTTCATCAAAAAGGAAAAGGTTTGATGGTGGGCCGATACTCTATCAGGAGTAAGCCCATTTGCCAGAAACCGCATTCAGAACCAGTGAAATAGATATATGACGATTTCAAGCTTTGGAACTCTGAGTTTCTTAGGAGTTGAATATGAGCATATCTTCAAGGGAGAATACACTAGCTGCTTCCAAATGAAATATGTATGATGGTGAGTGGTTCCATATCATATATTCAAAAGCTAGCCATCTGCTCCTTTAGGAGCTTTAGATTTAGGCTTTATAAAACCTTTAACTTTTTCCCCATTCAGAAACAAAGTTTTTCAAACTGTGCATTTCTTGAAAGTCAACACTCAAATTTCATCCAAAAGGAAAAGGTTTGATGGGGGGCCAATACTCTATCAGGGGTATGCCCATTTGCCAGAAACCGCATTCAGAGCTTGTGAAATAGATATATGACGATTTCAAGCTTTGGAACTCTAAGTTTCTTAGGAGTTGAAAATGAGCATATCTTGAAAAGAGAATACACTAGCTGCTTCAAAATGAAATATGTATGATGGTGAGTGGTTCCATATCATATATTCAAAAGGTAGCCATCTGCTCCTTTAGGAGCTTTAGATATAGGCTTTATAAAACCTTTACCTTTTCCCGCATTCAGAAACAAAGTTTTTCAAACTGTACGTTTCTTGAAAGTCAACACTCACATTTCATCAAAAAGGAAAAGGTTTGATGGTGGGCCGATACTCTATCAGGAGTAAGCCCATTTGCCAGAAACCGCATTCAGAACCAGTGAAATAGATATATGACGATTTCAAGCTTTGGAACTCTCAGTTTCTTAGGAGTTGAATATGAGCATATCTTCAAGGGAGAATACACTAGCTGCTTCCAAATGAAATATGTATGATGGTGAGTGGTTCCATATCATATATTCAAAAGGTAGCCATTTGCTCCTTTAGGAGCTTTAGATATAGGCTTTATAAAACCTTTAACTTTTTCCCCATTCGGAAACAAAGTTTTTCAAACTGTGCATTTCTTGAAAGTCAACACTCAAATTTCATCCAAAAGGAAAAGGTTTGATGGGGGGCCAATACTCTATCAGGGGTATGCCCATTTGCCAGAAACCGCATTCAGAGCTTGTGAAATAGATATATGACGATTTCAAGCTTTGGAACTCTAAGTTTCTTAGGAGTTGAAAATGAGCATATCTTGAAAAGAGAATACACTAGCTGCTTCAAAATGAAATATGTATGATGGTGAGTGGTTCCATATCATATATTCAAAAGGTAGCCATCTGCTCCTTTAGGAGCTTTAGATATAGGCTTTATAAAACCTTTACCTTTTCCCGCATTCAGAAACAACGTTTTTCAAACTGTGCGTTTCTTGAAAGTCAACACTCAAATTTCATCCGAAAGGAAAAGGTTTGATGGTGGGCCGATACTCTATCAGGAGTAAGCCCATTTGCCAGAAACCGCATTCAGAGCATGTGAAATACATACATGACGATTTCGAGCTTTGGCACTCTAAGTTTCTTAGGAGTTGAATATGAGCATATCTTGAAAAGAAAATACACTAGCTGTTTCAAAATGAAATATGTATGATGGTGAGTGGTTCCATATCATATATTCAAAAGGTAGCCATCTGCTCCTTTAGGAGCTTTAGATATAGGCTTTATAAAACCTATAACTTTTCCCGCATTCTGAAACAAAGTTTTTCAAACTGTGCGTTTCTTGAAAGTAAACACTCAAATTTCATCCAAAAGGAAAAGGTTTGATGGTGGGCCGATACTCTATCAGGAGTAAGCCCATTTGCCAGAAACCGCATTCAGAGCATGTGAAATACATACATGACGATTTTTAGCTTTGCCACTCTGTTTCTTAGGAGTTGAACATGAGCATATCTTCAAGGGAGAATACACTAGCTGCTTCCAAATGAAATATGTATGATGGTGAGTGGTTCCATATCATATATTCAAAAGGTAGCCATCTGCTCCTTTAGGAGCTTTAGATATAGGCTTTATGAAACCTTTAACTTTTTCCCCATTCAGAAAAAAAGTTTTTCAAACTGTGCATTTCTTGAAAGTCAACACTCAAATTTCATCCAAAAGGAAAAGGTTTGATGGGGGGCCAATACTCTATCAGGGGTATGCCCATTTGCCAGAAACCGCATTCAGAGCTTGTGAAATAGATATATGACGATTTCAAGCTTTGGAACTCTAAGTTTCTTAGGAGTTGAAAATGAGCATATCTTGAAAAGAGAATACACTAGCTGCTTCAAAATGAAATATGTATGATGGTGAGTGGTTCCATATCATATATTCAAAAGGTAGCCATCTGCTCCTTTAGGAGCTTTAGATATAGGCTTTATAAAACCTTTACCTTTTCCCGCATTCAGAAACAAAGTTTTTCAAACTGTACGTTTCTTGAAAGTCAACACTCAAATTTCATCAAAAAGGAAAAGGTTTGATGGTGGGCCGATACTCTATCAGGAGTAAGCCCATTTGCCAGAAACCGCATTCAGAACCAGTGAAATAGATATATGACGATTTCAAGCTTTGGAACTCTGAGTTTCTTAGGAGTTGAATATGAGCATATCTTCAAGGGAGAATACACTAGCTGCTTCCAAATGAAATATGTATGATGGTGAGTGGTTCCATATCATATATTCAAAAGGTAGCCATTTGCTCCTTTAGGAGCTTTAGATATAGGCTTTATAAAACCTTTAACTTTTTCCCCATTCAGAAACAAAGTTTTTCAAACTGTGCATTTCTTGAAAGTCAACACTCAAATTTCATCCAAAAGGAAAAGGTTTGATGGGGGGCCAATACTCTATCAGGGGTATGCCCATTTGCCAGAAACCGCATTCAGAGCTTGTGAAATAGATATATGACGATTTCAAGCTTTGGAACTCTAAGTTTCTTAGGAGTTGAAAATGAGCATATCTTGAAAAGAGAATACACTAGCTGCTTCAAAATGAAATATGTATGATGGTGAGTGGTTCCATATCATATATTCAAAAGGTAGCCATCTGCTCCTTTAGGAGCTTTAGATATAGGCTTTATAAAACCTTTACCTTTTCCCGCATTCAGAAACAAAGTTTTTCAAACTGTGCGTTTCTTGAAAGTCAACACTCAAATTTCATCCGAAAGGAAAAGGTTTGATGGTGGGCCGATACTCTATCAGGAGTAAGCCCATTTGCCAGAAACCGCATTCAGAGCATGTGAAATACATACATGACGATTTCGAGCTTTGGCACTCTAAGTTTCTTAGGAGTTGAATATGAGCATATCTTGAAAAGAGAATACACTAGCTGTTTCAAAATGAAATATGTATGATGGTGAGTGGTTCCATATCATATATTCAAAAGGTAGCCATCTGCTCCTTTAGGAGCTTTAGATATAGGCTTTATAAAACCTATAACTTTTCCCGCATTCTGAAACAAAGTTTTTCAAACTGTGCGTTTCTTGAAAGTCAACACTCAAATTTCATCCAAAAGGAAAAGGTTTGATAGTGGGCCGATACTCTATCAGGAGTAAGCCCATTTGCCAGAAACCGCATTCAGAGCATGTGAAATACATACATGACGATTTTTAGCTTTGCCACTCTGTTTCTTAGGAGTTGAACATGAGCATATCTTCAAGGGAGAATACACTAGCTGCTTCCAAATGAAATATGTATGATGGTGAGTGGTTCCATATCATATATTCAAAAGGTAGCCATCTGCTCCTTTAGGAGCTTTAGATATAGGCTTTATGAAACCTTTAACTTTTTCCCCATTCAGAAACAAAGTTTTTCAAACTGTGCATTTCTTGAAAGTCAACACTCAAATTTCATCCAAAAGGAAAAGGTTTGATGGGGGGCCAATACTCTATCAGGGGTATGCCCATTTGCCAGAAACCGCATTCAGAGCTTGTGAAATAGATATATGACGATTTCAAGCTTTGGAACTCTAAGTTTCTTAGGAGTTGAAAATGAGCATATCTTGAAAAGAGAATACACTAGCTGCTTCAAAATGAAATATGTATGATGGTGAGTGGTTCCATATCATATATTCAAAAGGTAGCCATCTGCTCCTTTAGGAGCTTTAGATATAGGCTTTATAAAACCTTTACCTTTTCCCGCATTCAGAAACAAAGTTTTTCAAACTGTGCGTTTCTTGAAAGTCAACTCTCAAATTTCATCAAAAAGGAAAAGGTTTGATGGTGGGCCGATACTCTATCAGGAGTAAGCCCATTTGCCAGAAACCGCATTCAGAACCAGTGAAATAGATATATGACGATTTCAAGCTTTGGAACTCTGAGTTTCTTAGGAGTTGAATATGAGCATATCTTCAAGGGAGAATACACTAGCTGCTTCCAAATGAAATATGTATGATGGTGAGTGGTTCCATATCATATATTCAAAAGGTAGCCATCTGCTCCTTTAGGAGCTTTAGATATAGGCTTTATAAAACCTTTAACTTTTTCCCCATTCAGAAACAAAGTTTTTCAAACTGTGCATTTCTTGAAAGTCAACACTCAAATTTCATCCAAAAGGAAAAGGTTTGATGGGGGGCCAATACTCTATCAGGGGTATGCCCATTTGCCAGAAACCGCATTCAGAGCTTGTGAAATAGATATATGACGATTTCAAGCTTTGGAACTCTAAGTTTCTTAGGAGTTGAAAATGAGCATATCTTGAAAAGAGAATACACTAGCTGCTTCAAAATGAAATATGTATGATGGTGAGTGGTTCCATATCATATATTCAAAAGGTAGCCATCTGCTCCTTTAGGAGCTTTAGATATAGGCTTTATAAAACCTTTACCTTTTCCCGCATTCAGAAACAAAGTTTTTCAAACTGTGCGTTTCTTGAAAGTCAACACTCAAATTTCATCCGAAAGGAAAAGGTTTGATGGTGGGCCGATACTCTATCAGGAGTAAGCCCATTTGCCAGAAACCGCATTCAGAGCATGTGAAATACATACATGACGATTTCGAGCTTTGGCACTCTAAGTTTCTTAGGAGTTGAATATGAGCATATCTTGAAAAGAGAATACACTAGCTGTTTCAAAATGAAATATGTATGATGGTGAGTGGTTCCATATCATATATTCAAAAGGTAGCCATCTGCTCCTTTAGGAGCTTTAGATATAGGCTTTATAAAACCTATAACTTTTCCCGCATTCTGAAACAAAGTTTTTCAAACTGTGCGTTTCTTGAAAGTCAACACTCAAATTTCATCCAAAAGGAAAAGGTTTGATAGTGGGCCGAAACTCTATCAGGAGTAAGCCCATTTGCCAGAAACCGCATTCAGAGCATGTGAAATACATACATGACGATTTTTAGCTTTGCCACTCTGTTTCTTAGAAGTTGAAAATGAGCATATCTTGAAAAGAGAATACACTAGCTGCTTCAAAATGAAATATGTATGATGGTGAGTGGTTCCATATCATATATTCAAAAGGTAGCCATCTGCTCCTTTAGGAGCTTTAGATATAGGCTTTATAAAACCTTTACCTTTTCCCGCATTCAGAAACAAAGTTTTTCAAACTGTACGTTTCTTGAAAGTCAACACTCAAATTTCATCAAAAAGGAAAAGGTTTGATGGTGGGCCGATACTCTATCAGGAGTAAGCCCATTTGCCAGAAACCGCATTCAGAACCAGTGAAATAGATATATGACGATTTCAAGCTTTGGAACTCTGAGTTTCTTAGGAGTTGAATATGAGCATATCTTCAAGGGAGAATACACTAGCTGCTTCCAAATGAAATATGTATGATGGTGAGTGGTTCCATATCATATATTCAAAAGGTAGCCATTTGCTCCTTTAGGAGCTTTAGATATAGGCTTTATAAAACCTTTAACTTTTTCCCCATTCAGAAACAAAGTTTTTCAAACTGTGCATTTCTTGAAAGTCAACACTCAAATTTCATCCAAAAGGAAAAGGTTTGATGGGGGGCCAATACTCTATCAGGGGTATGCCCATTTGCCAGAAACCGCATTCAGAGCTTGTGAAATAGATATATGACGATTTCAAGCTTTGGAACTCTAAGTTTCTTAGGAGTTGAAAATGAGCATATCTTGAAAAGAGAATACACTAGCTGCTTCAAAATGAAATATGTATGATGGTGAGTGGTTCCATATCATATATTCAAAAGGTAGCCATCTGCTCCTTTAGGAGCTTTAGATATAGGCTTTATAAAACCTTTACCTTTTCCCGCATTCAGAAACAAAGTTTTTCAAACTGTGCGTTTCTTGAAAGTCAACACTCAAATTTCATCCGAAAGGAAAAGGTTTGATGGTGGGCCGATACTCTATCAGGAGTAAGCCCATTTGCCAGAAACCGCATTCAGAGCATGTGAAATACATACATGACGATTTCGAGCTTTGGCACTCTAAGTTTCTTAGGAGTTGAATATGAGCATATCTTGAAAAGAGAATACACTAGCTGTTTCAAAATGAAATATGTATGATGGTGAGTGGTTCCATATCATATATTCAAAAGGTAGCCATCTGCTCCTTTAGGAGCTTTAGATATAGGCTTTATAAAACCTATAACTTTTCCCGCATTCTGAAACAAAGTTTTTCAAACTGTGCGTTTCTTGAAAGTCAACACTCAAATTTCATCCAAAAGGAAAAGGTTTGATAGTGGGCCGATACTCTATCAGGAGTAAGCCCATTTGCCAGAAACCGCATTCAGAGCATGTGAAATACATACATGACGATTTTTAGCTTTGCCACTCTGTTTCTTAGGAGTTGAACATGAGCATATCTTCAAGGGAGAATACACTAGCTGCTTCCAAATGAAATATGTATGATGGTGAGTGGTTCCATATCATATATTCAAAAGGTAGCCATCTGCTTTTTTAGGAGCTTTAGATATAGGCTTTATGAAACCTTTAACTTTTTCCCCATTCAGAAACAAAGTTTTTCAAACTGTGCATTTCTTGAAAGTCAACACTCAAATTTCATCCAAAAGGAAAAGGTTTGATGGGGGGCCAATACTCTATCAGGGGTATGCCCATTTGCCAGAAACCGCATTCAGAGCTTGTGAAATAGATATATGACGATTTCAAGCTTTGGAACTCTAAGTTTCTTAGGAGTTGAAAATGAGCATATCTTGAAAAGAGAATACACTAGCTGCTTCAAAATGAAATATGTATGATGGTGAGTGGTTCCATATCATATATTCAAAAGGTAGCCATCTGCTCCTTTAGGAGCTTTAGATATAGGCTTTATAAAACCTTTACCTTTTCCCGCATTCAGAAACAAAGTTTTTCAAACTGTGAGTTTCTTGAAAGTCAACTCTCAAATTTCATCAAAAAGGAAAAGGTTTGATGGTGGGCCGATACTCTATCAGGAGTAAGCCCATTTGCCAGAAACCGCATTCAGAGCATGTGAAATACATACATGACGATTTCGAGCTTTGGCACTCTAAGTTTCTTAGGAGTTGAATATGAGCATATCTTGAAAAGAGAATACACTAGCTGTTTCAAAATGAAATATGTATGATGGTGAGTGGTTCCATATCATATATTCAAAAGGTAGCCATCTGCTCCTTTAGGAGCTTTAGATATAGGCTTTATAAAACCTATAACTTTTCCCGCATTCTGAAACAAAGTTTTTCAAACTGTGCATTTCTTGAAAGTCAACACTCAAATTTCATCCAAAAGGAAAAGGTTTGATAGTGGGCCGAAACTCTATCAGGAGTAAGCCCATTTGCCAGAAACCGCATTCAGAGCATGTGAAATACATACATGACGATTTTTAGCTTTGCCACTCTGTTTCTTAGAAGTTGAAAATGAGCATATCTTGAAAAGAGAATACACTAGCTGCTTCAAAATGAAATATGTATGATGGTGAGTGGTTCCATATCACATATTCAAAAGGTAGCCATCTGCTCCTTTAGGAGCTTTAGATATAGGCTTTATAAAACCTATAACTTTTCCCCCATTCAGAAACAAAGTTTTTCAAACTGTGCATTTCTTGAAAGTCAACACTCAAATTCATCCGAAAGGAAAAGGTTTGATGGTGGGCCGATACTCTATCAGGAGTAAGCCCATTTGCCAGAAACCGCATTCAGAGCATGTGAAATACATACATGACGATTTCGAGCTTTGGCACTCTAAGTTTCTTAGGAGTTGAATATGAGCATATCTTCAAGGGAGAATACACTAGCTGCTTCCAAATGAAATATGTATGATGGTGAGTGGTTCCATATCACATATTCAAAAGGTAGCCATCTGCTCCTTTAGGAGCTTTAGATATAGGCTTTATAAAACCTTTACCTTTTCCCGCATTCAGAAACAAAGTTTTTCAAACTGTGCATTTCTTGAAAGTCAACACTCAAATTTCATCCGAAAGGAAAAGGTTTGATGGTGGGCCGATACTCTATCAGGAGTAAGCCCATTTGCCAGAAACCGCATTCAGAACCAGTGAAATAGATATATGACGATTTCAAGCTTTGGAACTCTAAGTTTCTTAGGAGTTGAATATGAGCATATCTTGAAAAGAGAATACACTAGCTGCTTCAAAATGAAATATGTATGATGGTGAGTGGTTCCATATCATATATTCAAAAGGTAGCCATCTGCTCCTTTAGGAGCTTTAGATATAGGCTTTATAAAACCTATTACTTTTCCCGCATTCTGAAACAAAGTTTTTCAAACTGTGCGTTTCTTGAAAGTCAACACTCAAATTTCATCCAAAAGGAAAAGGTTTGATAGTGGGCCGATACTCTATCAGGAGTAAGCCCATTTGCCAGAAACCGCATTCAGAGCATGTGAAATACATACATGACGATTTTTAGCTTTGCCACTCTAAGTTTCTTAGGAGTTGAACATGAGCATATCTTCAAGGGAGAATACACTAGCTGCTTCCAAATGAAATATGTATGATGGTGAGTGGTTCCATATCATATATTCAAAAGGTAGCCATCTGCTCCTTTAGGAGCTTTAGATATAGGCTTTATGAAACCTTTAACTTTTTCCCCATTCAGAAACAAAGTTTTTCAAACTGTGCATTTCTTGAAAGTCAACACTCAAATTTCATCCAAAAGGAAAAGGTTTGATGGGGGGCCAATACTCTATCAGGGGTATGCCCATTTGCCACAAACCGCATTCAGAGCTTGTGAAATAGATATATGACGATTTCAAGCTTTGGAACTCTAAGTTTCTTAGGAGTTGAAAATGAGCATATCTTGAAAAGAGAATACACTAGCTGCTTCAAAATGAAATATGTATGATGGTGAGTGGTTCCATATCATATATTCAAAAGGTAGCCATCTGCTCCTTTAGGAGCTTTAGATATAGGCTTTATGAAACCTTTAACTTTTTCCCCATTCAGAAACAAAGTTTTTCAAACTGTGCATTTCTTGAAAGTCAACACTCAAATTTCATCGAAAAGGAAAAGGTTTGATGGGGGGCCAATACTCTATCAGGGGTAGGCCCATTTGCCAGAAACCGCATTCAGAGCTTGTGAAATAGATATATGACGATTTCAAGCTTTGGAACTCTAAGTTTCTTAGGAGTTGAATATGAGCATATCTTCAAGGGAGAATACACTAGCTGCTTCCAAATGAAATATGTATTATGGTGACTGGTTCCATATCATATATTCAAAAGGTAGCCATCTGCTCCTTTAGGAGCTTTAGATATAGGCTTTATAAAACCTTTACCTTTTCCCGCATTCAGAAACAAATTTTTTTTAAATGTGCGTTTCTTGAAAGTCAACACTTAAATTTCATCAAAAAGGAAAAGGTTTGATGGTGGGCCGATAATCTATCAGGAGTAAGCCCATTTGCCAGAAACCGCATTCAGAACCAGTGAAATAGATATATGAAGATTTCAAGCTTTGGAACTCTAAGTTTCTTAGGAGTTGAATATGAGCATATCTTGAAAAGAGAATACACTAGCTGCTTCAAAATGAAATATGTTTGATGGTGAGTGGTTCCATATCATATATTCAAAAGGTAGCCATCTGCTCATTTAGGAGCTTTAGATATAGGCTTTATAAAACCTTTACCTTTTCACGCATTCAGAAACAAAGTTTTTCAAACTGTGCGTTTCTTGAAAGTCAACACTCAAATTTCATCCGAAAGGAAAAGGTTTGATGGTGGGCCGATACTCTATCAGGAGTAAGCCCATTTGCCAGAAACCGCATTCAGAGCATGTGAAATACATACATGACGATTTCGAGCTTTGGCACTCTAAGTTTCTTAGGAGTTGAATATGAGCATATCTTCAAGGGAGAATACACTAGCTGCTTCCAAATGAAATATGTATGATGGTGAGTGGTTCCATATCACATATTGAAAAGGTAGCCATCTGCTCCTTTAGGAGCTTTAGATATAGGCTTTATAAAACCTATAACTTTTCCCGCATTCTGAAACAAAGTTTTTCAAACTGTGCGTTTCTTGAAAGTCAACACTCAAATTTCATCAAAAAGGAAAAGGTTTGATAGTGGGCCGATACTCTATCAGGAGTAAGCCCATTTGCCAGAAACCGCATTCAGAGCATGTGAAATACATACATGACGATTTTTAGCTTTGCCACTCTAAGTTTCTTAGGAGTTGAACATGAGCATATCTTCAAGGGAGAATACACTAGCTGCTTCCAAATGAAATATGTATGATGGTGAGTGGTTCCATATCATATATTCAAAAGGTAGCCATCTGCTCCTTTAGGAGCTTTAGATATAGGCTTTATGAAACCTTTAACTTTTTCCCCATTCAGAAACAAAGTTTTTCAAACTGTGCATTTCTTGAAAGTCAACACTCAAATTTCATCAAAAAGGAAAAGGTTTGATGGGGGGCCAATACTCTATCAGGGGTATGCCCATTTGCCAGAAACCTCATTCATCCATCCATCCATCCATTATCTTAACCCGCTTATCCTGAACAGGGTCGCAGGGGGGCTGGAGCCTATCCCAGCATACATTGGGCGAAAGGCAGGAATACACCCTGGACAGGTCGCCAGTCCATCACAGGGCACACACACCATTCACTCACACACTCATACCTATGGGCAATTTAGACTCTCCAATCAGCCTAACCTGCATGTCTTTGGACTGTGGGAGGAAACCGGAGTACCCGGAGGAAACCCACGCAGACACGGGGAGAACATGCAAACTCCACACAGAGAGGCCCCGGCCGACGGGGATTCGAACCCAGGACCTCCTTGCTGTGAGGCTGCAGTGCTACCCACTGCACCATCCGTGCCGCCGAAACCTCATTCAGAGCTTGTGAAATAGATATATGACGATTTCAAGCTTTGGAACTCCAAGTTTCTTAGAAGTTGAAAATGAGCATATCTTGAAAAGAGAATACACTAGCTGCTTCAAAATGAAATATGTATGATGGTGAGTGGTTCCATATCACATATTCAAAAGGTAGCCATCTGCTCCTTTAGGAGCTTTAGATATAGGCTTTATAAAACCTATAACTTTTCCCCCATTCAGAAACAAAGTTTTTCAAACTGTGCATTTCTTGAAAGTCAACACTCAAATTCATCCGAAAGGAAAAGGTTTGATGGTGGGCCGATACTCTATCAGGAGTAAGCCCATTTGCCAGAAACCGCATTCAGAGCATGTGAAATACATACATGACGATTTCGAGCTTTGGCACTCTAAGTTTCTTAGGAGTTGAATATGAGCATATCTTCAAGGGAGAATACACTAGCTGCTTCCAAATGAAATATGTATGATGGTGAGTGGTTCCATATCACATATTCAAAAGGTAGCCATCTGCTCCTTTAGGAGCTTTAGATATAGGCTTTATAAAACCTTTACCTTTTCCCGCATTCAGAAACAAAGTTTTTCAAACTGTGCATTTCTTGAAAGTCAACACTCAAATTTCATCCGAAAGGAAAAGGTTTGATGGTGGGCCGATACTCTATCAGGAGTAAGCCCATTTGCCAGAAACCGCTTTCAGAACCAGTGAAATAGATATATGACGATTTCAAGCTTTGGAACTCTAAGTTTCTTAGGAGTTGAATATGAGCATATCTTGAAAAGAGAATACACTAGCTGCTTCAAAATGAAATATGTATGATGGTGAGTGGTTCCATATCATATATTCAAAAGGTAGCCATCTGCTCCTTTAGGAGCTTTAGATATAGGCTTTATAAAACCTATTACTTTTCCCGCATTCTGAAACAAAGTTTTTCAAACTGTGCGTTTCTTGAAAGTCAACACTCAAATTTCATCCAAAAGGAAAAGGTTTGATAGTGGGCCGATACTCTATCAGGAGTAAGCCCATTTGCCAGAAACCGCATTCAGAGCATGTGAAATACATACATGACGATTTTTAGCTTTGCCACTCTAAGTTTCTTAGGAGTTGAACATGAGCATATCTTCAAGGGAGATTACACTAGCTGCTTCCAAATGAAATATGTATGATGGTGAGTGGTTCCATATCATATATTCAAAAGGTAGCCATCTGCTCCTTTAGGAGCTTTAGATATAGGCTTTATGAAACCTTTAACTTTTTCCCCATTCAGAAACAAAGTTTTTCAAACTGTGCATTTCTTGAAAGTCAACACTCAAATTTCATCCAAAAGGAAAAGGTTTGATGGGGGGCCAATACTCTATCAGGGGTATGCCCATTTGCCAGAAACCGCATTCAGAGCTTGTGAAATAGATATATGACGATTTCAAGCTTTGGAATTCTAAGTTTCTTAGGAGTTGAAAATGAGCATATCTTGAAAAGAGAATACACTAGCTGCTTCAAAATGAAATATGTATGATGGTGAGTGGTTCCATATCATATATTCAAAAGGTAGCCATCTGCTCCTTTAGGAGCTTTAGATATAGGCTTTATGAAACCTTTAACTTTTTCCCCATTCAGAAACAAAGTTTTTCAAACTGTGCATTTCTTGAAAGTCAACACTCAAATTTCATCGAAAAGGAAAAGGTTTGATGGGGGGCCAATACTCTATCAGGGGTAGGCCCATTTGCCAGAAACCGCATTCAGAGCTTGTGAAATAGATATATGACGATTTCAAGCTTTGGAACTCTAAGTTTCTTAGGAGTTGAATATGAGCATATCTTCAAGGGAGAATACACTAGCTGCTTCCAAATGAAATATGTATTATGGTGAGTGGTTCCATATCATATATTCAAAAGGTAGCCATCTGCTCCTTTAGGAGCTTTAGATATAGGCTTTATAAAACCTTTACCTTTTCCCGCATTCAGAAACAAATTTTTTTTAAATGTGCGTTTCTTGAAAGTCAACACTTAAATTTCATCAAAAAGGAAAAGGTTTGATGGTGGGCCGATACTCTATCAGGAGTAAGCCCATTTGCCAGAAACCGCATTCAGAACCAGTGAAATAGATATATGAAGATTTCAAGCTTTGGAACTCTAAGTTTCTTAGGAGTTGAATATGAGCATATCTTGAAAAGAGAATACACTAGCTGCTTCAAAATGAAATATATTTGATGGTGAGTGGTTCCATATCATATATTCAAAAGGTAGCCATCTGCTCCTTTAGGAGCTTTAGATATAGGCTTTATAAAACCTTTACCTTTTCACGCATTCAGAAACAAAGTTTTTCAAACTGTGCGTTTCTTGAAAGTCAACACTCAAATTTCATCCGAAAGGAAAAGGTTTGATGGTGGGCCGATACTCTATCAGGAGTAAGCCCATTTGCCAGAAACCGCATTCAGAGCATGTGAAATACATACATGACGATTTCGAGCTTTGGCACTCTAAGTTTCTTAGGAGTTGAATATGAGCATATCTTCAAGGGAGAATACACTAGCTGCTTCCAAATGAAATATGTATGATGGTGAGTGGTTCCATATCACATATTGAAAAGGTAGCCATCTGCTCCTTGAGGAGCTTTAGATATAGGCTTTATAAAACCTATAACTTTTCCCGCATTCTGAAACAAAGTTTTTCAAACAGTGCGTTTCTTGAAAGTCAACACTCAAATTTCATCAAAAAGGAAAAGGTTTGATAGTGGGCCGATACTCTATCAGGAGTAAGCCCATTTGCCAGAAACCGCATTCAGAGCATGTGAAATACATACATGACGATTTTTAGCTTTGCCACTCTAAGTTTCTTAGGAGTTGAACATGAGCATATCTTCAAGGGAGAATACACTAGCTGCTTCCAAATGAAATATGTATGATGGTGAGTGGTTCCATATCATATATTCAAAAGGTAGCCATCTGCTCCTTTAGGAGCTTTAGATATAGGCTTTATGAAACCTTTAACTTTTTCCCCATTCAGAAACAAAGTTTTTCAAACTGTGCATTTCTTGAAAGTCAACACTCAAATTTCATCCAAAAGGAAAAGGTTTGATGGGGGGCCAATACTCTATCAGGGGTATGCCCATTTGCCAGAAACCGCATTCAGAGCTTGTGAAATAGATATATGACGATTTCAAGCTTTGGAACTCTAAGTTTCTTAGGAGTTGAAAATGAGCATATCTTGAAAAGAGAATACACTAGCTGCTTCAAAATGAAATATGTATGATGGTGAGTGGTTCCATATCATATATTCAAAAGGTAGCCATCTGCTCCTTTAGGAGCTTTAGATATAGGCTTTATAAAACCTATTACTTTTCCCGCATTCTGAAACAAAGTTTTTCAAACTGTGCGTTTCTTGAAAGTCAACACTCAAATTTCATCCAAAAGGAAAAGGTTTGATAGTGGGCCGATACTCTATCAGGAGTAAGCCCATTTGCCAGAAACCGCATTCAGAGCATGTGAAATACATACATGACGATTTTTAGCTTTGCCACTCTAAGTTTCTTAGGAGTTGAACATGAGCATATCTTCAAGGGAGATTACACTAGCTGCTTCCAAATGAAATATGTATGATGGTGAGTGGTTCCATATCATATATTCAAAAGGTAGCCATCTGCTCCTTTAGGAGCTTTAGATATAGGCTTTATGAAACCTTTAACTTTTTCCCCATTCAGAAACAAAGTTTTTCAAACTGTGCATTTCTTGAAAGTCAACACTCAAATTTCATCCAAAAGGAAAAGGTTTGATGGGGGGCCAATACTCTATCAGGGGTATGCCCATTTGCCAGAAACCGCATTCAGAGCTTGTGAAATAGATATATGACGATTTCAAGCTTTGGAACTCTAAGTTTCTTAGGAGTTGAAAATGAGCATATCTTGAAAAGAGAATACACTAGCTGCTTCAAAATGAAATATGTATGATGGTGAGTGGTTCCATATCATATATTCAAAAGGTAGCCATCTGCTCCTTTAGGAGCTTTAGATATAGGCTTTATGAAACCTTTAACTTTTTCCCCATTCAGAAACAAAGTTTTTCAAACTGTGCATTTCTTGAAAGTCAACACTCAAATTTCATCGAAAAGGAAAAGGTTTGATGGGGGGCCAATACTCTATCAGGGGTAGGCCCATTTGCCAGAAACCGCATTCAGAGCTTGTGAAATAGATATATGACGATTTCAAGCTTTGGAACTCTAAGTTTCTTAGGAGTTGAATATGAGCATATCTTCAAGGGAGAATACACTAGCTGCTTCCAAATGAAATATGTATTATGGTGAGTGGTTCCATATCATATATTCAAAAGGTAGCCATCTGCTCCTTTAGGAGCTTTAGATATAGGCTTTATAAAACCTTTACCTTTTCCCGCATTCAGAAACAAATTTTTTTTAAATGTGCGTTTCTTGAAAGTCAACACTTAAATTTCATCAAAAAGGAAAAGGTTTGATGGTGGGCCGATACTCTATCAGGAGTAAGCCCATTTGCCAGAAACCGCATTCAGAACCAGTGAAATAGATATATGAAGATTTCAAGCTTTGGAACTCTAAGTTTCTTAGGAGTTGAATATGAGCATATCTTGAAAAGAGAATACACTAGCTGCTTCAAAATGAAATATATTTGATGGTGAGTGGTTCCATATCATATATTCAAAAGGTAGCCATCTGCTCCTTTAGGAGCTTTAGATATAGGCTTTATAAAACCTTTACCTTTTCACGCATTCAGAAACAAAGTTTTTCAAACTGTGCGTTTCTTGAAAGTCAACACTCAAATTTCATCCGAAAGGAAAAGGTTTGATGGTGGGCCGATACTCTATCAGGAGTAAGCCCATTTGCCAGAAACCGCATTCAGAGCATGTGAAATACATACATGACGATTTCGAGCTTTGGCACTCTAAGTTTCTTAGGAGTTGAATATGAGCATATCTTCAAGGGAGAATACACTAGCTGCTTCCAAATGAAATATGTATGATGGTGAGTGGTTCCATATCACATATTGAAAAGGTAGCCATCTGCTCCTTGAGGAGCTTTAGATATAGGCTTTATAAAACCTATAACTTTTCCCGCATTCTGAAACAAAGTTTTTCAAACAGTGCGTTTCTTGAAAGTCAACACTCAAATTTCATCAAAAAGGAAAAGGTTTGATAGTGGGCCGATACTCTATCAGGAGTAAGCCCATTTGCCAGAAACCGCATTCAGAGCATGTGAAATACATACATGACGATTTTTAGCTTTGCCACTCTAAGTTTCTTAGGAGTTGAACATGAGCATATCTTCAAGGGAGAATACACTAGCTGCTTCCAAATGAAATATGTATGATGGTGAGTGGTTCCATATCATATATTCAAAAGGTAGCCATCTGCTCCTTTAGGAGCTTTAGATATAGGCTTTATGAAACCTTTAACTTTTTCCCCATTCAGAAACAAAGTTTTTCAAACTGTGCATTTCTTGAAAGTCAACACTCAAATTTCATCCAAAAGGAAAAGGTTTGATGGGGGGCCAATACTCTATCAGGGGTATGCCCATTTGCCAGAAACCGCATTCAGAGCTTGTGAAATAGATATATGACGATTTCAAGCTTTGGAACTCTAAGTTTCTTAGGAGTTGAAAATGAGCATATCTTGAAAAGAGAATACACTAGCTGCTTCAAAATGAAATATGTATGATGGTGAGTGGTTCCATATCATATATTCAAAAGGTAGCCATCTGCTCCTTTAGGAGCTTTAGATATAGGCTTTATAAAACCTTTACCTTTTCCCGCATTCAGAAACAAAGTTTTTCAAACTGTGCGTTTCTTGAAATTCAACACTCAAATTTCATCCGAAAGGAAAAGGTTTGATGGTGGGCCGATACTCTATCAGGTGTATGCCCATTTGCCAGAAACCGCATTCAGAGCATGTGAAATACATACATGACGATTTCGAGCTTTGGCACTCTAAGTTTCTTAGGAGTTGAATATGAGCATATCTTCAAGGGAGAATACACTAGCTGCTTCCAAATGAAATATGTATTATGGTGAGTGGTTCCATATCATATATTCAAAAGGTAGCCATCTGCTCCTTTAGGAGCTTTAGATATAGGCTTTATAAAACCTTTACCTTTTCCCGCATTCAGAAACAAAATTTTTTTAAATGTGCGTTTCTTGAAAGTCAACACTTAAATTTCATCAAAAAGGAAAAGGTTTGATGGTGGGCCGATACTCTATCAGGAGTAAGCCCATTTGCCAGAAACCACATTCAGAACCAGTGAAATAGATATATGACGATTTCAAGCTTTGGAACTCTAAGTTTCTTAGGAGTTGAATATGAGCATATCTTGAAAAGAGAATACACTAGCTGCTTCAAAATGAAATATGTATGATGGTGAGTGGTTCCATATCATATATTCAAAAGGTAGCCATCTGCTCCTTTAGGAGCTTTAGATATAGGCTTTATAAAACCTTTACCTTTTCCCGCATTCAGAAACAAAGTTTTTCAAACTGTGCGTTTCTTGAAAGTCAACACTCAAATTTCATCCAAAAGGAAAAGGTTTGATGGTGGGCCGATACTCTATCAGGAGTAAGCCCATTTACCAGAAACCGCATTCAGATCCTGTGAAATACATACATGACGATTTCAAGCTTTGCCACTCTAAGTTTCTTAGGAGTTGAATATGAGCATATCTTCAAGAGAGAATACACTAGCTGCTTCCAAATGAAATATGTATTATGGTGAGTGGTTCCATATCATATATTCAAAAGGTAGCCATCTGCTCCTTTAGGAGCTTTAGATATAGGCTTTATAAAACCTATAACTTTTCCCGCATTCTGAAACAAAGTTTTTCAAACTGTGCGTTTCTTGAAAGTCAACACTCAAATTTCATCCAAAAGGAAAAGGTTTGATAGTGGGCCAATACTCTATCAGGGGTATGCCCATTTGCCAGAAACCGCATTCAGATCCTGTGAAATAGATATATGAAGATTTCAAGCTTTGGAACTCTAAGTTTCTTAGGAGTTGAATATGAGCATATCTTCAAGGGAGAATACACTAGCTGCTTCCAAATGAAATATGTATGATGGTGAGTGGTTCCATATCATATATTCAAAAGGTAGCCATCTGCTCCTTTAGGAGCTTTAGATATAGGCTTTATGAAACCTTTAACATTTTCCCCATTCAGAAACAAAGTTTTTCAAACTGTGCATTTCTTGAAAGTCAACACTCAAATTTCATCCAAAAGGAAAAGGTTTGATGGGGGGTCAATACTCTATCAGGGGTATGCCCATTTGCCAGAAACCGCATTCAGAGCTTGTGAAATAGATATATGACGATTTCAAGCTTTGGAACTCTAAGTTTCTTAGGAGTTGAAAATGAGCATATCTTGAAAAGAGAATACACTAGCTGCTTCAAAATGAAATATGTATGATGGTGAGTGGTTCCATATCATATATTCAAAAGGTAGCCATCTGCTCCTTTAGGAGCTTTAGATATAGGCTTTATAAAACTTTTACCTTTTCCCGCATTCAGAAACAAAGTTTTTCAAACTGTGCGTTTCTTGAAAGTCAACACTCAAATTTCATCCGAAAGGAAAAGGTTTGATGGTGGGCCGATACTCTATCAGGAGTAAGCCCATTTGCCAGAAACCGCATTCAGAGCATGTGAAATACATACATGACGATTTCGAGCTTTGGCACTCTAAGTTTCTTAGGAGTTGAATATGAGCATATCTTCAAGGGAGAATACACTAGCTGCTTCCAAATGAAATATGTATGATGGTGAGTGGTTCCATATCATATATTCAAAAGGTAGCCATCTGCTCCTTTAGGAGCTTTAGATATAGGCTTTATAAAACCTTTCACTTTTTCCCCATTCAGAAACAAAGTTTTTCAAACTGTGCATTTCTTGAAAGTCAACACTCAAATTTCACCCGAAAGGAAAAGGTTTGATGGTGGGCCGATACTCTATCAGGAGTAAGCCCATTTGCCAGAAACCGCATTCAGAGCATGTGAAATACATACATGACGATTTTTAGCTTTGCCACTCTAAGTTTCTTAGGAGTTGAACATGAGCATATCTTCAAGGGAGAATACACTAGCTGCTTCCAAATGAAATATGTATGATGGTGAGTGGTTCCATATCATATATTCAAAAGGTAGCCATCTGCTCCTTTAGGAGCTTTAGATATAGGCTTTATGAAACCTTTAACTTTTTCCCCATTCAGAAACAAAGTTTTTCAAACTGTGCATTTCTTGAAAGTCAACACTCAAATTTCATCCAAAAGGAAAAGGTTTGATGGGGGGCCAATACTCTATCAGGGGTATGCCCATTTGCCAGAAACCGCATTCAGAGCTTGTGAAATAGATATATGACGATTTCAAGCTTTGGAACTCTAAGTTTCTTAGGAGTTGAAAATGAGCATATCTTGAAAAGAGAATACACTAGCTGCTTCAAAATGAAATATGTATGATGGTGAGTGGTTCCATATCACATATTCAAAAGGTAGCCATCTGCTCCTTTAGGAGCTTTAGATATAGGCTTTATGAAACCTTTAACTTTTTCCCCATTCCGAAACAAAGTTTTTCAAACTGTGCATTTCTTGAAAGTCAACACTCAAATTTCATCCAAAAGGAAAAGGTTTGATGGGGGGCCAATACTCTATCAGGGGTAGGCGCATTTGCCAGAAACCGCATTCAGAGCTTGTGAAATAGATATATGACGATTTCAAGCTTTGGAACTCTAAGTTTCTTAGGAGTTGAAAATGAGCATATCTTGAAAAGAGAATACACTAGCTGCTTCAAAATTAAATATGTATGATGGTGAGTGGTTCCATATCATATATTCAAAAGGTAGCCATCTGCTCCTTTAGGAGCTTTAGATATAGGCTTTATAAAACCTTTACCTTTTCCCGCATTCAGAAACAAAGTTTTTCAAACTGTGCGTTTCTTGAAAGTCAACACTCAAATTTCATCAAAAAGGAAAAGGTTTGATGGTGGGCCGATACTCTATCAGGAGTAAGCCCATTTGCCAGAAACCGCATTCAGAACCTGTGAAATAGATATATGACGATTTCGAGCTTTGGCACTCTAAGTTTCTTAGGAGTTGAATATGAGCATATCTTCAAGGGAGAATACACTAGCTGCTTCCAAATGAAATATGTATGATGGTGAGTGGTTCCATATCATATATTCAAAAGGTAGCCATCTGCTCCTTTAGGAGCTTTAGATATAGGCTTTATAAAACCTTTCACTTTTTCCCCATTCAGAAACAAAGTTTTTCAAACTGTGCATTTCTTGAAAGTCAACACTCAAATTTCACCCGAAAGGAAAAGGTTTGATGGTGGGCCGATACTCTATCAGGAGTAAGCCCATTTGCCAGAAACCGCATTCAGAGCATGTGAAATACATACATGACGATTTCGAGCCTTGGCACTCTAAGTTTCTTAGGAGTTGAATATGAGCATATCTTCAAGGGAGAATACACTAGCTGCTTCCAAATGAAATATGTATGATGGTGAGTGGTTCCATATCATATATTCAAAAGGTAGCCATCTGCTCCTTTAGGAGCTTTAGATATAGGCTTTATAAAACCTTTAACTTTTTCCCCATTCAGAAACAAAGTTTTTCAAACTGTGCATTTCTTGAAAGTCAACACTCAAATTTCATCCAAAAGGAAAAGGTTTGATGGGGGGCCAATACTCTATCAGGGGTATGACCATTTGCCAGAAACCGCATTCAGAGCTTGTGAAATAGATATATGACGATTTCAAGCTTTGGAACTCTAAGTTTCTTAGGAGTTGAAAATGAGCATATCTTGAAAAGAGAATACACTTGCTGCTTCCAAATGAAATATATATGATGGTGAGTGGTTCCATATCATATATTCAAAAGGTAGCCATCTGCTCCTTTAGGAGCTTTAGATATAGGCTTTATAAAACCTTTACCTTTTTCCCCATTCAGAAACAAAGTTTTTCAAACTGTGCATTTCTTGAAAGTCAACACTCAAATTTCATCCGAAAGGAAAAGGTTTGATGGTGGGCCGATACTCTATCAGGAGTAAGCCCATTTGCCAGAAACCGCATTCAGAGCATGTGAAATACATACATGACGATTTCGAGCTTTGGCACTCTAAGTTTCTTAGGAGTTGAATATGAGCATATCTTCAAGGGAGAATACACTAGCTGCTTCCAAATGAAATATGTATGATGGTGAGTGGTTCCATATCACATATTCAAAAGGTAGCCATCTGCTCCTTTAGGAGCTTTAGATATAGGCTTTATAAAACCTTTACCTTTTCCCGCATTCAGAAACAAAGTTTTTCAAACTGTGCATTTCTTGAAAGTCAACAATCAAATTTCATCCGAAAGGAAAAGGTTTGATGGTGGGCCGATACTCTATCAGGAGTAAGCCCATTTGCCAGAAACCGCATTCAGAGCATGTGAAATACATACATGACGATTTCGAGCTTTGGCACTCTAAGTTTCTTAGGAGTTGAATATGAGCATATCTTCAAAGGAGAATACACTAGCTGCTTCCAAATGAAATATGTATGATGGTGAGTGGTTCCATATCATATATTCAAAAGGTAGCCATCTGCTCCTTTAGGAGCTTTAGATATAGGCTTTATAAAACCTTTCACTTTTTCCCCATTCAGAAACAAAGTTTTTCAAACTGTGCATTTCTTGAAAGTCAACACTCAAATTTCACCCGAAAGGAAAAGGTTTGATGGTGGGCCGATACTCTATCAGGAGTAAGCCCATTTGCCAGAAACCGCATTCAGAGCATGTGAAATACATACATGACGATTTTTAGCTTTGCCACTCTAAGTTTCTTAGGAGTTGAACATGAGCATATCTTCAAGGGAGAATACACTAGCTGCTTCCAAATGAAATATGTATGATGGTGAGTGGTTCCATATCATATATTCAAAAGGTAGCCATCTGCTCCTTTAGGAGCTTTAGATATAGGCTTTATGAAACCTTTAACTTTTTCCCCATTCAGAAACAAAGTTTTTCAAACTGTGCATTTCTTGAAAGTCAACACTCAAATTTCATCCAAAAGGAAAAGGTTTGATGGGGGGCCAATACTCTATCAGGGGTATGCCCATTTGCCAGAAACCGCATTCAGAGCTTGTGAAATAGATATATGACGATTTCAAGCTTTGGAACTCTAAGTTTCTTAGGAGTTGAAAATGAGCATATCTTGAAAAGAGAATACACTAGCTGCTTCAAAATGAAATATGTATGATGGTGAGTGGTTCCATATCACATATTCAAAAGGTAGCCATCTGCTCCTTTAGGAGCTTTAGATATAGGCTTTATGAAACCTTTAACTTTTTCCCCATTCCGAAACAAAGTTTTTCAAACTGTGCATTTCTTGAAAGTCAACACTCAAATTTCATCCAAAAGGAAAAGGTTTGATGGGGGGCCAATACTCTATCAGGGGTAGGCCCATTTGCCAGAAACCGCATTCAGAGCTTGTGAAATAGATATATGACGATTTCAAGCTTTGGAACTCTAAGTTTCTTAGGAGTTGAAAATGAGCATATCTTGAAAAGAGAATACACTAGCTGCTTCAAAATTAAATATGTATGATGGTGAGTGGTTCCATATCATATATTCAAAAGGTAGCCATCTGCTCCTTTAGGAGCTTTAGATATAGGCTTTATAAAACCTTTACCTTTTCCCGCATTCAGAAACAAAGTTTTTCAAACTGTGCGTTTCTTGAAAGTCAACACTCAAATTTCATCAAAAAGGAAAAGGTTTGATGGTGGGCCGATACTCTATCAGGAGTAAGCCCATTTGCCAGAAACCGCATTCAGAACCTGTGAAATAGATATATGACGATTTCGAGCTTTGGCACTCTAAGTTTCTTAGGAGTTGAATATGAGCATATCTTCAAGGGAGAATACACTAGCTGCTTCCAAATGAAATATGTATGATGGTGAGTGGTTCCATATCATATATTCAAAAGGTAGCCATCTGCTCCTTTAGGAGCTTTAGATATAGGCTTTATAAAACCTTTCACTTTTTCCCCATTCAGAAACAAAGTTTTTCAAACTGTGCATTTCTTGAAAGTCAACACTCAAATTTCACCCGAAAGGAAAAGGTTTGATGGTGGGCCGATACTCTATCAGGAGTAAGCCCATTTGCCAGAAACCGCATTCAGAGCATGTGAAATACATACATGACGATTTCGAGCCTTGGCACTCTAAGTTTCTTAGGAGTTGAATATGAGCATATCTTCAAGGGAGAATACACTAGCTGCTTCCAAATGAAATATGTATGATGGTGAGTGGTTCCATATCATATATTCAAAAGGTAGCCATCTGCTCCTTTAGGAGCTTTAGATATAGGCTTTATAAAACCTTTAACTTTTTCCCCATTCAGAAACAAAGTTTTTCAAACTGTGCATTTCTTGAAAGTCAACACTCAAATTTCATCCAAAAGGAAAAGGTTTGATGGGGGGCCAATACTCTATCAGGGGTATGACCATTTGCCAGAAACCGCATTCAGAGCTTGTGAAATAGATATATGACAATTTCAAGCTTTGGAACTCTAAGTTTCTTAGGAGTTGAAAATGAGCATATCTTGAAAAGAGAATACACTTGCTGCTTCCAAATGAAATATATATGATGGTGAGTGGTTCCATATCATATATTCAAAAGGTAGCCATCTGCTCCTTTAGGAGCTTTAGATATAGGCTTTATAAAACCTTTACCTTTTTCCCCATTCAGAAACAAAGTTTTTCAAACTGTGCATTTCTTGAAAGTCAACACTCAAATTTCATCCGAAAGGAAAAGGTTTGATGGTGGGCCGATACTCTATCAGGAGTAAGCCCATTTGCCAGAAACCGCATTCAGAGCATGTGAAATACATACATGACGATTTCGAGCTTTGGCACTCTAAGTTTCTTAGGAGTTGAATATGAGCATATCTTCAAGGGAGAATACACTAGCTGCTTCCAAATGAAATATGTATGATGGTGAGTGGTTCCATATCACATATTCAAAAGGTAGCCATCTGCTCCTTTAGGAGCTTTAGATATAGGCTTTATAAAACCTTTACCTTTTCCCGCATTCAGAAACAAAGTTTTTCAAACTGTGCATTTCTTGAAAGTCAACAATCAAATTTCATCCGAAAGGAAAAGGTTTGATGGTGGGCCGATACTCTATCAGGAGTAAGCCCATTTGCCAGAAACCGCATTCAGAACCAGTGAAATAGATATATGACGATTTCAAGCTTTGGAACTCTAAGTTTCTTAGGAGTTGAATATGAGCATATCTTGAAAAGAGAATACACTAGCTGCTTCAAAATGAAATATGTATGATGGTGAGTGGTTCCATATCATATATTCAAAAGGTAGCCATCTGCTCCTTTAGGAGCTTTAGATATAGGCTTTATAAAACCTTTACCTTTTCCCGCATTCAGAAACAAAGTTTTTCAAACTGTGCGTTTCTTGAAAGTCAACACTCAAATTTCATCCAAAAGGAAAAGGTTTGATGGTGGGCCGATACTCTATCAGGAGTAAGCCCATTTGCCAGAAACCGCATTCAGAGCTTGTGAAATAGATATATGACGATTTCAAGCTTTGGAACTCTAAGTTTCTTAGGAGTTGAATATGAGCATATCTTCAAGGGAGAATACACTAGCTGCTTCCAAATGAAATATGTATGATGGTGAGTGGTTCCATATCATATATTCAAAAGGTAGCCATCTGCTCCTTTAGGAGCTTTAGATATAGGCTTTATAAAACCTTTCACTTTTTCCCCATTCAGAAACAAAGTTTTTCAAACTGTGCATTTCTTGAAAGTCAACACTCAAATTTCACCCGAAAGGAAAAGGTTTGATGGTGGGCCGATACTCTATCAGGAGTAAGCCCATTTGCCAGAAACCGCATTCAGAGCATGTGAAATACATACATGACGATTTTTAGCTTTGCCACTCTAAGTTTCTTAGGAGTTGAACATGAGCATATCTTCAAGGGAGAATACACTAGCTGCTTCCAAATGAAATATGTATGATGGTGAGTGGTTCCATATCATATATTCAAAAGGTAGCCATCTGCTCCTTTAGGAGCTTTAGATATAGGCTTTATAAAACCTTTAACTTTTTCCCCATTCTGAAACAAAGTTTTTCAAACTGTGCATTTCTTGAAAGTCAACACTCAAATTTCATCCAAAAGGAAAAGGTTTGATGGGGGGCCAATACTCTATCAGGGGTATGCCCATTTGCCAGAAACCGCATTCAGAGCTTGTGAAATAGATATATGACGATTTCAAGCTTTGGAACTCTAAGTTTCTTAGGAGTTGAAAATGAGCATATCTTGAAAAGAGAATACACTAGCTGCTTCAAAATGAAATATGTATGATGGTGAGTGGTTCCATATCACATATTCAAAAGGTAGCCATCTGCTCCTTTAGGAGCTTTAGATATAGGCTTTATGAAACCTTTAACTTTTTCCCCATTCCGAAACAAAGTTTTTCAAACTGTGCATTTCTTGAAAGTCAACACTCAAATTTCATCCAAAAGGAAAAGGTTTGATGGGGGGCCAATACTCTATCAGGGGTAGGCCCATTTGCCAGAAACCGCATTCAGAGCTTGTGAAATAGATATATGACGATTTCAAGCTTTGGAACTCTAAGTTTCTTAGGAGTTGAAAATGAGCATATCTTGAAAAGAGAATACACTAGCTGCTTCAAAATTAAATATGTATGATGGTGAGTGGTTCCATATCATATATTCAAAAGGTAGCCATCTGCTCCTTTAGGAGCTTTAGATATAGGCTTTATAAAACCTTTACCTTTTCCCGCATTCAGAAACAAAGTTTTTCAAACTGTGCGTTTCTTGAAAGTCAACACTCAAATTTCATCAAAAAGGAAAAGGTTTGATGGTGGGCCGATACTCTATCAGGAGTAAGCCCATTTGCCAGAAACCGCATTCAGAACCTGTGAAATAGATTTATGACGATTTCGAGCTTTGGCACTCTAAGTTTCTTAGGAGTTGAACATGAGCATATCTTCAAGGGAGAATACACTAGCTGCTTCCAAATGAAATATGTATGATGGTGAGTGGTTCCATATCATATATTCAAAAGGTAGCCATCTGCTCCTTTAGGAGCTTTAGATATAGGCTTTATAAAACCTTTAACTTTTTCCCCATTCAGAAACAAAGTTTTTCAAACTGTGCATTTCTTGAAAGTCAACACTCAAATTTCATCCAAAAGGAAAAGGTTTGATGGGGGGCCAATACTCTATCAGGGGTATGCCCATTTGCCAGAAACCGCATTCAGAGCTTGTGAAATAGATATATGACGATTTCAAGCTTTGGAACTCTAAGTTTCTTAGGAGTTGAAAATGAGCATATCTTGAAAAGAGAATACACTAGCTGCTTCAAAATGAAATATGTATGATGGTGAGTGGTTCCATATCACATATTCAAAAGGTAGCCATCTGCTCCTTTAGGAGCTTTAGATATAGGCTTTATGAAACCTTTAACTTTTTCCCCATTCCGAAACAAAGTTTTTCAAACTGTGCATTTCTTGAAAGTCAACACTCAAATTTCACCCGAAAGGAAAAGGTTTGATGGTGGGCCGATACTCTATCAGGAGTAAGCCCATTTGCCAGAAACCGCATTCAGAGCATGTGAAATACATACATGACGATTTTTAGCTTTGCCACTCTAAGTTTCTTAGGAGTTGAACATGAGCATATCTTCAAGGGAGAATATACTAGCTGCTTCCAAATGAAATATGTATGATGGTGAGTGGTTCCATATCATATATTCAAAAGGTAGCCATCTGCTCCTTTAGGAGCTTTAGATATAGGCTTTATAAAACCTTTAACTTTTTCCCCATTCAGAAACAAAGTTTTTCAAACTGTGCATTTCTTGAAAGTCAACACTCAAATTTCATCCAAAAGGAAAAGGTTTGATGGGGGGCCAATACTCTATCAGGGGTATGCCCATTTGCCAGAAACCGCATTCAGAGCTTGTGAAATAGATATATGACGATTTCAAGCTTTGGAACTCTAAGTTTCTTAGGAGTTGAAAATGAGCATATCTTGAAAAGAGAATACACTAGCTGCTTCAAAATGAAATATGTATGATGGTGAGTGGTTCCATATCACATATTCAAAAGGTAGCCATCTGCTCCTTTAGGAGCTTTAGATATAGGCTTTATGAAACCTTTAACTTTTTCCCCATTCCGAAACAAAGTTTTTCAAACTGTGCATTTCTTGAAAGTCAACACTCAAATTTCATCCAAAAGGAAAAGGTTTGATGGGGGGCCAATACTCTATCAGGGGTAGGCCCATTTGCCAGAAACCGCATTCAGAGCTTGTGAAATAGATATATGACGATTTCAAGCTTTGGAACTCTAAGTTTCTTAGGAGTTGAAAATGAGCATATCTTGAAAAGAGAATACACTAGCTGCTTCAAAATTAAATATGTATGATGGTGAGTGGTTCCATATCATATATTCAAAAGGTAGCCATCTGCTCCTTTAGGAGCTTTAGATATAGGCTTTATAAAACCTTTCACTTTTTCCCCATTCAGAAACAAAGTTTTTCAAACTGTGCATTTCTTGAAAGTCAACACTCAAATTTCACCCGAAAGGAAAAGGTTTGATGGTGGGCCGATACTCTATCAGGAGTAAGCCCATTTGCCAGAAACCGCATTCAGAACCTGTGAAATAGATTTATGACGATTTCGAGCTTTGGCACTCTAAGTTTCTTAGGAGTTGAACATGAGCATATCTTCAAGGGAGAATACACTAGCTGCTTCCAAATGAAATATGTATGATGGTGAGTGGTTCCATATCATATATTCAAAAGGTAGCCATCTGCTCCTTTAGGAGCTTTAGATATAGGCTTTATAAAACCTTTAACTTTTTCCCCATTCAGAAACAAAGTTTTTCAAACTGTGCATTTCTTGAAAGTCAACACTCAAATTTCATCCAAAAGGAAAAGGTTTGATGGGGGGCCAATACTCTATCAGGGGTATGCCCATTTGCCAGAAACCGCATTCAGAGCTTGTGAAATAGATATATGACGATTTCAAGCTTTGGAACTCTAAGTTTCTTAGGAGTTGAAAATGAGCATATCTTGAAAAGAGAATACACTAGCTGCTTCAAAATGAAATATGTATGATGGTGAGTGGTTCCATATCACATATTCAAAAGGTAGCCATCTGCTCCTTTAGGAGCTTTAGATATAGGCTTAATAAAAATTTACCTTTTCCCGCATTCAGAAACAAAGTTTTTCAAACTGTGCGTTTCTTGAAAGTCAACACTCAAATTTCATCAAAAAGGAAAAGGTTTGATGGTGGGCCGATACTCTATCAGGAGTAAGCCCATTTGCCAGAAACCGCATTCAGAACCTGTGAAATAGATTTATGACGATTTCGAGCTTTGGCACTCTAAGTTTCTTAGGAGTTGAATATGAGCATATCTTCAAGGGAGAATACACTAGCTGCTTCCAAATGAAATATGTATGATGGTGAGTGGTTCCATATCATATATTCAAAAGGTAGCCATCTGCTCCTTTAGGAGCTTTAGATATAGGCTTTATAAAACCTTTCACTTTTTCCCCATTCAGAAACAAAGTTTTTCAAACTGTGCATTTCTTGAAAGTCAACACTCAAATTTCACCCGAAAGGAAAAGGTTTGATGGTGGGCCAATACTCTATCAGGAGTAAGCCCATTTGCCAGAAACCGCATTCAGAGCATGTGAAATACATACATGACGATTTCGAGCCTTGGCACTCTAAGTTTCTTAGGAGTTGAATATGAGCATATCTTGAAAAGAGAATACACTAGTTGCTTCAAAATGAAATATGTATGATGGTGAGTGGTTCCATATCATATATTCAAAAGGTAGCCATCTGCTCCTTTAGGAGCTTTAGATATAGGCTTTATAAAACCTTTAACTTTTTCCCCATTCAGAAACAAAGTTTTTCAAACTGTGCATTTCTTGAAAGTCAACACTCAAATTTCATCCAAAAGGAAAAGGTTTGATGGGGGGCCAATACTCTATCAGGGGTATGACCATTTGCCAGAAACCGCATTCAGAGCTTGTGAAATAGATATATGACGATTTCAAGCTTTGGAACTCTAAGTTTCTTAGGAGTTGAAAATGAGCATATCTTGAAAAGAGAATACACTAGCTGCTTCAAAATGAAATATGTATGATGGTGAGTGGTTCCATATCATATATTCAAAAGGTAGCCATCTGCTCCTTTAGGAGCTTTAGATATAGGCTTTATAAAACCTATAACTTTTCCCCCATTCAGAAACAAAGTTTTTCAAACTGTGCGTTTCTTGAAAGTCAACACTCAAATTTCATCCGAAAGGAAAAGGTTTGATGGTGGGCCGATACTCTATCAGGAGTAAGCCCATTTGCCAGAAACCGCAATCAGAGCATGTGAAATACATACATGACGATTTCGAGCTTTGGCACTCTAAGTTTCTTAGGAGTTGAATATGAGCATATCTTCAAGGGAGAATACACTAGCTGCTTCCAAATGAAATATGTATGATGGTGAGTGGTTCCATATCATATATTCAAAAGGTAGCCATCTGCTCCTTTAGGAACTTTAGATATAGGCTTTATGAAACCTTTAACTTTTTCCCCATTCAGAAACAAAGTTTTTCAAACTGTGCATTTCTTGAAAGTCAACACTCAAATTTCATCCAAAAGGAAAAGGTTTGATGGGGGGCCAATACTCTATCAGGGGTATGCTCATTTGCCAGAAACCGCATTCAGAGCTTGTGAAATAGATATATGACGATTTCAAGCTTTGGAACTCTAAGTTTCTTAGGAGTTGAATATGAGCATATCTTCAAGGGAGAATACACTAGCTGCTTCCAAATGAAATATGTATGATGGTGAGTGGTTCCATATCATATATTCAAAAGGTAGCCATCTGCTCCTTTAGGAGCTTTAGATATAGGCTTTATGAAACCTTTAACTTTTTCCCCATTCAGAAACAAAGTTTTTCAAACTGTGCATTTCTTGAAAGTCAACACTCAAATTTCATCCAAAAGGAAAAGGTTTGATGGGGGGCCAATACTCTATCAGGGGTATGCTCATTTGCCAGAAACCGCATTCAGAGCTTGTGAAATAGATATATGACGATTTCAAGCTTTGGAACTCTAAGTTTCTTAGGAGTTGAAAATGAGCATATCTTGAAAAGAGAATACACTAGCTGCTTCAAAATGAAATATGTATGATGGTGAGTGGTTCCATATCATATATTCAAAAGGTAGCCATCTGCTCCTTTAGGAGCTTTAGATATAGGCTTTATAAAACCTTACCTTTCCCGCATTCAGAAACAAAGTTTTTCAAACTGTGCGTTTCTTGAAAGTCAACACTCAAATTTCATCCGAAAGGAAAAGGTTTGATGGTGGGCCGATACTCTATCAGGTGTAAGCCCATTTGCCAGAAACCGCAATCAGAGCATGTGAAATACATACATGACGATTTCGAGCTTTGGCACTCTAAGTTTCTTAAAAGTTGAATATGAGCATATCTTCAAGGGAGAATACACTAGCTGCTTCCAAATGAAATATGTATGATGGTGAGTGGTTCCATATCACATATTCAAAAGGTAGCCATCTGCTCCTTTAGGAGCTTTAGATATAGGCTTTATAAAACCTTTACCTTTTCCCGCATTCAGAAACAAAGTTTTTCAAACGGTGCGTTTCTTGAAAGTCAACACTCAAATTTCATCCAAAAGGAAAAGGTTTGATGGTGGGCCGATACTCTATCAGGAGTAAGCCCATTTGCCAGAAACCGCATTCAGAACCTGTGAAATAGATTTATGACGATTTCGAGCTTTGGCACTCTAAGTTTCTTAGGAGTTGAAAATGAGCATATCTTGAAAAGAGAATACACTAGCTGCTTCCAAATGAAATATGTATGATGGTGAGTGGTTCCATATCATATATTCAAAAGGTAGCCATCTGCTCCTTTAGGAGCTTTAGATAAAGGCTTTATAAAACCTATAACTTTTCCCCCATTCAGAAACAAAGTTTTTCAAACTGTGCATTTCTTGAAAGTCAACACTCAAATTTCATCCGAAAGGAAAAGGTTTGATGGTGGGCCGATACTCTATCAGGAGTAAGCCCATTTGCCAGAAACCGCAATCAGAGCATGTGAAATACATACATGACGATTTCGAGCTTTGGCACTCTAAGTTTCTTAGGAGTTGAATATGAGCATATCTTCAAGGGAGAATACACTAGCTGCTTCCAAATGAAATATGTATGATGGTGAGTGGTTCCATATCATATATTCAAAAGGTAGCCATCTGCTCCTTTAGGAGCTTTAGATATAGGCTTTATGAAACCTTTAACTTTTTCCCCATTCAGAAACAAAGTTTTTCAAACTGTGTATTTCTTGAAAGTCAACACTCAAATTTCATCCAAAAGGAAAAGGTTTGATGGGGGGCCAATACTCTATCAGGGGTATGCTCATTTGCCAGAAACCGCATTCAGAGCTTGTGAAATAGATATATGACGATTTCAAGCTTTGGAACTCTAAGTTTCTTAGGAGTTGAAAATGAGCATATCTTGAAAAGAGAATACACTAGCTGCTTCAAAATGAAATATGTATGATGGTGAGTGGTTCCATATCATATATTCAAAAGGTAGCCATCTGCTCCTTTAGGAGCTTTAGATATAGGCTTTATAAAACCTTACCTTTCCCGCATTCAGAAACAAAGTTTTTCAAACTGTGCGTTTCTTGAAAGTCAACACTCAAATTTCATCCGAAAGGAAAAGGTTTGATGGTGGGCCGATACTCTATCAGGAGTAAGCCCATTTGCCAGAAACCGCAATCAGAGCATGTGAAATACATACATGACGATTTCGAGCTTTGGCACTCTAAGTTTCTTAGGAGTTGAATATGAGCATATCTTCAAGGGAGAATACACTAGCTGCTTCCAAATGAAATATGTATGGTGGTGAGTGGTTCCATATCATATATTCAAAAGGTAGCCATCTGCTCCTTTAGGAGCTTTAGATATAGGCTTTATGAAACCTTTAACTTTTTCCCCATTCAGAAACAATGTTTTTCAAACTGTGCATTTCTTGAAAGTCAACACTCAAATTTCATCCAAAAGGAAAAGGTTTGATGGGGGGCCAATACTCTATCAGGGGTATGCCCATTTGCCAGAAACCGCATTCAGAGCTTGTGAAATAGATATATGACGATTTCAAGCTTTGGAACTCTAAGTTTCTTAGGAGTTGAAAATGAGCATATCTTGAAAAGAGAATACACTAGCTGCTTCAAAATGAAATATGTATGATGGTGAGTGGTTCCATATCATATATTCAAAAGGTAGCCATCTGCTCCTTTAGGAGCTTTAGATATAGGCTTTATAAAACCTTACCTTTCCCGCATTCAGAAACAAAGTTTTTCAAACTGTGCGTTTCTTGAAAGTCAACACTCAAATTTCATCAAAAAGGAAAAGGTTTGATGGTGGGCCGATACTCTATCAGGAGTAAGCCCATTTGCCAGAAACCGCAATCAGAGCATGTGAAATACATACATGACGATTTCGAGCTTTGGCACTCTAAGTTTCTTAAAAGTTGAATATGAGCATATCTTCAAGGGAGAATACACTAGCTGCTTCCAAATGAAATATGTATGATGGTGAGTGGTTCCATATCACATATTCAAAGGGTAGCCATCTGCTCCTTTAGGAGCTTTAGATATAGGCTTTATAAAACCTTTACCTTTTCCCGCATTCAGAAACAAAGTTTTTCAAACTGTGCGTTTCTTGAAAGTCAACACTCAAATTTCATCCAAAAGGCAAAGGTTTGATGGTGGGCCGATACTCTATCAGGAGTAAGCCCATTTGCCAGAAACCGCATTCAGAACCTGTGAAATAGATTTATGACGATTTCGAGCTTTGGCACTCTAAGTTTCTTAGGAGTTGAAAATGAGCATATCTTGAAAAGAGAATACACTAGCTGCTTCCAAATGAAATATGTATGATGGTGAGTGGTTCCATATCATATATTCAAAAGGTAGCCATCTGCTCCTTTAGGAGCTTTAGATAAAGGCTTTATAAAACCTATAACTTTTCCCCCATTCAGAAACAAAGTTTTTCAAACTGTGCATTTCTTGAAAGTCAACACTCAAATTTCATCCGAAAGGAAAAGGTTTGATGGTGGGCCGATACTCTATCAGGAGTAAGCCCATTTGCCAGAAACCGCAATCAGAGCATGTGAAATACATACATGACGATTTCGAGCTTTGGCACTCTAAGTTTCTTAGGAGTTGAATATGAGCATATCTTCAAGGGAGAATACACTAGCTGCTTCCAAATGAAATATGTATGATGGTGAGTGGTTCCATATCATATATTCAAAAGGTAGCCATCTGCTCCTTTAGGAGCTTTAGATATAGGCTTTATGAAACCTTTAACTTTTTCCCCATTCAGAAACAAAGTTTTTCAAACTGTGTATTTCTTGAAAGTCAACACTCAAATTTCATCCAAAAGGAAAAGGTTTGATGGGGGGCCAATACTCTATCAGGGGTATGCTCATTTGCCAGAAACCGCATTCAGAGCTTGTGAAATAGATATATGACGATTTCAAGCTTTGGAACTCTAAGTTTCTTAGGAGTTGAAAATGAGCATATCTTGAAAAGAGAATACACTAGCTGCTTCAAAATGAAATATGTATGATGGTGAGTGGTTCCATATCATATATTCAAAAGGTAGCCATCTGCTCCTTTAGGAGCTTTAGATATAGGCTTTATAAAACCTTACCTTTCCCGCATTCAGAAACAAAGTTTTTCAAACTGTGCGTTTCTTGAAAGTCAACACTCAAATTTCATCCGAAAGGAAAAGGTTTGATGGTGGGCCGATACTCTATCAGGAGTAAGCCCATTTGCCAGAAACCGCAATCAGAGCATGTGAAATACATACATGACGATTTCGAGCTTTGGCACTCTAAGTTTCTTAGGAGTTGAATATGAGCATATCTTCAAGGGAGAATACACTAGCTGCTTCCAAATGAAATATGTATGGTGGTGAGTGGTTCCATATCATATATTCAAAAGGTAGCCATCTGCTCCTTTAGGAGCTTTAGATATAGGCTTTATGAAACCTTTAACTTTTTCCCCATTCAGAAACAATGTTTTTCAAACTGTGCATTTCTTGAAAGTCAACACTCAAATTTCATCCAAAAGGAAAAGGTTTGATGGGGGGCCAATACTCTATCAGGGGTATGCCCATTTGCCAGAAACCGCATTCAGAGCTTGTGAAATAGATATATGACGATTTCAAGCTTTGGAACTCTAAGTTTCTTAGGAGTTGAAAATGAGCATATCTTGAAAAGAGAATACACTAGCTGCTTCAAAATGAAATATGTATGATGGTGAGTGGTTCCATATCACATATTCAAAAGGTAGCCATCTGCTCCTTTAGGAGCTTTAGATATAGGCTTTATAAAACCTTTACCTTTTCCCGCATTCAGAAACAAAGTTTTTCAAACTGTGCGTTTCTTGAAAGTCAACACTCAAATTTCATCAAAAAGGAAAAGGTTTGATGGTGGGCCGATACTCTATCAGGAGTAAGCCCATTTGCCAGAAACCGCATTCAGAACCTGTGAAATAGATTTATGACGATTTCGAGCTTTGGCACTCTAAGTTTCTTAGGAGTTGAATATGAGCATATCTTCAAGGGAGAATACACTAGCTGCTTCCAAATGAAATATGTATGATGGTGAGTGGTTCCATATCATATATTCAAAAGGTAGCCATCTGCTCCTTTAGGAGCTTTAGATATAGGCTTTATAAAACCTTTCACTTTTTCCCCATTCAGAAACAAAGTTTTTCAAACTGTGCATTTCTTGAAAGTCAACACTCAAATTTCACCCGAAAGGAAAAGGTTTGATGGTGGGCCGATACTCTATCAGGAGTAAGCCCATTTGCCAGAAACCGCATTCAGAGCTTGTGAAATAGATATATGACGATTTCAAGCTTTGGAACTCTAAGTTTCTTAGGAGTTGAAAATGAGCATATCTTGAAAAGAGAATACACTAGCTGCTTCAAAATGAAATATGTATGATGGTGAGTGGTTCCATATCACATATTCAAAAGGTAGCCATCTGCTCCTTTAGGAGCTTTAGATATAGGCTTTATGAAACCTTTAACTTTTTCCCCATTCCGAAACAAAGTTTTTCAAACTGTGCATTTCTTGAAAGTCAACACTCAAATTTCATCCAAAAGGAAAAGGTTTGATGGGGGGCCAATACTCTATCAGGGGTAGGCCCATTTGCCAGAAACCGCATTCAGAGCTTGTGAAATAGATATATGACGATTTCAAGCTTTGGAACTCTAAGTTTCTTAGGAGTTGAAAATGAGCATATCTTGAAAAGAGAATACACTAGCTGCTTCAAAATGAAATATGTATGATGGTGAGTGGTTCCAAATCATATATTCAAAAGGTAGCCATCTGCTCCTTTAGGAGCTTTAGATATAGGCTTTATAAAACCTTTACCTTTTCCCGCATTCAGAAACAAAGTTTTTCAAGCTGTGCGTTTCTTGAAAGTCAACACTCAAATTTCATCAAAAAGGAAAAGGTTTGATGGTGGGCCAATACTCTATCAGGGGTAGGCCCATTTGCCAGAAACCGCATTCAGAGCTTGTGAAATAGATATATGACGATTTCAAGCTTTGGAACTCTAAGTTTCTTAGGAGTTGAAAATGAGCATATCTTGAAAAGAGAATACACTAGCTGCTTCAAAATTAAATATGTATGATGGTGAGTGGTTCCATATCATATATTCAAAAGGTAGCCATCTGCTCCTTTAGGAGCTTTAGATATAGGCTTTATAAAACCTTTCACTTTTTCCCCATTCAGAAACAAAGTTTTTCAAACTGTGCATTTCTTGAAAGTCAACACTCAAATTTCACCCGAAAGGAAAAGGTTTGATGGTGGGCCGATACTCTATCAGGAGTAAGCCCATTTGCCAGAAACCGCATTCAGAGCATGTGAAATACATACATGACGATTTCGAGCCTTGGCACTCTAAGTTTCTTAGGAGTTGAAAATGAGCATATCTTGAAAAGAGAATACACTAGCTGCTTCAAAATGAAATATGTATGATGGTGAGTGGTTCCATATCACATATTCAAAAGGTAGCCATCTGCTCCTTTAGGAGCTTTAGATATAGGCTTTATGAAACCTTTAACTTTTTCCCCATTCCGAAACAAAGTTTTTCAAACTGTGCATTTCTTGAAAGTCAACACTCAAATTTCATCCAAAAGGAAAAGGTTTGATGGGGGGCCAATACTCTATCAGGGGTAGGCCCATTTGCCAGAAACCGCATTCAGAGCTTGTGAAATAGATATATGACGATTTCAAGCTTTGGAACTCTAAGTTTCTTAGGAGTTGAAAATGAGCATATCTTGAAAAGAGAATACACTAGCTGCTTCAAAATTAAATATGTATGATGGTGAGTGGTTCCATATCATATATTCAAAAGGTAGCCATCTGCTCCTTTAGGAGCTTTAGATATAGGCTTTATAAAACCTTTACCTTTTCCCGCATTCAGAAACAAAGTTTTTCAAACTGTGCGTTTCTTGAAAGTCAACACTCAAATTTCATCAAAAAGGAAAAGGTTTGATGGTGGGCCGATACTCTATCAGGAGTAAGCCCATTTGCCAGAAACCGCATTCAGAACCTGTGAAATAGATTTATGACGATTTCGAGCTTTGGCACTCTAAGTTTCTTAGGAGTTGAACATGAGCATATCTTCAAGGGAGAATACACTAGCTGCTTCAAAATTAAATATGTATGATGGTGAGTGGTTCCATATCATATATTCAAAAGGTAGCCATCTGCTCCTTTAGGAGCTTTAGATATAGGCTTTATAAAACCTTTCACTTTTTCCCCATTCAGAAACAAAGTTTTTCAAACTGTGCATTTCTTGAAAGTCAACACTCAAATTTCATCCAAAAGGAAAAGGTTTGATGGGGGGCCAATACTCTATCAGGGGTATGCCCATTTGCCAGAAACCGCATTCAGAGCTTGTGAAATAGATATATGACGATTTCAAGCTTTGGAACTCTAAGTTTCTTAGGAGTTGAAAATGAGCATATCTTGAAAAGAGAATACACTAGCTGCTTCAAAATGAAATATGTATGATGGTGAGTGGTTCCATATCACATATTCAAAAGGTAGCCATCTGCTCCTTTAGGAGCTTTAGATATAGGCTTTATGAAACCTTTAACTTTTTCCCCATTCCGAAACAAAGTTTTTCAAACTGTGCATTTCTTGAAAGTCAACACTCAAATTTCACCCGAAAGGAAAAGGTTTGATGGTGGGCCGATACTCTATCAGGAGTAAGCCCATTTGCCAGAAACCGCATTCAGAGCATGTGAAATACATACATGACGATTTTTAGCTTTGCCACTCTAAGTTTCTTAGGAGTTGAACATGAGCATATCTTCAAGGGAGAATACACTAGCTGCTTCCAAATGAAATATGTATGATGGTGAGTGGTTCCATATCATATATTCAAAAGGTAGCCATCTGCTCCTTTAGGAGCTTTAGATATAGGCTTTATAAAATCTTTACCTTTTTCCCCATTCAGAAACAAAGTTTTTCAAACTGTGCATTTCTTGAAAGTCAACACTCAAATTTCATCCAAAAGGAAAAGGTTTGATGGGGGGCCAATACTCTATCAGGGGTATGCCCATTTGCCAGAAACCGCATTCAGAGCTTGTGAAATAGATATATGACGATTTCAAGCTTTGGAACTCTAAGTTTCTTAGGAGTTGAAAATGAGCATATCTTGAAAAGAGAATACACTAGGTGCTTCAAAATGAAATATGTATGATGGTGAGTGGTTCCATATCACATATTCAAAAGGTAGCCATCTGCTCCTTTAGGAGCTTTAGATATAGGCTTTATGAAACCTTTAACTTTTTCCCCATTCCGAAACAAAGTTTTTCAAACTGTGCATTTCTTGAAAGTCAACACTCAAATTTCATCCAAAAGGAAAAGGTTTGATGGGGGGCCAATACTCTATCAGGGGTAGGCCCATTTGCCAGAAACCGCATTCAGAGCTTGTGAAATAGATATATGACGATTTCAAGCTTTGGAACTCTAAGTTTCTTAGGAGTTGAAAATGAGCATATCTTGAAAAGAGAATACACTAGCTGCTTCAAAATTAAATATGTATGATGGTGAGTGGTTCCATATCATATATTCAAAAGGTAGCCATCTGCTCCTTTAGGAGCTTTAGATATAGGCTTTATAAAACCTTTCACTTTTTCCCCATTCAGAAACAAAGTTTTTCAAACTGTGCATTTCTTGAAAGTCAACACTCAAATTTCACCCGAAAGGAAAAGGTTTTGATGGTGGGCCGATACTCTATCACGAGTAAGCCCATTTGCCAGAAACCGCATTCAGAGCATGTGAAATACATACATGACGATTTCGAGCCTTGGCACTCTAAGTTTCTTAGGAGTTGAATATGAGCATATCTTCAAGGGAGAATACACTAGCTGCTTCCAAATGAAATATGTATGATGGTGAGTGGTTCCATATCATATATTAAAAAGGTAGCCATCTGCTCCTTTAGGAGCTTTAGATATAGGCTTTATAAAACCTTTAACTTTTTCCCCATTCAGAAACAAAGTTTTTCAAACTGTGCATTTCTTGAAAGTCAACACTCAAATTTCATCCAAAAGGAAAAGGTTTGATGGGGGGCCAATACTCTATCAGGGGTATGCCCATTTGCCAGAAACCGCATTCAGAGCTTGTGAAATAGATATATGACGATTTCAAGCTTTGGAACTCTAAGTTTCTTAGGAGTTGAAAATGAGCATATCTTGAAAAGAGAATACACTAGCTGCTTCAAAATGAAATATGTATGATGGTGAGTGGTTCCATATCACATATTCAAAAGGTAGCCATCTGCTCCTTTAGGAGCTTTAGATATAGGCTTTATGAAACCTTTAACTTTTTCCCCATTCCGAAACAAAGTTTTTCAAACTGTGCATTTCTTGAAAGTCAACACTCAAATTTCATCCAAAAGGAAAAGGTTTGATGGGGGGCCAATACTCTATCAGGGGTAGGCCCATTTGCCAGAAACCGCATTCAGAGCTTGTGAAATAGATATATGACGATTTCAAGCTTTGGAACTCTAAGTTTCTTAGGAGTTGAAAATGAGCATATCTTGAAAAGAGAATACACTAGCTGCTTCAAAATTAAATATGTATGATTGTGAGTGGTTCCATATCATATATTCAAAAGGTAGCCATCTGCTCCTTTAGGAGCTTTAGATATAGGCTTTATAAAACCTTTACCTTTTCCCGCATTCAGAAACAAAGTTTTTCAAGCTGTGCGTTTCTTGAAAGTCAACACTCAAATTTCATCAAAAAGGAAAAGGTTTGATGGTGGGCCGATACTCTATCAGGAGTAAGCCCATTTGCCAGAAACCGCATTCAGAACCTGTGAAATAGATTTATGACGATTTCGAGCTTTGGCACTCTCAGTTTCTTAGGAGTTGAACATGAGCATATCTTCAAGGGAGAATACACTAGCTGCTTCCAAATGAAATATGTATGATGGTGAGTGGTTCCATATCATATATTCAAAAGGTAGCCATCTGCTCCTTTAGGAGCTTTAGATATAGGCTTTATAAAACCTTTAACTTTTTCCCCATTCAGAAACAAAGTTTTTCAAACTGTGCATTTCTTGAAAGTCAACACTCAAATTTCATCCAAAAGGAAAAGGTTTGATGGGGGGCCAATACTCTATCAGGGGTATGCCCATTTGCCAGAAACCGCATTCAGAGCTTGTGAAATAGATATATGACGATTTCAAGCTTTGGAACTCTAAGTTTCTTAGGAGTTGAAAATGAGCATATCTTGAAAAGAGAATACACTAGCTGCTTCAAAATGAAATATGTATGATGGTGAGTGGTTCCATATCACATATTCAAAAGGTAGCCATCTGCTCCTTTAGGAGCTTTAGATATAGGCTTTATGAAACCTTTAACTTTTTCCCCATTCCGAAACAAAGTTTTTCAAACTGTGCATTTCTTGAAAGTCAACACTCAAATTTCATCCAAAAGGAAAAGGTTTGATGGGGGGCCAATACTCTATCAGGGGTAGGCCCATTTGCCAGAAACCGCATTCAGAGCTTGTGAAATAGATATATGACGATTTCAAGCTTTGGAACTCTAAGTTTCTTAGGAGTTGAAAATGAGCATATCTTGAAAAGAGAATACACTAGCTGCTTCAAAATTAAATATGTATGATGGTGAGTGGTTCCATATCATATATTCAAAAGGTAGCCATCTGCTCCTTTAGGAGCTTTAGATATAGGCTTTATAAAACCTTTCACTTTTTCCCCATTCAGAAACAAAGTTTTTCAAACTGTGCATTTCTTGAAAGTCAACACTCAAATTTCACCCGAAAGGAAAAGGTTTGATGGTGGGCCGATACTCTATCAGGAGTAAGCCCATTTGCCAGAAACCGCATTCAGAGCATGTGAAATACATACATGACGATTTCGAGCCTTGGCACTCTAAGTTTCTTAGGAGTTGAAAATGAGCATATCTTGAAAAGAGAATACACTAGCTGCTTCCAAATGAAATATGTATGATGGTGAGTGGTTCCATATCATATATTAAAAAGGTAGCCATCTGCTCCTTTAGGAGCTTTAGATATAGGCTTTATAAAACCTTTAACTTTTTCCCCATTCAGAAACAATGTTTTTCAAACTGTGCATTTCTTGAAAGTCAACACTCAAATTTCATCCAAAAGGAAAAGGTTTGATGGGGGGCCAATACTCTATCAGGGGTATGCCCATTTGCCAGAAACCGCATTCAGAGCTTGTGAAATAGATATATGACGATTTCATGCTTTGGAACTCTAAGTTTCTTAGGAGTTGAAAATGAGCATATCTTGAAAAGAGAATACACTAGCTGCTTCAAAATGAAATATGTATGATGGTGAGTGGTTCCATATCACATATTCAAAAGGTAGCCATCTGCTCCTTTAGGAGCTTTAGATATAGGCTTTATGAAACCTTTAACTTTTTCCCCATTCCGAAACAAAGTTTTTCAAACTGTGCATTTCTTGAAAGTCAACACTCAAATTTCATCCAAAAGGAAAAGGTTTGATGGGGGGCCAATACTCTATCAGGGGTAGGCCCATTTGCCAGAAACCGCATTCAGAGCTTGTGAAATAGATATATGACGATTTCAAGCTTTGGAACTCTAAGTTTCTTAGGAGTTCAAAATGAGCATATCTTGAAAAGAGAATACACTAGCTGCTTCAAAATTAAATATGTATGATGGTGAGTGGTTCCATATCATATATTCAAAAGGTAGCCATCTGCTCCTTTAGGAGCTTTAGATATAGGCTTTATAAAACCTTTACCTTTTCCCGCATTCAGAAACAAAGTTTTTCAAACTGTGCATTTCTTGAAAGTCAACACTCAAATTTCATCAAAAAGGAAAAGGTTTGATGGTGGGCCGATACTCTATCAGGAGTAAGCCCATTTGCCAGAAACCGCATTCAGAACCTGTGAAATAGATTTATGACGATTTCAAGCTTTGGAACTCTAAGTTTCTTAGGAGTTGAAAATGAGCATATCTTGAAAAGAGAATACACTAGCTGCTTCAAAATGAAATATGTATGATGGTGAGTGGTTCCATATCACATATTCAAAAGGTAGCCATCTGCTCCTTTAGGAGCTTTAGATATAGGCTTTATAAAACCTTTACCTTTTCCCGCATTCAGAAACAAAGTTTTTCAAACTGTGCGTTTCTTGAAAGTCAACACTCAAATTTCATCCAAAAGGAAAAGGTTTGATGGGGGGCCAATACTCTATCAGGGGTAGGCCCATTTGCCAGAAACCGCATTCAGAGCTTGTGAAATAGATATATGACGATTTCAAGCTTTGGAACTCTAAGTTTCTTAGGAGTTGAAAATGAGCATATTTTGAAAAGAGAATACACTAGCTGCTTCAAAATTAAATATGTATGATGGTGAGTGGTTCCATATCATATATTCAAAAGGTAGCCATCTGCTCCTTTAGGAGCTTTAGATATAGGCTTTATAAAACCTTTCACTTTTTCCCCATTCAGAAACAAAGTTTTTCAAACTGTGCATTTCTTGAAAGTCAACACTCAAATTTCACCCGAAAGGAAAAGGTTTGATGGTGGGCCGATACTCTATCAGGAGTAAGCCCATTTGCCAGAAACCGCATTCAGAGCATGTGAAATACATACATGACGATTTCGAGCCTTGGCACTCTAAGTTTCTTAGGAGTTGAATATGAGCATATCTTCAAGGGAGAATACACTAGCTGCTTCCAAATGAAATATGTATGATGGTGAGTGGTTCCATATCATATATCAAAAAGTTAGCCATCTGCTCCTTTAGGAGCTTTAGATATAGGCTTTATAAAACCTTTAACTTTTTCCCCATTCAGAAACAAAGTTTTTCAAACTGTGCATTTCTTGAAAGTCAACACTCAAATTTCATCCAAAAGGAAAAGGTTTGATGGGGGGCCAATACTCTATCAGGGGTATGCCCATTTGCCAGAAACCGCATTCAGAGCTTGTGAAATAGATATATGACGATTTCAAGCTTTGGAACTCTAAGTTTCTTAGGAGTTGAAAATGAGCATATCTTGAAAAGAGAATACACTAGCTGCTTCAAAATGAAATATGTATGATGGTGAGTGGTTCCATATCACATATTCAAAAGGTAGCCATCTGCTCCTTTAGGAGCTTTAGATATAGGCTTTATGAAACCTTTAACTTTTTCCCCATTCCGAAACAAAGTTTTTCAAACTGTGCATTTCTTGAAAGTCAACACTCAAATTTCATCCAAAAGGAAAAGGTTTGATGGGGGGCCAATACTCTATCAGGGGTAGGCCCATTTGCCAGAAACCGCATTCAGAGCTTGTGAAATAGATATATGACGATTTCAAGCTTTGGAACTCTAAGTTTCTTAGGAGTTGAAAATGAGCATATCTTGAAAAGAGAATACACTAGCTGCTTCAAAATTAAATATGTATGATTGTGAGTGGTTCCATATCATATATTCAAAAGGTAGCCATCTGCTCCTTTAGGAGCTTTAGATATAGGCTTTATAAAACCTTTACCTTTTCCCGCATTCAGAAACAAAGTTTTTCAAACTGTGCGTTTCTTGAAAGTCAACACTCAAATTTCATCAAAAAGGAAAAGGTTTGATGGTGGGCCGATACTCTATCAGGAGTAAGCCCATTTGCCAGAAACCGCATTCAGAACCTGTGAAATAGATTTATGACGATTTCAAGCTTTGGAACTCTAAGTTTCTTAGGAGTTGAAAATGAGCATATCTTGAAAAGAGAATACACTAGCTGCTTCAAAATGAAATATGTATGATGGTGAGTGGTTCCATATCACATATTCAAAAGGTAGCCATCTGCTCCTTTTGGAGCTTTAGATATAGGCTTTATAAAACCTTTACCTTTTCCCGCATTCAGAAACAAAGTTTTTCAAACTGTGCGTTTCTTGAAAGTCAACACTCAAATTTCATCCAAAAGGAAAAGGTTTGATGGGGGGCCAATACTCTATCAGGGGTATGCTCATTTGCCAGAAACCGCATTCAGAGCTTGTGAAATAGATATATGACGATTTCAAGCTTTGGAACTCTAAGTTTCTTAGGAGTTGAAAATGAGCATATCTTGAAAAGAGAATACACTAGCTGCTTCAAAATGAAATATGTATGATGGTGAGTGGTTCCATATCACATATTCAAAAGGTAGCCATCTGCTCCTTTAGGAGCTTTAGATATAGGCTTTATGAAACCTTTAACTTTTTCCCCATTCCGAAACAAAGTTTTTCAAACTGTGCATTTCTTGAAAGTCAACACTCAAATTTCATCCAAAAGGAAAAGGTTTGATGGGGGGCCAATACTCTATCAGGGGTATGCCCATTTGCCAGAAACCGCATTCAGAGCTTGTGAAATAGATATATGACGATTTCAAGCTTTGGAACTCTAAGTTTCTTAGGAGTTGAAAATGAGCATATCTTGAAAAGAGAATACACTAGCTGCTTCAAAATGAAATATGTATGATGGTGAGTGGTTCCATATCACATATTCAAAAGGTAGCCATCTGCTCCTTTAGGAGCTTTAGATATAGGCTTTATGAAACCTTTAACTTTTTCCCCATTCCGAAACAAAGTTTTTCAAACTGTGCATTTCTTGAAAGTCAACACTCAAATTTCATCCAAAAGGAAAAGGTTTGATGGGGGGCCAATACTCTATCAGGGGTAGGCCCATTTGCCAGAAACCGCATTCAGAGCTTGTGAAATAGATATATGACGATTTCAAGCTTTGGAACTCTAAGTTTCTTAGGAGTTGAAAATGAGCATATCTTGAAAAGAGAATACACTAGCTGCTTCAAAATTAAATATGTATGATTGTGAGTGGTTCCATATCATATATTCAAAAGGTAGCCATCTGCTCCTTTAGGAGCTTTAGATATAGGCTTTATAAAACCTTTACCTTTTCCCGCATTCAGAAACAAAGTTTTTCAAACTGTGCGTTTCTTGAAAGTCAACACTCAAATTTCATCAAAAAGGAAAAGGTTTGATGGTGGGCCGATACTCTATCAGGAGTAAGCCCATTTGCCAGAAACCGCATTCAGAACCTGTGAAATAGATTTATGACGATTTCAAGCTTTGGAACTCTAAGTTTCTTAGGAGTTGAAAATGAGCATATCTTGAAAAGAGAATACACTAGCTGCTTCAAAATGAAATATGTATGATGGTGAGTGGTTCCATATCACATATTCAAAAGGTAGCCATCTGCTCCTTTTGGAGCTTTAGATATAGGCTTTATAAAACCTTTACCTTTTCCCGCATTCAGAAACAAAGTTTTTCAAACTGTGCGTTTCTTGAAAGTCAACACTCAAATTTCATCCAAAAGGAAAAGGTTTGATGGGGGGCCAATACTCTATCAGGGGTATGCTCATTTGCCAGAAACCGCATTCAGAGCTTGTGAAATAGATATATGACGATTTCAAGCTTTGGAACTCTAAGTTTCTTAGGAGTTGAAAATGAGCATATCTTGAAAAGAGAATACACTAGCTGCTTCAAAATGAAATATGTATGATGGTGAGTGGTTCCATATCACATATTCAAAAGGTAGCCATCTGCTCCTTTAGGAGCTTTAGATATAGGCTTTATGAAACCTTTAACTTTTTCCCCATTCCGAAACAAAGTTTTTCAAACTGTGCATTTCTTGAAAGTCAACACTCAAATTTCATCCAAAAAAAAAAGGTTTGATGGGGGGTCAATACTCTATCAGGGGTATGCCCATTTGCCAGAAACCGCATTCAGAGCTTGTGAAATAGATATATGACGATTTCAAGCTTTGGAACTCTAAGTTTCTTAGGAGTTGAAAATGAGCATATCTTGAAAAGAGAATACACTAGCTGCTTCAAAATTAAATATGTATGATGGTGAGTGGTTCCATATCATATATTCAAAAGGTAGCCATCTGCTCCTTTAGGAGCTTTAGATATAGGCTTTATAAATCCTTTACCTTTTCCCGCATTCAGAAACAAAGTTTTTCAAACTGTGCGTTTCTTGAAAGTCAACACTCAAATTTCATCAAAAAGGAAAAGGTTTGATGGTGGGCCGATACTCTATCAGGAGTAAGCCCATTTGCCAGAAACCGCATTCAGAACCTGTGAAATAGATTTATGACGATTTCGAGCTTTGGCACTCTAAGTTTCTTAGGAGTTGAATATGAGCATATCTTCAAGGGAGAATACACTAGCTGCATCCAAATGAAATATGTATGATGGTGAGTGGTTCCATATCATATATTCAAAAGGTAGCCATCTGCTCCTTTAGGAGCTTTAGATATAGGCTTTATAAAACCTTTCACTTTTTCCCCATTCAGAAACAAAGTTTTTCAAACTGTGCATTTCTTGAAAGTCAACACTCAAATTTCACCCGAAAGGAAAAGGTTTGATGGTGGGCCGATACTCTATCAGGAGTAAGCCCATTTGCCAGAAACCGCATTCAGAGCATGTGAAATACATACATGACGATTTCGAGCCTTGGCACTCTAAGTTTCTTAGGAGTTGAATATGAGCATATCTTGAAAAGAGAATACACTAGCTGCTTCAAAATGAAATATGTATGATGGTAAGTGGTTCCATATCATATATTCAAAAGGTAGCCATCTGCTCCTTTAGGAGCTTTAGATATAGGCTTTATAAAACCTTTAACTTTTTCCCCATTCAGAAACAAAGTTTTTCAAACTGTGCATTTCTTGAAAGTCAACACTCAAATTTCATCCAAAAGGAAAAGGTTTGATGGGGGGCCAATACTCTATCAGGGGTATGACCATTTGCCAGAAACCGCATTCAGAGCTTGTGAAATAGATATATGACGATTTCAAGCTTTGGAACTCTAAGTTTCTTAGGAGTTGAAAATGAGCATATCTTGAAAAGAGAATACACTAGCTGCTTCAAAATGAAATATGTATGATGGTGAGTGGTTCCATATCATATATTCAAAAGGTAGCCATCTGCTCCTTTAGGAGCTTTAGATATAGGCTTTATAAAACCTATAACTTTTCCCCCATTCAGAAACAAAGTTTTTCAAACTGTGCGTTTCTTGAAAGTCAACACTCAAATTTCATCCGAAAGGAAAAGGTTTGATGGTGGGCCGATACTCTATCAGGAGTAAGCCCATTTGCCAGAAACCGCAATCAGAGCATGTGAAATACATACATGACGATTTCGAGCTTTGGCACTCTAAGTTTCTTAGGAGTTGAATATGAGCATATCTTCAAGGGAGAATACACTAGCTGCTTCCAAATGAAATATGTATGATGGTGAGTGGTTCCATATCATATATTCAAAAGGTAGCCATCTGCTCCTTTAGGAGCTTTAGATATAGGCTTTATGAAACCTTTAACTTTTTCCCCATTCAGAAACAAAGTTTTTCAAACTGTGCATTTCTTGAAAGTCAACACTCAAATTTCATCCAAAAGGAAAAGGTTTGATGGGGGGCCAATACTCTATCAGGGGTATGCTCATTTGCCAGAAACCGCATTCAGAGCTTGTGAAATAGATATATGACGATTTCAAGCTTTGGAACTCTAAGTTTCTTAGGAGTTGAAAATGAGCATATCTTGAAAAGAGAATACACTAGCTGCTTCAAAATGAAATATGTATGATGGTGAGTGGTTCCATATCATATATTCAAAAGGTAGCCATCTGCTCCTTTAGGAGCTTTAGATATAGGCTTTATAAAACCTTACCTTTCCCGCATTCAGAAACAAAGTTTTTCAAACTGTGCGTTTCTTGAAAGTCAACACTCAAATTTCATCCGAAAGGAAAAGGTTTGATGGTGGGCCGATACTCTATCAGGAGTAAGCCCATTTGCCAGAAACCGCAATCAGAGCATGTGAAATACATACATGACGATTTCGAGCTTTGGCACTCTAAGTTTCTTAGGAGTTGAATATGAGCATATCTTCAAGGGAGAATACACTAGCTGCTTCCAAATGAAATATGTATGGTGGTGAGTGGTTCCATATCATATATTCAAAAGGTAGCCATCTGCTCCTTTAGGAGCTTTAGATATAGGCTTTATGAAACCTTTAACTTTTTCCCCATTCAGAAACAATGTTTTTCAAACTGTGCATTTCTTGAAAGTCAACACTCAAATTTCATCCAAAAGGAAAAGGTTTGATGGGGGGCCAATACTCTATCAGGGGTATGCCCATTTGCCAGAAACCGCATTCAGAGCTTGTGAAATAGATATATGACGATTTCAAGCTTTGGAACTCTAAGTTTCTTAGGAGTTGAAAATGAGCATATCTTGAAAAGAGAATACACTAGCTGCTTCAAAATGAAATATGTATGATGGTGAGTGGTTCCATATCACATATTCAAAAGGTAGCCATCTGCTCCTTTAGGAGCTTTAGATATAGGCTTTATAAAACCTTTACCTTTTCCCGCATTCAGAAACAAAGTTTTTCAAACTGTGCGTTTCTTGAAAGTCAACACTCAAATTTCATCCGAAAGGAAAAGGTTTGATGGTGGGCCGATACTCTATCAGGAGTAAGCCCATTTGCCAGAAACCGCAATCAGAGCATGTGAAATACATACATGACGATTTCGAGCTTTGGCACTCTAAGTTTCTTAGGAGTTGAATATGAGCATATCTTCAAGGGAGAATACACTAGCTGCTTCCAAATGAAATATGTATGATGGTGAGTGGTTCCATATCATATATTCAAAAGGTAGCCATCTGCTCCTTTAGGAGCTTTAGATATAGGCTTTATGAAACCTTTAACTTTTTCCCCATTCAGAAACAAAGTTTTTCAAACTGTGCATTTCTTGAAAGTCAACACTCAAATTTCATCCAAAAGGAAAAGGTTTGATGGGGGGCCAATACTCTATCAGGGGTATGCTCATTTGCCAGAAACCGCATTCAGAGCTTGTGAAATAGATATATGACGATTTCAAGCTTTGGAACTCTAAGTTTCTTAGGAGTTGAAAATGAGCATATCTTGAAAAGAGAATACACTAGCTGCTTCAAAATGAAATATGTATGATGGTGAGTGGTTCCATATCATATATTCAAAAGGTAGCCATCTGCTCCTTTAGGAGCTTTAGATATAGGCTTTATAAAACCTTTACCTTTCCCGCATTCAGAAACAAAGTTTTTCAAACTGTGCGTTTCTTGAAAGTCAACACTCAAATTTCATCCGAAAGGAAAAGGTTTGATGGTGGGCCGATACTCTATCAGGAGTAAGCCCATTTGCCAGAAACCGCATTCAGAGCTTGTGAAATAGATATATGACGATTTCAAGCTTTGGAACTCTAAGTTTCTTAGGAGTTGAAAATGAGCATATCTTGAAAAGAGAATACACTAGCTGCTTCAAAATGAAATATGTATGATGGTGAGTGGTTCCATATCACATATTCAAAAGGTAGCCATCTGCTCCTTTAGGAGCTTTAGATATAGGCTTTATGAAACCTTTAACTTTTTCCCCATTCCGAAACAAAGTTTTTCAAACTGTGCATTTCTTGAAAGTCAACACTCAAATTTCATCCAAAAGGAAAAGGTTTGATGGGGGGCCAATACTCTATCAGGGGTAGGCCCATTTGCCAGAAACCGCATTCAGAGCTTGTGAAATAGATATATGACGATTTCAAGCTTTGGAACTCTAAGTTTCTTAGGAGTTGAAAATGAGCATATCTTGAAAAGAGAATACACTAGCTGCTTCAAAATTAAATTTGTATGATGGTGAGTGGTTCCATATCATATATTCAAAAGGTAGCCATCTGCTCCTTTAGGAGCTTTAGATATAGGCTTTATAAAACCTTTCACTTTTTCCCCATTCAGAAACAAAGTTTTTCAAACTGTGCATTTCTTGAAAGTCAACACTCAAATTTCACCCGAAAGGAAAAGGTTTGAATGTGGGCCGATACTCTATCAGGAGTAAGCCCATTTGCCAGAAACCGCATTCAGAGCATGTGAAATACATACATGACGATTTCGAGCCTTGGCACTCTAAGTTTCTTAGGAGTTGAATATGAGCATATCTTCAAGGGAGAATACACTAGCTGCTTCCAAATGAAATATGTATGATGGTGAGTGGTTCCATATCATATATTAAAAAGGTAGCCATCTGCTCCTTTAGGAGCTTTAGATATAGGCTTTATAAAACCTTTAGCTTTTTCCCCATTCAGAAACAAAGTTTTTCAAACTGTGCATTTCTTGAAAGTCAACACTCAAATTTCATCCGAAAGGAAAAGGTTTGATGGTGGGCCGATACTCTATCAGGAGTAAGCCCATTTGCCAGAAACCGCAATCAGAGCATGTGAAATACATACATGACGATTTCGAGCTTTGGCACTCTAAGTTTCTTAGGAGTTGAATATGAGCATATCTTCAAGGGAGAATACACTAGCTGCTTCCAAATGAAATATGTATGATGGTGAGTGGTTCCATATCATATATTCAAAAGGTAGCCATCTGCTCCTTTAGGAGCTTTAGATATAGGCTTTATGAAACCTTTAACTTTTTCCCCATTCAGAAACAAAGTTTTTCAAACTGTGTATTTCTTGAAAGTCAACACTCAAATTTCATCCAAAAGGAAAAGGTTTGATGGGGGGCCAATACTCTATCAGGGGTATGCTCATTTGCCAGAAACCGCATTCAGAGCTTGTGAAATAGATATATGACGATTTCAAGCTTTGGAACTCTAAGTTTCTTAGGAGTTGAAAATGAGAATATCTTGAAAAGAGAATACACTAGCTGCTTCAAAATGAAATATGTATGATGGTGAGTGGTTCCATATCACATATTCAAAAGGTAGCCATCTGCTCCTTTAGGAGCTTTAGATATAGGCTTTATGAAACCTTTAACTTTTTCCCCATTCCGAAACAAAGTTTTTCAAACTGTGCATTTCTTGAAAGTCAACACTCAAATTTCATCCAAAAGGAAAAGGTTTGATGGGGGGCCAATACTCTATCAGGGGTAGGCCCATTTGCCAGAAACCGCATTCAGAGCTTGTGAAATAGATATATGACGATTTCAAGCTTTGGAACTCTAAGTTTCTTAGGAGTTGAAAATGAGCATATCTTGAAAAGAGAATACACTAGCTGCTTCAAAATTAAATATGTATGATGGTGAGTGGTTCCATATCATATATTCAAAAGGTAGCCATCTGCTCCTTTAGGAGCTTTAGATATAGGCTTTATAAAACCTTTACCTTTTCCCGCATTCAGAAACAAAGTTTTTCAAGCTGTGCGTTTCTTGAAAGTCAACACTCAAATTTCATCAAAAAGGAAAAGGTTTGATGGTGGGCCGATACTCTATCAGGAGTAAGCCCATTTGCCAGAAACCGCATTCAGAACCTGTGAAATAGATTTATGACGATTTCGAGCTTTGGCACTCTAAGTTTCTTAGGAGTTGAACATGAGCATATCTTCAAGGGAGAATACACTAGCTGCTTCCAAATGAAATATGTATGATGGTGAGTGGTTCCATATCATATATTCAAAAGGTAGCCATCTGCTCCTTTAGGAGCTTTAGATATAGGCTTTATAAAACCTTTAACTTTTTCCCCATTCAGAAACAAAGTTTTTCAAACTGTGCATTTCTTGAAAGTCAACACTCAAATTTCATCAAAAAGGAAAAGGTTTGATGGGGGGCCAATACTCTATCAGGGGTATGCCCATTTGCCAGAAACCGCATTCAGAGCTTGTGAAATAGATATATGACGATTTCAAGCTTTGGAACTCTAAGTTTCTTAGGAGTTGAAAATGAGCATATCTTGAAAAGAGAATACACTAGCTGCTTCAAAATGAAATATGTATGATGGTGAGTGGTTCCATATCACATATTCAAAAGGTAGCCATCTGCTCCTTTAGGAGCTTTAGATATAGGCTTTATGAAACCTTTAACTTTTTCCCCATTCCGAAACAAAGTTTTTCAAACTGTGCATTTCTTGAAAGTCAACACTCAAATTTCATCCAAAAGGAAAAGGTTTGATGGGGGGCCAATACTCTATCAGGGGTAGGCCCATTTGCCAGAAACCGCATTCAGAGCTTGTGAAATAGATATATGACGATTTCAAGCTTTGGAACTCTAAGTTTCTTAGGAGTTGAAAATGAGCATATCTTGAAAAGAGAATACACTAGCTGCTTCAAAATGAAATATGTATGATGGTGAGTGGTTCCATATCATATATTCAAAAGGTAGCCATCTGCTCCTTTAGGAGCTTTAGATATAGGCTTTATAAAACCTTTAACTTTTTCCCCATTCAGAAACAAAGTTTTTCAAACTGTGCATTTCTTGAAAGTCAACACTCAAATTTCATCCAAAAGGAAAAGGTTTGATGGGGGGCCAATACTCTATCAGGGGTATGACCATTTGCCAGAAACCGCATTCAGAGCTTGTGAAATAGATATATGACGATTTCAAGCTTTGGAACTCTAAGTTTCTTAGGAGTTGAAAATGAGCATATCTTGAAAAGAGAATACACTAGCTGCTTCAAAATGAAATATGTATGATGGTGAGTGGTTCCATATCATATATTCAAAAGGTAGCCATCTGCTCCTTTAGGAGCGTTAGATATAGGCTTTATAAAACCTATAAGTTTTCCCCCATTCAGAAACAAAGTTTTTCAAACTGTGCGTTTCTTGAAAGTCAACACTCAAATTTCATCCGAAAGGAAAAGGTTTGATGGTGGGCCGATACTCTATCAGGAGTAAGCCCATTTGCCAGAAACCGCAATCAGAGCATGTGAAATAGATATATGACGATTTCAAGCTTTGGAACTCTAAGTTTCTTAGGAGTTGAATATGAGCATATCTTCAAGGGAGAATACACTAGCTGCTTCAAAATGAAATATGTATGATGGTGAGTGGTTCCATATCATATATTCAAAAGGTAGCCATCTGCTCCTTTAGGAGCTTTAGATATAGGCTTTATAAAACCTTACCTTTCCCGCATTCAGAAACAAAGTTTTTCAAACTGTGCGTTTCTTGTAAGTCAACACTCAAATTTCATCCGAAAGGAAAAGGTTTGATGGTGGGCCGATACGCTATCAGGAGTAAGCCCATTTGCCAGAAACCGCAATCAGAGCATGTGAAATACATACATGACGATTTCGAGCTTTGGCACTCTAAGTTTCTTAGGAGTTGAATATGAGCATATCTTCAAGGGAGAATACACTAGCTGCTTCCAAATGAAATATGTATGATGGTGAGTGGTTCCATATCATATATTAAAAAGGTAGCCATCTGCTCCTTTAGGAGCTTTAGATATAGGCTTTATAAAACCTTTAACTTTTTCCCCATTCAGAAACAAAGTTTTTCAAACTGTGCATTTCTTGAAAGTCAACACTCAAATTTCATCCAAAAGGAAAAGGTTTGATGGGGGGCCAATACTCTATCAGGGGTATGCCCATTTGCCAGAAACCGCATTCAGAGCTTGTGAAATAGATATATGACGATTTCAAGCTTTGGAACTCTAAGTTTCTTAGGAGTTGAAAATGAGCATATCTTGAAAAGAGAATACACTAGCTGCTTCAAAATGAAATATGTATGATGGTGAGTGGTTCCATATCACATATTCAAAAGGTAGCCATCTGCTCCTTTAGGAGCTTTAGATATAGGCTTTATGAAACCTTTAACTTTTTCCCCATTCCGAAACAAAGTTTTTCAAACTGTGCATTTCTTGAAAGTCAACACTCAAATTTCATCCAAAAGGAAAAGGTTTGATGGGGGGCCAATACTCTATCAGGGGTATGCTCATTTGCCAGAAACCGCATTCAGAGCTTGTGAAATAGATATATGACGATTTCAAGCTTTGGAACTCTAAGTTTCTTAGGAGTTGAAAATGAGCATATCTTGAAAAGAGAATACACTAGCTGCTTCAAAATGAAATATGTATGATGGTGAGTGGTTCCATATCATATATTCAAAAGGTAGCCATCTGCTCCTTTAGGAGCTTTAGATATAGGCTTTATGAAACCTTTAACTTTTTCCCCATTCCGAAACAAAGTTTTTCAAACTGTGCATTTCTTGAAAGTCAACACTCAAATTTCATCCAAAAGGAAAAGGTTTGATGGGGGGCCAATACTCTATCAGGGGTAGGCCCATTTGCCAGAAACCGCATTCAGAGCTTGTGAAATAGATATATGACGATTTCAAGCTTTGGAACTCTAAGTTTCTTAGGAGTTGAAAATGAGCATATCTTGAAAAGAGAATACACTAGCTGCTTCAAAATGAAATATGTATGATGGTGAGTGGTTCCATATCATATATTCAAAAGGTAGCCATCTGCTCCTTTAGGAGCTTTAGATATAGGCTTTATAAAACCTTTAACTTTTTCCCCATTCAGAAACAAAGTTTTTCAAACTGTGCATTTCTTGAAAGTCAACACTCAAATTTCATCCAAAAGGAAAAGGTTTGATGGGGGGCCAATACTCTATCAGGGGTATGACCATTTGCCAGAAACCGCATTCAGAGCTTGTGAAATAGATATATGACGATTTCAAGCTTTGGAACTCTAAGTTTCTTAGGAGTTGAAAATGAGCATATCTTGAAAAGAGAATACACTAGCTGCTTCAAAATGAAATATGTATGATGGTGAGTGGTTCCATATCATATATTCAAAAGGTAGCCATCTGCTCCTTTAGGAGCTTTAGATATAGGCTTTATAAAACCTATAAGTTTTCCCCCATTCAGAAACAAAGTTTTTCAAACTGTGCGTTTCTTGAAAGTCAACACTCAAATTTCATCCGAAAGGAAAAGGTTTGATGGTGGGCCGATACTCTATCAGGAGTAAGCCCATTTGCCAGAAACCGCAATCAGAGCATGTGAAATAGATATATGACGATTTCAAGCTTTGGAACTCTAAGTTTCTTAGGAGTTGAATATGAGCATATCTTCAAGGGAGAATACACTAGCTGCTTCAAAATGAAATATGTATGATGGTGAGTGGTTCCATATCATATATTCAAAAGGTAGCCATCTGCTCCTTTAGGAGCTTTAGATATAGGCTTTATAAAACCTTACCTTTCCCGCATTCAGAAACAAAGTTTTTCAAACTGTGCGTTTCTTGTAAGTCAACACTCAAATTTCATCCGAAAGGAAAAGGTTTGATGGTGGGCCGATACGCTATCAGGAGTAAGCCCATTTGCCAGAAACCGCGATCAGAGCATGTGAAATACATACATGACGATTTCGAGCTTTGGCACTCTAAGTTTCTTAGGAGTTGAATATGAGCATATCTTCAAGGGAGAATACACTAGCTGCTTCCAAATGAAATATGTATGATGGTGAGTGGTTCCATATCATATATTCAAAAGGTAGCCATCTGCTCCTTTAGGAGCTTTAGATATAGGCTTTATAAAACCTTTAACTTTTTCCCCATTCAGAAACAAAGTTTTTCAAACTGTGCATTTCTTGAAAGTCAACACTCAAATTTCATCCAAAAGGAAAAGGTTTGATGGGGGGCCAATACTCTATCAGGGGTATGCCCATTTGCCAGAAACCGCATTCAGAGCTTGTGAAATAGATATATGACGATTTCAAGCTTTGGAACTCTAAGTTTCTTAGGAGTTGAAAATGAGCATATCTTGAAAAGAGAATACACTAGCTGCTTCAAAATGAAATATGTATGATGGTGAGTGGTTCCATATCACATATTCAAAAGGTAGCCATCTGCTCCTTTAGGAGCTTTAGATATAGGCTTTATGAAACCTTTAACTTTTTCCCCATTCCGAAACAAAGTTTTTCAAACTGTGCATTTCTTGAAAGTCAACACTCAAATTTCATCCAAAAGGAAAAGGTTTGATGGGGGGCCAATACTCTATCAGGGGTATGCTCATTTGCCAGAAACCGCATTCAGAGCTTGTGAAATAGATATATGACGATTTCAAGCTTTGGAACTCTAAGTTTCTTAGGAGTTGAAAATGAGCATATCTTGAAAAGAGAATACACTAGCTGCTTCAAAATGAAATATGTATGATGGTGAGTGGTTCCATATCATATATTCAAAAGGTAGCCATCTGCTCCTTTAGGAGCTTTAGATATAGGCTTTATAAAACCTTACCTTTCCCGCATTCAGAAACAAAGTTTTTCAAACTGTGCGTTTCTTGAAAGTCAACACTCAAATTTCATCCGAAAGGAAAAGGTTTGATGGTGGGCCGATACTCTATCAGGAGTAAGCCCATTTGCCAGAAACCGCAATCAGAGCATGTGAAATACATACATGACGATTTCGAGCTTTGGCACTCTAAGTTTCTTAGGAGTTGAATATGAGCATATCTTCAAGGGAGAATACACTAGCTGCTTCCAAATGAAATATGTATGATGGTGAGTGGTTCCATATCATATATTCAAAAGGTAGCCATCTGCTCCTTTAGGAGCTTTAGATATAGGCTTTATAAAACCTTTAACTTTTTCCCCATTCAGAAACAAAGTTTTTCAAACTGTGCATTTCTTGAAAGTCAACACTCAAATTTCATCCAAAAGGAAAAGGTTTGATGGGGGGCCAATACTCTATCAGGGGTATGCCCATTTGCCAGAAACCGCATTCAGAGCTTGTGAAATAGATATATGACGATTTCAAGCTTTGGAACTCTAAGTTTCTTAGGAGTTGAAAATGAGCATATCTTGAAAAGAGAATACACTAGCTGCTTCAAAATGAAATATGTATGATGGTGAGTGGTTCCATATCACATATTCAAAAGGTAGCCATCTGCTCCTTTAGGAGCTTTAGATATAGGCTTTATGAAACCTTTAACTTTTTCCCCATTCCGAAACAAAGTTTTTCAAACTGTGCATTTCTTGAAAGTCAACACTCAAATTTCATCCAAAAGGAAAAGGTTTGATGGGGGGCCAATACTCTATCAGGGGTAGGCCCATTTGCCAGAAACCGCATTCAGAGCTTGTGAAATAGATATATGACGATTTCAAGCTTTGGAACTCTAAGTTTCTTAGGAGTTGAAAATGAGCATATCTTGAAAAGAGAATACACTAGCTGCTTCAAAATGAAATATGTATGATGGTGAGTGGTTCCATATCATATATTCAAAAGGTAGCCATCTGCTCCTTTAGGAGCTTTAGATATAGGCTTTATAAAACCTTTACCTTTTCCCGCATTCAGAAACAAAGTTTTTCAAGCTGTGCGTTTCTTGAAAGTCAACACTCAAATTTCATCCAAAAGGAAAAGGTTTGATGGGGGGCCAATACTCTATCAGGGGTATGCCCATTTGCCAGAAACCGCATTCAGAGCTTGTGAAATAGATATATGACGATTTCAAGCTTTGGAACTCTAAGTTTCTTAGGAGTTGAAAATGAGCATATCTTGAAAAGAGAATACACTAGCTGCTTCAAAATGAAATATGTATGATGGTGAGTGGTTCCATATCACATATTCAAAAGGTAGCCATCTGCTCCTTTAGGAGCTGTAGATATAGGCCTTATGAAACCTTTAACTTTTTCCCCATTCCGAAACAAAGTTTTTCAAACTGTGCATTTCTTGAAAGTCAACACTCAAATTTCATCCAAAAGGAAAAGGTTTGATGGGGGGCCAATACTCTATCAGGGGTATGACCATTTGCCAGAAACCGCATTCAGAGCTTGTGAAATAGATACATGACGATTTCAAGCTTTGGAACTCTAAGTTTCTTAGGAGTTGAAAATGAGCATATCTTGAAAAGAGAATACACTAGCTGCTTCAAAATGAAATATGTATGATAGTGAGTGGTTCCATATCATATATTCAAAAGGTAGCCATCTGCTCCTTTAGGAGCTTTAGATATAGGCTTTATAAAACCTATAACTTTTCCCCCATTCAGAAACAAAGTTTTTCAAACTGTGCGTTTCTTGAAAGTCAACACTCAAATTTCATCCGAAAGGAAAAGGTTTGATGGTGGGCCGATACTCTATCAGGAGTAAGCCCATTTGCCAGAAACCGCATTCAGAGCATGTGAAATACATACATGACGATTTCGAGCTTTGGCACTCTAAGTTTCTTAGGAGTTGAATATGAGCATATCTTCAAGGGAGAATACAATAGCTGCTTCCAAATGAAATATGTATGATGGTGAGTGGTTCCATATCATATATTCAAAAGGTAGCCATCTGCTCCTTTAGGAGCTTTAGATATAGGCTTTATGAAACCTTTAACTTTTTCCCCATTCAGAAACAAAGTTTTTCAAACTGTGCATTTCTTGAAAGTCAACACTCAAATTTCATCCAAAAGGAAAAGGTTTGATGGGGGGCCAATACTCTATCAGGGGTATGCTCATTTGCCAGAAACCGCATTCAGAGCTTGTGAAATAGATATATGACGATTTCAAGCTTTGGAACTCTAAGTTTCTTAGGAGTTGAAAATGAGCATATCTTGAAAAGAGAATACACTAGCTGCTTCCAAATGAAATATGTATGGTGGTGAGTGGTTCCATATCATATATTCAAAAGGTAGCCATCTGCTCCTTTAGGAGCTTTAGATATAGGCTTTATGAAACCTTTAACTTTTTCCCCATTCAGAAACAATGTTTTTCAAACTGTGCATTTCTTGAAAGTCAACACTCAAATTTCATCCAAAAGGAAAAGGTTTGATGGGGGGCCAATACTCTATCAGGGGTATGCCCATTTGCCAGAAACCGCATTCAGAGCTTGTGAAATAGATATATGACGATTTCAAGCTTTGGAACTCTAAGTTTCTTAGGAGTTGAAAATGAGCATATCTTGAAAAGAGAATACACTAGCTGCTTCAAAATGAAATATGTATGATGGTGAGTGGTTCCATATCACATATTCAAAAGGTAGCCATCTGCTCCTTTAGGAGCTTTAGATATAGGCTTTATGAAACCTTTAACTTTTTCCCCATTCAGAAACAATGTTTTTCAAACTGTGCATTTCTTGAAAGTCAACACTCAAATTTCATCCAAAAGGAAAAGGTTTGATGGGGGGCCAATACTCTATCAGGGGTATGCCCATTTGCCAGAAACCGCATTCAGAGCTTGTGAAATAGATATATGACGATTTCAAGCTTTGGAACTCTAAGTTTCTTAGGAGTTGAAAATGAGAATATCTTGAAAAGAGAATACACTAGCTGCTTCAAAATGAAATATGTATGATGGTGAGTGGTTCCATATCACATATTCAAAAGGTAGCCATCTGCTCCTTTAGGAGCTTTAGATATAGGCTTTATAAAACCTTTACCTTTTCCCGCATTCAGAAACAAAGTTTTTCAAACTGTGCGTTTCTTGAAAGTCAACACTCAAATTTCATCAAAAAGGAAAAGGTTTGATGGTGGGCCGATACTCTATCAGGAGTAAGCCCATTTGCCAGAAACCGCATTCAGAACCTGTGAAATAGATTTATGACGATTTCGAGCTTTGGCACTCTAAGTTTCTTAGGAGTTGAAAATGAGCATATCTTGAAAAGAGAATACACTAGCTGCTTCAAAATGAAATATGTATGATGGTGAGTGGGTCCATATCACATATTCAAAAGGTAGCCATCTGCTCCTTTAGGAGCTTTAGATATAGGCTTTATAAAACCTTTAACTTTTTCCCCATTCCGAAACAAAGTTTTTCAAACTGTGCATTTCTTGAAAGTCAACACTCAAATTTCATCCAAAAGGAAAAGGTTTGATGGGGGGCCAATACTCTATCAGGGGTAGGCCCATTTGCCAGAAACCGCATTCAGAGCTTGTGAAATAGATATATGACGATTTCAAGCTTTGGAACTCTAAGTTTCTTAGGAGTTGAAAATGAGCATATCTTGAAAAGAGAATACACTAGCTGCTTCAAAATGAAATATGTATGATGGTGAGTGGTTCCATATCATATATTCAAAAGGTAGCCATCTGCTCCTTTAGGAGCTTTAGATATAGGCTTTATAAAACCTTTAACTTTTTCCCCATTCAGAAACAAAGTTTTTCAAACTGTGCATTTCTTGAAAGTCAACACTCAAATTTCATCCAAAAGGAAAAGGTTTGATGGGGGGCCAATACTCTATCAGGGGTAGGCCCATTTGCCAGAAACCGCATTCAGAGCTTGTGAAATAGATATATGACGATTTCAAGCTTTGGAACTCTAAGTTTCTTAGGAGTTGAAAATGAGCATATCTTGAAAAGAGAATACACTAGCTGCTTCAAAATGAAATATGTATGATGGTGAGTGGCTCCATATCATATATTCAAAAGGTAGCCATCTGCTCCTTTAGGAGCTTTAGATATAGGCTTTATAAAACCTATAAGTTTTCCCCCATTCAGAAACAAAGTTTTTCAAACTGTGCGTTTCTTGAAAGTCAACACTCAAATTTCATCCGAAAGGAAAAGGTTTGATGGTGGGCCGATACTCTATCAGGAGTAAGCCCATTTGCCAGAAACCGCAATCAGAGCATGTGAAATAGATATATGACGATTTCAAGCTTTGGAACTCTAAGTTTCTTAGGAGTTGAATATGAGCATATCTTCAAGGGAGAATACACTAGCTGCTTCAAAATGAAATATGTATGATGGTGAGTGGTTCCATATCATATATTCAAAAGGTAGCCATCTGCTCCTTTAGGAGCTTTAGATATAGGCTTTATAAAACCTTACCTTTCCCGCATTCAGAAACAAAGTTTTTCAAACTGTGCGTTTCTTGTAAGTCAACACTCAAATTTCATCCGAAAGGAAAAGGTTTGATGGTGGGCCGATACGCTATCAGGAGTAAGCCCATTTGCCAGAAACCGCGATCAGAGCATGTGAAATACATACATGACGATTTCGAGCTTTGGCACTCTAAGTTTCTTAGGAGTTGAATATGAGCATATCTTCAAGGGAGAATACACTAGCTGCTTCCAAATGAAATATGTATGATGGTGAGTGGTTCCATATCATATATTCAAAAGGTAGCCATCTGCTCCTTTAGGAGCTTTAGATATAGGCTTTATAAAACCTTTAACTTTTTCCCCATTCAGAAACAAAGTTTTTCAAACTGTGCATTTCTTGAAAGTCAACACTCAAATTTCATCCAAAAGGAAAAGGTTTGATGGGGGGCCAATACTCTATCAGGGGTATGCCCATTTGCCAGAAACCGCATTCAGAGCTTGTGAAATAGATATATGACGATTTCAAGCTTTGGAACTCTAAGTTTCTTAGGAGTTGAAAATGAGCATATCTTGAAAAGAGAATACACTAGCTGCTTCAAAATGAAATATGTATGATGGTGAGTGGTTCCATATCACATATTCAAAAGGTAGCCATCTGCTCCTTTAGGAGCTTTAGATATAGGCTTTATGAAACCTTTAACTTTTTCCCCATTCCGAAACAAAGTTTTTCAAACTGTGCATTTCTTGAAAGTCAACACTCAAATTTCATCCAAAAGGAAAAGGTTTGATGGGGGGCCAATACTCTATCAGGGGTATGCTCATTTGCCAGAAACCGCATTCAGAGCTTGTGAAATAGATATATGACGATTTCAAGCTTTGGAACTCTAAGTTTCTTAGGAGTTGAAAATGAGCATATCTTGAAAAGAGAATACACTAGCTGCTTCAAAATGAAATATGTATGATGGTGAGTGGTTCCATATCATATATTCAAAAGGTAGCCATCTGCTCCTTTAGGAGCTTTAGATATAGGCTTTATAAAACCTTACCTTTCCCGCATTCAGAAACAAAGTTTTTCAAACTGTGCGTTTCTTGAAAGTCAACACTCAAATTTCATCCGAAAGGAAAAGGTTTGATGGTGGGCCGATACTCTATCAGGAGTAAGCCCATTTGCCAGAAACCGCAATCAGAGCATGTGAAATAGATATATGACGATTTCAAGCTTTGGAACTCTAAGTTTCTTAGGAGTTGAATATGAGCATATCTTCAAGGGAGAATACACTAGCTGCTTCAAAATGAAATATGTATGATGGTGAGTGGTTCCATATCATATATTCAAAAGGTAGCCATCTGCTCCTTTAGGAGCTTTAGATATAGGCTTTATAAAACCTTTAACTTTTTCCCCATTCAGAAACAAAGTTTTTCAAACTGTGCATTTCTTGAAAGTCAACACTCAAATTTCATCCGAAAGGAAAAGGTTTGATGGTGGGCCGATACGCTATCAGGAGTAAGCCCATTTGCCAGAAACCGCGATCAGAGCATGTGAAATACATACATGACGATTTCGAGCTTTGGCACTCTAAGTTTCTTAGGAGTTGAATATGAGCATATCTTCAAGGGAGAATACACTAGCTGCTTCCAAATGAAATATGTATGATGGTGAGTGGTTCCATATCATATATTCAAAAGGTAGCCATCTGCTCCTTTAGGAGCTTTAGATATAGGCTTTATAAAACCTTTAACTTTTTCCCCATTCAGAAACAAAGTTTTTCAAACTGTGCATTTCTTGAAAGTCAACACTCAAATTTCATCCAAAAGGAAAAGGTTTGATGGGGGGCCAATACTCTATCAGGGGTATGCCCATTTGCCAGAAACCGCATTCAGAGCTTGTGAAATAGATATATGACGATTTCAAGCTTTGGAACTCTAAGTTTCTTAGGAGTTGAAAATGAGCATATCTTGAAAAGAGAATACACTAGCTGCTTCAAAATGAAATATGTATGATGGTGAGTGGTTCCATATCACATATTCAAAAGGTAGCCATCTGCTCCTTTAGGAGCTTTAGATATAGGCTTTATGAAACCTTTAACTTTTTCCCCATTCCGAAACAAAGTTTTTCAAACTGTGCATTTCTTGAAAGTCAACACTCAAATTTCATCCAAAAGGAAAAGGTTTGATGGGGGGCCAATACTCTATCAGGGGTATGCTCATTTGCCAGAAACCGCATTCAGAGCTTGTGAAATAGATATATGACGATTTCAAGCTTTGGAACTCTAAGTTTCTTAGGAGTTGAAAATGAGCATATCTTGAAAAGAGAATACACTAGCTGCTTCAAAATGAAATATGTATGATGGTGAGTGGTTCCATATCATATATTCAAAAGGTAGCCATCTGCTCCTTTAGGAGCTTTAGATATAGGCTTTATAAAACCTTACCTTTCCCGCATTCAGAAACAAAGTTTTTCAAACTGTGCGTTTCTTGAAAGTCAACACTCAAATTTCATCCGAAAGGAAAAGGTTTGATGGTGGGCCGATACTCTATCAGGAGTAAGCCCATTTGCCAGAAACCGCAATCAGAGCATGTGAAATACATACATGACGATTTCGAGCTTTGGCACTCTAAGTTTCTTAGGAGTTGAATATGAGCATATCTTCAAGGGAGAATACACTAGCTGCTTCCAAATGAAATATGTATGATGGTGAGTGGTTCCATATCATATATTCAAAAGGTAGCCATCTGCTCCTTTAGGAGCTTTAGATATAGGCTTTATAAAACCTTTAACTTTTTCCCCATTCAGAAACAAAGTTTTTCAAACTGTGCATTTCTTGAAAGTCAACACTCAAATTTCATCCAAAAGGAAAAGGTTTGATGGGGGGCCAATACTCTATCAGGGGTATGCCCATTTGCCAGAAACCGCATTCAGAGCTTGTGAAATAGATATATGACGATTTCAAGCTTTGGAACTCTAAGTTTCTTAGGAGTTGAAAATGAGCATATCTTGAAAAGAGAATACACTAGCTGCTTCAAAATGAAATATGTATGATGGTGAGTGGTTCCATATCACATATTCAAAAGGTAGCCATCTGCTCCTTTAGGAGCTTTAGATATAGGCTTTATGAAACCTTTAACTTTTTCCCCATTCCGAAACAAAGTTTTTCAAACTGTGCATTTCTTGAAAGTCAACACTCAAATTTCATCCAAAAGGAAAAGGTTTGATGGGGGGCCAATACTCTATCAGGGGTAGGCCCATTTGCCAGAAACCGCATTCAGAGCTTGTGAAATAGATATATGACGATTTCAAGCTTTGGAACTCTAAGTTTCTTAGGAGTTGAAAATGAGCATATCTTGAAAAGAGAATACACTAGCTGCTTCAAAATGAAATATGTATGATGGTGAGTGGTTCCATATCATATATTCAAAAGGTAGCCATCTGCTCCTTTAGGAGCTTTAGATATAGGCTTTATAAAACCTTTACCTTTTCCCGCATTCAGAAACAAAGTTTTTCAAGCTGTGCGTTTCTTGAAAGTCAACACTCAAATTTCATCCAAAAGGAAAAGGTTTGATGGGGGGCCAATACTCTATCAGGGGTATGCCCATTTGCCAGAAACCGCATTCAGAGCTTGTGAAATAGATATATGACGATTTCAAGCTTTGGAACTCTAAGTTTCTTAGGAGTTGAAAATGAGCATATCTTGAAAAGAGAATACACTAGCTGCTTCAAAATGAAATATGTATGATGGTGAGTGGTTCCATATCACATATTCAAAAGGTAGCCATCTGCTCCTTTAGGAGCTGTAGATATAGGCCTTATGAAACCTTTAACTTTTTCCCCATTCCGAAACAAAGTTTTTCAAACTGTGCATTTCTTGAAAGTCAACACTCAAATTTCATCCAAAAGGAAAAGGTTTGATGGGGGGCCAATACTCTATCAGGGGTATGACCATTTGCCAGAAACCGCATTCAGAGCTTGTGAAATAGATACATGACGATTTCAAGCTTTGGAACTCTAAGTTTCTTAGGAGTTGAAAATGAGCATATCTTGAAAAGAGAATACACTAGCTGCTTCAAAATGAAATATGTATGATAGTGAGTGGTTCCATATCATATATTCAAAAGGTAGCCATCTGCTCCTTTAGGAGCTTTAGATATAGGCTTTATAAAACCTATAACTTTTCCCCCATTCAGAAACAAAGTTTTTCAAACTGTGCGTTTCTTGAAAGTCAACACTCAAATTTCATCCGAAAGGAAAAGGTTTGATGGTGGGCCGATACTCTATCAGGAGTAAGCCCATTTGCCAGAAACCGCATTCAGAGCATGTGAAATACATACATGACGATTTCGAGCTTTGGCACTCTAAGTTTCTTAGGAGTTGAATATGAGCATATCTTCAAGGGAGAATACAATAGCTGCTTCCAAATGAAATATGTATGATGGTGAGTGGTTCCATATCATATATTCAAAAGGTAGCCATCTGCTCCTTTAGGAGCTTTAGATATAGGCTTTATGAAACCTTTAACTTTTTCCCCATTCAGAAACAAAGTTTTTCAAACTGTGCATTTCTTGAAAGTCAACACTCAAATTTCATCCAAAAGGAAAAGGTTTGATGGGGGGCCAATACTCTATCAGGGGTATGCTCATTTGCCAGAAACCGCATTCAGAGCTTGTGAAATAGATATATGACGATTTCAAGCTTTGGAACTCTAAGTTTCTTAGGAGTTGAAAATGAGCATATCTTGAAAAGAGAATACACTAGCTGCTTCCAAATGAAATATGTATGGTGGTGAGTGGTTCCATATCATATATTCAAAAGGTAGCCATCTGCTCCTTTAGGAGCTTTAGATATAGGCTTTATGAAACCTTTAACTTTTTCCCCATTCAGAAACAATGTTTTTCAAACTGTGCATTTCTTGAAAGTCAACACTCAAATTTCATCCAAAAGGAAAAGGTTTGATGGGGGGCCAATACTCTATCAGGGGTATGCCCATTTGCCAGAAACCGCATTCAGAGCTTGTGAAATAGATATATGACGATTTCAAGCTTTGGAACTCTAAGTTTCTTAGGAGTTGAAAATGAGCATATCTTGAAAAGAGAATACACTAGCTGCTTCAAAATGAAATATGTATGATGGTGAGTGGTTCCATATCACATATTCAAAAGGTAGCCATCTGCTCCTTTAGGAGCTTTAGATATAGGCTTTATGAAACCTTTAACTTTTTCCCCATTCAGAAACAATGTTTTTCAAACTGTGCATTTCTTGAAAGTCAACACTCAAATTTCATCCAAAAGGAAAAGGTTTGATGGGGGGCCAATACTCTATCAGGGGTATGCCCATTTGCCAGAAACCGCATTCAGAGCTTGTGAAATAGATATATGACGATTTCAAGCTTTGGAACTCTAAGTTTCTTAGGAGTTGAAAATGAGAATATCTTGAAAAGAGAATACACTAGCTGCTTCAAAATGAAATATGTATGATGGTGAGTGGTTCCATATCACATATTCAAAAGGTAGCCATCTGCTCCTTTAGGAGCTTTAGATATAGGCTTTATAAAACCTTTACCTTTTCCCGCATTCAGAAACAAAGTTTTTCAAACTGTGCGTTTCTTGAAAGTCAACACTCAAATTTCATCAAAAAGGAAAAGGTTTGATGGTGGGCCGATACTCTATCAGGAGTAAGCCCATTTGCCAGAAACCGCATTCAGAACCTGTGAAATAGATTTATGACGATTTCGAGCTTTGGCACTCTAAGTTTCTTAGGAGTTGAAAATGAGCATATCTTGAAAAGAGAATACACTAGCTGCTTCCAAATCAAATATGTATGATGGTGAGTGGTTCCATATCATATATTCAAAAGGTAGCCATCTGCTCCTTTAGGAGCTTTAGATATAGGCTTTATAAAACCTTTCACTTTTTCCCCATTCAGAAACAAAGTTTTTCAAACTGTGCATTTCTTGAAAGTCAACACTCAAATTTCACTCGAAAGGAAAAGGTTTGATGGTGGGCCGATACTCTATCAGGAGTAAGCCCATTTGCCAGAAACCGCATTCAGAGCATGTGAAATACATACATGACGATTTCGAGCCTTGGCACTCTAAGTTTCTTAAAAGTTGAATATGAGCATATCTTCAAGGGAGAATACACTAGCTGCTTCCAAATCAAATATGTATGATGGTGAGTGGTTCCATATCATATATTCAAAAGGTAGCCATCTGCTCCTTTAGGAGCTTTAGATATAGGCTTTATAAAACCTTTAACTTTTTCCCCATTCAGAAACAAAGTTTTTCAAACTGTGCATTTCTTGAAAGTCAACACTCAAATTTCATCCAAAAGGAAAAGGTTTGATGGGGGGCCAATACTCTATCAGGGGTATGACCATTTGCCAGAAACCGCATTCAGAGCTTGTGAAATAGATATATGACGATTTCAAGCTTTGGAACTCTAAGTTTCTTAGGAGTTGAAAATGAGCATATCTTAAAAAGAGAATACACTAGCTGCTTCAAAATGAAATATGTATGATGGTGAGTGGTTCCATATCATATATTCAAAAGGTAGCCATCTGCTCCTTTAGGAGCTTTAGATATAGGCTTTATAAAACCTATAACTTTTCCCCCATTCAGAAACAAAGTTTTTCAAACTGTGCGTTTCTTGAAAGTCAACACTCAAATTTCATCCGAAAGGAAAAGGTTTGATGGTGGGCCGATACTCTATCAGGAGTAAGCCCATTTGCCAGAAACCGCAATCAGAGCATGTGAAATACATACATGACGATTTCGAGCTTTGGCACTCTAAGTTTCTTAGGAGTTGAATATGAGCATATCTTCAAGGGAGAATACACTAGCTGCTTCCAAATGAAATATGTATGATGGTGAGTGGTTCCATATCATATATTCAAAAGGTAGCCATCTGCTCCTTTAGGAGCTTTAGATATAGGCTTTATGAAACCTTTAACTTTTTCCCCATTCAGAAACAAAGTTTTTCAAACTGTGCATTTCTTGAAAGTCAACACTCAAATTTCATCCAAAAGGAAAAGGTTTGATGGGGGGCCAATACTCTATCAGGGGTATGCCCATTTGCCAGAAACCGCATTCAGAGCTTGTGAAATAGATATATGACGATTTCAAGCTTTGGAACTCTAAGTTTCTTAGGAGTTGAAAATGAGCATATCTTGAAAAGAGAATACACTAGCTGCTTCAAAATGAAATATGTATGATGGTGAGTGGTTCCATATCATATATTCAAAAGGTAGCCATCTGCTCCTTTAGGAGCTTTAGATATAGGCTTTATAAAACCTTTACCTTTCCCGCATTCAGAAACAAAGTTTTTCAAACTGTGCGTTTCTTGAAAGTCAACACTCAAATTTCATCCGAAAGGAAAAGGTTTGATGGTGGGCCGATACTCTATCAGGAGTAAGCCCATTTGCCAGAAACCGCATTCAGAGCTTGTGAAATAGATATATGACGATTTCAAGCTTTGGAACTCTAAGTTTCTTAGGAGTTGAAAAATAGCATATCTTGAACAGAGAATACACTAGCTGCTTCAAAATGAAATATGTATGATGGTGAGTGGTTCCATATCACATATTCAAAAGGTAGCCATCTGCTCCTTTAGGAGCTTTAGATATAGGCTTTATGAAACCTTTAACTTTTTCCCCATTCCGAAACAAAGTTTTTCAAACTGTGCATTTCTTGAAAGTCAACACTCAAATTTCATCCAAAAGGAAAAGGTTTGGGGGGGCCAATACTCTATCAGGGGTAGGCCCATTTGCCAGAAACCGCATTCAGAGCTTGTGAAATAGATATATGACGATTTCAAGCTTTGGAACTCTAAGTTTCTTAGGAGTTGAAAATGAGCATATCTTGAAAAGAGAATACACTAGCTGCTTCAAAATTAAATATGTATGATGGTGAGTGGTTCCATATCATATATTCAAAAGGTAGCCATCTGCTCCTTTAGGAGCTTTAGATATAGGCTTTATAAAACCTTTACCTTTTCCCGCATTCAGAAACAAAGTTTTTCAAGCTGTGCGTTTCTTGAAAGTCAACACTCAAATTTCATCCAAAAGGAAAAGGTTTGATGGGGGGCCAATACTCTATCAGGGGTATGCCCATTTGCCAGAAACCGCATTCAGAGCTTGTGAAATAGATATATGACGATTTCAAGCTTTGGAACTCTAAGTTTCTTAGGAGTTGAAAATGAGCATATCTTGAAAAGAGAATACACTAGCTGCTTCAAAATGAAATATGTATGATGGTGAGTGGTTCCATATCACATATTCAAAAGGTAGCCATCTGCTCCTTTAGGAGCTTTAGATATAGGCTTTATGAAACCTTTAACTTTTTCCCCATTCCGAAACAAAGTTTTTCAAACTGTGCATTTCTTGAAAGTCAACACTCAAATTTCATCCAAAAGGAAAAGGTTTGATGGGGGGCCAATACTCTATCAGGGGTAGGCCCATTTGCCAGAAACCGCATTCAGAGCTTGTGAAATAGATATATGACGATTTCAAGCTTTGGAACTCTAAGTTTCTTAGGAGTTGAAAATGAGCATATCTTGAAAAGAGAATACACTAGCTGCTTCAAAATGAAATATGTATGATGGTGAGTGGTTCCATATCATATATTCAAAAGGTAGCCATCTGCTCCTTTAGGAGCTTTAGATATAGGCTTTATAAAACCTTTAACTTTTTCCCCATTCAGAAACAAAGTTTTTCAAACTGTGCATTTCTTGAAAGTCAACACTCAAATTTCATCCAAAAGGAAAAGGTTTGATGGGGGGCCAATACTCTATCAGGGGTATGACCATTTGCCAGAAACCGCATTCAGAGCTTGTGAAATAGATATATGACGATTTCAAGCTTTGGAACTCTAAGTTTCTTAGGAGTTGAAAATGAGCATATCTTGAAAAGAGAATACACTAGCTGCTTCAAAATGAAATATGTATGATAGTGAGTGGTTCCATATCATATATTCAAAAGGTAGCCATCTGCTCCTTTAGGAGCTTTAGATATAGGCTTTATAAAACCTATAACTTTTCCCCCATTCAGAAACAAAGTTTTTCAAACTGTGCGTTTCTTGAAAGTCAACACTCAAATTTCATCCGAAAGGAAAAGGTTTGATGGTGGGCCGATACTCTATCAGGAGTAAGCCCATTTGCCAGAAACCGCAATCAGAGCATGTGAAATACATACATGACGATTTCGAGCTTTGGCACTCTAAGTTTCTTAGGAGTTGAATATGAGCATATCTTCAAGGGAGAATACACTAGCTGCTTCCAAATGAAATATGTATGATGGTGAGTGGTTCCATATCATATATTCAAAAGGTAGCCATCTGCTCCTTTAGGAGCTTTAGATATAGGCTTTATGAAACCTTTAACTTTTTCCCCATTCCGAAACAAAGTTTTTCAAACTGTGCATTTCTTGAAAGTCAACACTCAAATTTCATCCAAAAGGAAAAGGTTTGATGGGGGGCCAATACTCTATCAGGGGTAGGCCCATTTGCCAGAAACCGCATTCAGAGCTTGTGAAATAGATATATGACGATTTCAAGCTTTGGAACTCTAAGTTTCTTAGGAGTTGAAAATGAGCATATCTTGAAAAGAGAATACACTAGCTGCTTCAAAATGAAATATGTATGATGGTGAGTGGTTCCATATCATATATTCAAAAGGTAGCCATCTGCTCCTTTAGGAGCTTTAGATATAGGCTTTATAAAACCTTTAACTTTTTCCCCATTCAGAAACAAAGTTTTTCAAACTGTGCATTTCTTGAAAGTCAACACTCAAATTTCATCCAAAAGGAAAAGGTTTGATGGGGGGCCAATACTCTATCAGGGGTATGACCATTTGCCAGAAACCGCATTCAGAGCTTGTGAAATAGATATATGACGATTTCAAGCTTTGGAACTCTAAGTTTCTTAGGAGTTGAAAATGAGCATATCTTGAAAAGAGAATACACTAGCTGCTTCAAAATTAAATATGTATGATGGTGAGTGGTTCCATATCATATATTCAAAAGGTAGCCATCTGCTCCTTTAGGAGCTTTAGATATAGGCTTTATAAAACCTTTACCTTTTCCCGCATTCAGAAACAAAGTTTTTCAAGCTGTGCGTTTCTTGAAAGTCAACACTCAAATTTCATCCAAAAGGAAAAGGTTTGATGGGGGGCCAATACTCTATCAGGGGTATGCCCATTTGCCAGAAACCGCATTCAGAGCTTGTGAAATAGATATATGACGATTTCAAGCTTTGGAACTCTAAGTTTCTTAGGAGTTGAAAATGAGCATATCTTGAAAAGAGAATACACTAGCTGCTTCAAAATGAAATATGTATGATGGTGAGTGGTTCCATATCACATATTCAAAAGGTAGCCATCTGCTCCTTTAGGAGCTTTAGATATAGGCTTTATGAAACCTTTAACTTTTTCCCCATTCCGAAACAAAGTTTTTCAAACTGTGCATTTCTTGAAAGTCAACACTCAAATTTCATCCAAAAGGAAAAGGTTTGATGGGGGGCCAATACTCTATCAGGGGTAGGCCCATTTGCCAGAAACCGCATTCAGAGCTTGTGAAATAGATATATGACGATTTCAAGCTTTGGAACTCTAAGTTTCTTAGGAGTTGAAAATGAGCATATCTTGAAAAGAGAATACACTAGCTGCTTCAAAATGAAATATGTATGATGGTGAGTGGTTCCATATCATATATTCAAAAGGTAGCCATCTGCTCCTTTAGGAGCTTTAGATATAGGCTTTATAAAACCTTTAACTTTTTCCCCATTCAGAAACAAAGTTTTTCAAACTGTGCATTTCTTGAAAGTCAACACTCAAATTTCATCCAAAAGGAAAAGGTTTGATGGGGGGCCAATACTCTATCAGGGGTATGACCATTTGCCAGAAACCGCATTCAGAGCTTGTGAAATAGATATATGACGATTTCAAGCTTTGGAACTCTAAGTTTCTTAGGAGTTGAAAATGAGCATATCTTGAAAAGAGAATACACTAGCTGCTTCAAAATGAAATATGTATGATAGTGAGTGGTTCCATATCATATATTCAAAAGGTAGCCATCTGCTCCTTTAGGAGCTTTAGATATAGGCTTTATAAAACCTATAACTTTTCCCCCATTCAGAAACAAAGTTTTTCAAACTGTGCGTTTCTTGAAAGTCAACACTCAAATTTCATCCGAAAGGAAAAGGTTTGATGGTGGGCCGATACTCTATCAGGAGTAAGCCCATTTGCCAGAAACCGCAATCAGAGCATGTGAAATACATACATGACGATTTCGAGCTTTGGCACTCTAAGTTTCTTAGGAGTTGAATATGAGCATATCTTCAAGGGAGAATACACTAGCTGCTTCCAAATGAAATATGTATGATGGTGAGTGGTTCCATATCATATATTCAAAAGGTAGCCATCTGCTCCTTTAGGAGCTTTAGATATAGGCTTTATAAAACCTATAACTTTTCCCCCATTCAGAAACAAAGTTTTTCAAACTGTGCGTTTCTTGAAAGTCAACACTCAAATTTCATCCGAAAGGAAAAGGTTTGATGGTGGGCCGATACTCTATCAGGAGTAAGCCCATTTGCCAGAAACCGCAATCAGAGCATGTGAAATACATACATGACGATTTCGAGCTTTGGCACTCTAAGTTTCTTAGGAGTTGAATATGAGCATATCTTCAAGGGAGAATACACTAGCTGCTTCCAAATGAAATATGTATGATGGTGAGTGGTTCCATATCATATATTCAAAAGGTAGCCATCTGCTCCTTTAGGAGCTTTAGATATAGGCTTTATGAAACCTTTAACTTTTTCCCCATTCCAAAACAAAGTTTTTCAAACTGTGCATTTCTTGAAAGTCAACACTCAAATTTCATCCAAAAGGAAAAGGTTTGATGGGGGGCCAATACTCTATCAGGGGTAGGCCCATTTGCCAGAAACCGCATTCAGAGCTTGTGAAATAGATATATGACGATTTCAAGCTTTGGAACTCTAAGTTTCTTAGGAGTTGAAAATGAGCATATCTTGAAAAGAGAATACACTAGCTGCTTCAAAATTAAATATGTATGATGGTGAGTGGTTCCATATCATATATTCAAAAGGTAGCCATCTGCTCCTTTAGGAGCTTTAGATATAGGCTTTATAAAACCTTTACCTTTTCCCGCATTCAGAAACAAAGTTTTTCAAGCTGTGCGTTTCTTGAAAGTCAACACTCAAATTTCATCCAAAAGGAAAAGGTTTGATGGGGGGCCAATACTCTATCAGGGGTATGCCCATTTGCCAGAAACCGCATTCAGAGCTTGTGAAATAGATATATGACGATTTCAAGCTTTGGAACTCTAAGTTTCTTAGGAGTTGAAAATGAGCATATCTTGAAAAGAGAATACACTAGCTGCTTCAAAATGAAATATGTATGATGGTGAGTGGTTCCATATCACATATTCAAAAGGTAGCCATCTGCTCCTTTAGGAGCTTTAGATATAGGCTTTATGAAACCTTTAACTTTTTCCCCATTCCGAAACAAAGTTTTTCAAACTGTGCATTTCTTGAAAGTCAACACTCAAATTTCATCCAAAAGGAAAAGGTTTGATGGGGGGCCAATACTCTATCAGGGGTAGGCCCATTTGCCAGAAACCGCATTCAGAGCTTGTGAAATAGATATATGACGATTTCAAGTTTTGGAACTCTAAGTTTCTTAGGAGTTGAAAATGAGCATATCTTGAAAAGAGAATACACTAGCTGCTTCAAAATGAAATATGTATGATGGTGAGTGGTTCCATATCATATATTCAAAAGGTAGCCATCTGCTCCTTTAGGAGCTTTAGATATAGGCTTTATAAAACCTTTAACTTTTTCCCCATTCAGAAACAAAGTTTTTCAAACTGTGCATTTCTTGAAAGTCAACACTCAAATTTCATCCAAAAGGAAAAGGTTTGATGGGGGGCCAATACTCTATCAGGGGTATGACCATTTGCCAGAAACCGCATTCAGAGCTTGTGAAATAGATATATGACGATTTCAAGCTTTGGAACTCTAAGTTTCTTAGGAGTTGAAAATGAGCATATCTTGAAAAGAGAATACACTAGCTGCTTCAAAATGAAATATGTATGATAGTGAGTGGTTCCATATCATATATTCAAAAGGTAGCCATCTGCTCCTTTAGGAGCTTTAGATATAGGCTTTATAAAACCTATAACTTTTTCCCCATTCAGAAACAAAGTTTTTCAAACTGTGCATTTCTTGAAAGTCAACACTCAAATTTCATCCAAAAGGAAAAGGTTTGATGGGGGGCCAATACTCTATCAGGGGTATGCTCATTTGCCAGAAACCGCATTCAGAGCTTGTGAAATAGATATATGACGATTTCAAGCTTTGGAACTCTAAGTTTCTTAGGAGTTGAAAATGAGAATATCTTGAAAAGAGAATACACTAGCTGCTTCAAAATGAAATATGTATGATGGTGAGTGGTTCCATATCACATATTCAAAAGGTAGCCATCTGCTCCTTTAGGAGCTTTAGATATAGGCTTTATAAAACCTTTAACTTTTTCCCCATTCAGAAACAAAGTTTTTCAAACTGTGCATTTCTTGAAAGTCAACACTCAAATTTCATCCAAAAGGAAAAGGTTTGATGGGGGGCCAATACTCTATCAGGGGTAGGCCCATTTGCCAGAAACCGCATTCAGAGCTTGTGAAATAGATATATGACGATTTCAAGCTTTGGAACTCTAAGTTTCTTAGGAGTTGAAAATGAGCATATCTTGAAAAGAGAATACACTAGCTGCTTCAAAATGAAATATGTATGATGGTGAGTGGTTCCATATCATATATTCAAAAGGTAGCCATCTGCTCCTTTAGGAGCTTTAGATATAGGCTTTATAAAACCTTTAACTTTTTCCCCATTCAGAAACAAAGTTTTTCAAACTGTGCATTTCTTGAAAGTCAACACTCAAATTTCATCCAAAAGGAAAAGGTTTGATGGGGGGCCAATACTCTATCAGGGGTATGACCATTTGCCAGAAACCGCATTCAGAGCTTGTGAAATAGATATATGACGATTTCAAGCTTTGGAACTCTAAGTTTCTTAGGAGTTGAAAATGAGCATATCTTGAAAAGAGAATACACTAGCTGCTTCAAAATGAAATATGTATGATAGTGAGTGGTTCCATATCATATATTCAAAAGGTAGCCATCTGCTCCTTTAGGAGCTTTAGATATAGGCTTTATAAAACCTATAACTTTTCCCCCATTCAGAAACAAAGTTTTTCAAACTGTGCGTTTCTTGAAAGTCAACACTCAAATTTCATCCGAAAGGAAAAGGTTTGATGGTGGGCCGATACTCTATCAGGAGTAAGCCCATTTGCCAGAAACCGCAATCAGAGCATGTGAAATACATACATGACGATTTCGAGCTTTGGCACTCTAAGTTTCTTAGGAGTTGAATATGAGCATATCTTCAAGGGAGAATACACTAGCTGCTTCCAAATGAAATATGTATGATGGTGAGTGGTTCCATATCATATATTCAAAAGGTAGCCATCTGCTCCTTTAGGAGCTTTAGATATAGGCTTTATGAAACCTTTAACTTTTTCCCCATTCAGAAACAAAGTTTTTCAAACTGTGCATTTCTTGAAAGTCAACACTCAAATTTCATCCAAAAGGAAAAGGTTTGATGGGGGGCCAATACTCTATCAGGGGTATGCTCATTTGCCAGAAACCGCATTCAGAGCTTATGAAATAGATATATGACGATTTCAAGCTTTGGAACTCTAAGTTTCTTAGGAGTTGAAAATGAGAATATCTTGAAAAGAGAATACACTAGCTGCTTCAAAATGAAATATGTATGATGGTGAGTGGTTCCATATCACATATTCAAAAGGTAGCCATCTGCTCCTTTAGGAGCTTTAGATATAGGCTTTATAAAACCTTTACCTTTTCCCGCATTCAGAAACAAAGTTTTTCAAACTGTGCGTTTCGTGAAAGTCAACACTCAAATTTCATCAAAAAGGAAAAGGTTTGATGGTGGGCCGATACTCTATCAGGAGTAAGCCCATTTGCCAGAAACCGCATTCAGAACCTGTGAAATAGATTTATGACGATTTCGAGCTTTGGCACTCTAAGTTTCTTAGGAGTTGAATATGAGCATATCTTCAAGGGAGAATACACTAGCTGCTTCCAAATGAAATATGTATGATGGTGAGTGGTTCCATATCATATATTCAAAAGGTAGCCATCTGCTCCTTTAGGAGCTTTAGATATAGGCTTTATAAAACCTTTCACTTTTTCCCCATTCAGAAACAAAGTTTTTCAAACTGTGCATTTCTTGAAAGTCAACACTCAAATTTCATCCAAAAGGAAAAGGTTTGATGGGGGGCCAATACTCTATCAGGGGTATGACCATTTGCCAGAAACCGCATTCAGAGCTTGTGAAATAGATATATGACGATTTCAAGCTTTGGAACTCTAAGTTTCTTAGGAGTTGAAAATGAGCATATCTTGAAAAGAGAATACACTAGCTGCTTCAAAATGAAATATGTATGATGGTGAGTGGTTCCATATCATATATTCAAAAGGTAGCCATCTGCTCCTTTAGGAGCTTTAGATATAGGCTTTATAAAACCTATAACTTTTCCCCCATTCAGAAACAAAGTTTTTCAAACTGTGCGTTTCTTGAAAGTCAACACTCAAATTTCATCCGAAAGGAAAAGGTTTGATGGTGGGCCGATACTCTATCAGGAGTAAGCCCATTTGCCAGAAACCGCAATCAGAGCATGTGAAATACATACATGACGATTTCGAGCTTTGGCACTCTAAGTTTCTTAGGAGTTGAATATGAGCATATCTTCAAGGGAGAATACACTAGCTGCTTCCAAATGAAATATGTATGATGGTGAGTGGTTCCATATCATATATTCAAAAGGTAGCCATCTGCTCCTTTAGGAGCTTTAGATATAGGCTTTATGAAACCTTTAACTTTTTCCCCATTCAGAAACAAAGTTTTTCAAACTGTGCATTTCTTGAAAGTCAACACTCAAATTTCATCCAAAAGGAAAAGGTTTGATGGGGGGCCAATACTCTATCAGGGGTATGCTCATTTGCCAGAAACCGCATTCAGAGCTTGTGAAATAGATATATGACGATTTCAAGCTTTGGAACTCTAAGTTTCTTAGGAGTTGAAAATGAGCATATCTTGAAAAGAGAATACACTAGCTGCTTCAAAATGAAATATGTATGATGGTGAGTGGTTCCATATCATATATTCAAAAGGTAGCCATCTGCTCCTTTAGGAGCTTTAGATATAGGCTTTATAAAACCTTACCTTTCCCGCATTCAGAAACAAAGTTTTTCAAACTGTGCGTTTCTTGAAAGTCAACACTCAAATTTCATCCGAAAGGAAAAGGTTTGATGGTGGGCCGATACTCTATCAGGAGTAAGCCCATTTGCCAGAAACCGCAATCAGAGCATGTGAAATACATACATGACGATTTCGAGCTTTGGCACTCTAAGTTTCTTAGGAGTTGAATATGAGCATATCTTCAAGGGAGAATACACTAGCTGCTTCCAAATGAAATATGTATGGTGGTGAGTGGTTCCATATCATATATTCAAAAGGTAGCCATCTGCTCCTTTAGGAGCTTTAGATATAGGCTTTATGAAACCTTTAACTTTTTCCCCATTCAGAAACAATGTTTTTCAAACTGTGCATTTCTTGAAAGTCAACACTCAAATTTCATCCAAAAGGAAAAGGTTTGATGGGGGGCCAATACTCTATCAGGGGTATGCCCATTTGCCAGAAACCGCATTCAGAGCTTGTGAAATAGATATATGACGATTTCAAGCTTTGGAACTCTAAGTTTCTTAGGAGTTGAAAATGAGCATATCTTGAAAAGAGAATACACTAGCTGCTTCAAAATGAAATATGTATGATGGTGAGTGGTTCCATATCACATATTCAAAAGGTAGCCATCTGCTCCTTTAGGAGCTTTAGATATAGGCTTTATGAAACCTTTAACTTTTTCCCCATTCCGAAACAAAGTTTTTCAAACTGTGCATTTCTTGAAAGTCAACACTCAAATTTCATCCAAAATGAAAAGGTTTGATGGGGGGCCAATACTCTATCAGGGGTATGACCATTTGCCAGAAACCGCATTCAGAGCTTGTGAAATAGATATATGACGATTTCAAGCTTTGGAACTCTAAGTTTCTTAGGAGTTGAAAATGAGCATATCTTGAAAAGAGAATACACTAGCTGCTTCAAAATTAAATATGTATGATGGTGAGTGGTTCCATATCATATATTCAAAAGGTAGCCATCTGCTCCTTTAGGAGCTTTAGATATAGGCTTTATAAAACCTATAACTTTTCCCCCATTCAGAAACAAAGTTTTTCAAACTGTGCGTTTCTTGAAAGTCAACACTCAAATTTCATCCGAAAGGAAAAGGTTTGATGGTGGGCCGATACTCTATCAGGAGTAAGCCCATTTGCCAGAAACCGCAATCAGAGCATGTGAAATACATACATGACGATTTCGAGCTTTGGAACTCTAAGTTTCTTAGGAGTTGAATATGAGCATATCTTCAAGGGAGAATACACTAGCTGCTTCCAAATGAAATATGTATGATGGTGAGTGGTTCCATATCATATATTCAAAAGGTAGCCATCTGCTCCTTTAGGAGCTTTAGATATAGGCTTTATAAAACCTTACCTTTCCCGCATTCAGAAACAAAGTTTTTCAAACTGTGCGTTTCTTGAAAGTCAACACTCAAATTTCATCCGAAAGGAAAAGGTTTGATGGTGGGCCGATACTCTATCAGGAGTAAGCCCATTTGCCAGAAACCGCAATCAGAGCATGTGAAATACATACATGACGATTTCGAGCTTTGGCACTCTAAGTTTCTTAGGAGTTGAATATGAGCATATCTTGAAAAGAGAATACACTAGCTGCTTCAAAATGAAATATGTATGATGGTGAGTGGTTCCATATCACATATTCAAAAGGTAGCCATCTGCTCCTTTAGGAGCTTTAGATATAGGCTTTATGAAACCTTTAACTTTTTCCCCATTCCGAAACAATGTTTTTCAAACTGTGCATTTCTTGAAAGTCAACACTCAAATTTCATCCAAAAGGAAAAGGTTTGATGGGGGGCCAATACTCTATCAGGGGTATGACCATTTGCCAGAAACCGCATTCAGAGCTTGTGAAATAGATATATGACGATTTCAAGCTTTGGAACTCTAAGTTTCTTAGGAGTTGAAAATGAGCATATCTTGAAAAGAGAATACACTAGCTGCTTCAAAATTAAATATGTATGATGGTGAGTGGTTCCATATCATATATTCAAAAGGTAGCCATCTGCTCCTTTAGGAGCTTTAGATATAGGCTTTATAAAACCTATAACTTTTCCCCCATTCAGAAACAAAGTTTTTCAAACTGTGCGTTTCTTGAAAGTCAACACTCAAATTTCATCCGAAAGGAAAAGGTTTGATGGTGGGCCGATACTCTATCAGGAGTAAGCCCATTAGCCAGAAACCGCAATCAGAGCATGTGAAATACATACATGACGATTTCGAGCTTTGGCACTCTAAGTTTCTTAGGAGTTGAATATGAGCATATCTTCAAGGGAGAATACACTAGCTGCTTCCAAATGAAATATGTATGATGGTGAGTGGTTCCATATCACATATTCAAAAGGTAGCCATCTGCTCCTTTAGGAGCTTTAGATATAGGCTTTATGAAACCTTTAACTTTTTCCCCATTCCGAAACAAAGTTTTTCAAACTGTGCATTTCTTGAAAGTCAACACTCAAATTTCATCCAAAAGGAAAAGGTTTGATGGGGGGCCAATATTCTATCAGGGGTAGGCCCATTTGCCAGAAACCGCATTCGGAGCTTGTGAAATAGATATATGACGATTTCAAGCTTTGGAACTCTAAGTTTCTTAGGAGTTGAAAATGAGCATATCTTGAAAAGAGAATACACTAGCTGCTTCAAAATTAAATATGTATGATGGTGAGTGGTTCCATATCATATATTCAAAAGGTAGCCATCTGCTCCTTTAGGAGCTTTAGATATAGGCTTTATAAAACCTTTCACTTTTTCCCCATTCAGAAACAAAGTTTTTCAAACTGTGCATTTCTTGAAAGTCAACACTCAAATTTCACTCGAAAGGAAAAGGTTTGATGGTGGGCCGATATTCTATCAGGAGTAAGCCCATTTGCCAGAAACCGCATTCAGAGCATGTGAAATACATACATGACGATTTCGAGCCTTGGCACTCTAAGTTTCTTAAAAGTTGAATATGAGCATATCTTCAAGGGAGAATACACTAGCTGCTTCCAAATCAAATATGTATGATGGTGAGTGGTTCCATATCATATATTCAAAAGGTAGCCATCTGCTCCTTTAGGAGCTTTAGATATAGGCTTTATAAAACCTTTAACTTTTTCCCCATTCAGAAACAAAGTTTTTCAAACTGTGCATTTCTTGAAAGTCAACACTCAAATTTCATCCAAAAGGAAAAGGTTTGATGGGGGGCCAATACTCTATCAGGGGTATGACCATTTGCCAGAAACCGCATTCAGAGCTTGTGAAATAGATATATGACGATTTCAAGCTTTGGAACTCTAAGTTTCTTAGGAGTTGAAAATGAGCATATCTTAAAAAGAGAATACACTAGCTGCTTCAAAATGAAATATGTATGATGGTGAGTGGTTCCATATCATATATTCAAAAGGTAGCCATCTGCTCCTTTAGGAGCTTTAGATATAGGCTTTATAAAACCTATAACTTTTCCCCCATTCAGAAACAAAGTTTTTCAAACTGTGCGTTTCTTGAAAGTCAACACTCAAATTTCATCCGAAAGGAAAAGGTTTGATGGTGGGCCGATACTCTATCAGGAGTAAGCCCATTTGCCAGAAACCGCAATCAGAGCATGTGAAATACATACATGACGATTTCGAGCTTTGGCACTCTAAGTTTCTTAGGAGTTGAATATGAGCATATCTTCAAGGGAGAATACACTAGCTGCTTCCAAATGAAATATGTATGATGGTGAGTGGTTCCATATCATATATTCAAAAGGTAGCCATCTGCTCCTTTAGGAGCTTTAGATATAGGCTTTATGAAACCTTTAACTTTTTCCCCATTCAGAAACAAAGTTTTTCAAACTGTGCATTTCTTGAAAGTCAACACTCAAATTTCATCCAAAAGGAAAAGGTTTGATGGGGGGCCAATACTCTATCAGGGGTATGCCCATTTGCCAGAAACCGCATTCAGAGCTTGTGAAATAGATATATGACGATTTCAAGCTTTGGAACTCTAAGTTTCTTAGGAGTTGAAAATGAGCATATCTTGAAAAGAGAATACACTAGCTGCTTCAAAATTAAATATGTATGATGGTGAGTGGTTCCATATCATATATTCAAAAGGTAGCCATCTGCTCCTTTAGGAGCTTTAGATATAGGCTTTATAAAACCTTTACCTTTCCCGCATTCAGAACCAAAGTTTTTCAAACTGTGCGTTTCTTGAAAGTCAACACTCAAATTTCATCCGAAAGGAAAAGGTTTGATGGTGGGCCGATACTCTATCAGGAGTAAGCCCATTTGCCAGAAACCGCATTCAGAGCTTGTGAAATAGATATATGACGATTTCAAGCTTTGGAACTCTAAGTTTCTTAGGAGTTGAAAATGAGCATATCTTGAAAAGAGAATACACTAGCTGCTTCAAAATGAAATATGTATGATGGTGAGTGGTTCCATATCACATATTCAAAAGGTAGCCATCTGCTCCTTTAGGAGCTTTAGATATAGGCTTTATGAAACCTTTAACTTTTTCCCCTTTCCGAAACAAAGTTTTTCAAACTGTGCATTTCTTGAAAGTCAACACTCAAATTTCATCCAAAAGGAAAAGGTTTGATGGGGGGCCAATACTCTATCAGGGGTAGGCCCATTTGCCAGAAACCGCATTCAGAGCTTGTGAAATAGATATATGACGATTTCAAGCTTTGGAACTCTAAGTTTCTTAGGAGTTGAAAATGAGCATATCTTGAAAAGAGAATACACTAGCTGCTTCAAAATTAAATATGTATGATGGTGAGTGGTTCCATATCATATATTCAAAAGGTAGCCATCTGCTCCTTTAGGAGCTTTAGATATAGGCTTTATAAAACCTTTCACTTTTTCCCCATTCAGAAACAAAGTTTTTCAAACTGTGCATTTCTTGAAAGTCAACACTCAAATTTCACCCGAAAGGAAAAGGTTTGATGGTGGGCCGATACTCTATCAGGAGTAAGCCCATTTGCCAGAAACCGCATTCAGAGCATGTGAAATACATACATGACGATTTCGAGCCTTGGCACTCTAAGTTTCTTAGGAGTTGAATATGAGCATTTCTTCAAGGGAGAATACACTAGCTGCTTCCAAATGAAATATGTATGATGGTGAGTGGTTCCATATCACATATTCAAAAGGTAGCCATCTGCTCCTTTAGGAGCTTTAGATATAGGCTTTATGAAACCTTTAACTTTTTCCCCTTTCCGAAACAAAGTTTTTCAAACTGTGCATTTCTTGAAAGTCAACACTCAAATTTCATCCAAAAGGAAAAGGTTTGATGGGGGGCCAATACTCTATCAGGGGTAGGCCCATTTGCCAGAAACCGCATTCAGAGCTTGTGAAATAGATATATGACGATTTCAAGCTTTGGAACTCTAAGTTTCTTAGGAGTTGAAAATGAGCATATCTTGAAAAGAGAATACACTAGCTGCTTCAAAATTAAATATGTATGATGGTGAGTGGTTCCATATCATATATTCAAAAGGTAGCCATCTGCTCCTTTAGGAGCTTTAGATATAGGCTTTATAAAACCTTTCACTTTTTCCCCATTCAGAAACAAAGTTTTTCAAACTGTGCATTTCTTGAAAGTCAACACTCAAATTTCATCCAAAAGGAAAAGGTTTGATGGGGGGCCAATACTCTATCAGGGGTATGCCCATTTGCCAGAAACCGCATTCAGAGCTTGTGAAATAGATATATGACGATTTCAAGCTTTGGAACTCTAAGTTTCTTAGGAGTTGAAAATGAGCATATCTTGAAAAGAGAATACACTAGCTGCTTCAAAATTAAATATGTATGATGGTGAGTGGTTCCATATCATATATTCAAAAGGTAGCCATCTGCTCCTTTAGGAGCTTTAGATATAGGCTTTATAAAACCTTTACCTTTCCCGCATTCAGAACCAAAGTTTTTCAAACTGTGCGTTTCTTGAAAGTCAACACTCAAATTTCATCCGAAAGGAAAAGGTTTGATGGTGGGCCGATACTCTATCAGGAGTAAGCCCATTTGCCAGAAACCGCATTCAGAGCTTGTGAAATAGATATATGACGATTTCAAGCTTTGGAACTCTAAGTTTCTTAGGAGTTGAAAATGAGCATATCTTGAAAAGAGAATACACTAGCTGCTTCAAAATGAAATATGTATGATGGTGAGTGGTTCCATATCACATATTCAAAAGGTAGCCATCTGCTCCTTTAGGAGCTTTAGATATAGGCTTTATGAAACCTTTAACTTTTTCCCCTTTCCGAAACAAAGTTTTTCAAACTGTGCATTTCTTGAAAGTCAACACTCAAATTTCATCCAAAAGGAAAAGGTTTGATGGGGGGCCAATACTCTATCAGGGGTAGGCCCATTTGCCAGAAACCGCATTCAGAGCTTGTGAAATAGATATATGACGATTTCAAGCTTTGGAACTCTAAGTTTCTTAGGAGTTGAAAATGAGCATATCTTGAAAAGAGAATACACTAGCTGCTTCAAAATTAAATATGTATGATGGTGAGTGGTTCCATATCATATATTCAAAAGGTAGCCATCTGCTCCTTTAGGAGCTTTAGATATAGGCTTTATAAAACCTTTCACTTTTTCCCCATTCAGAAACAAAGTTTTTCAAACTGTGCATTTCTTGAAAGTCAACACTCAAATTTCACCCGAAAGGAAAAGGTTTGATGGTGGGCCGATACTCTATCAGGAGTAAGCCCATTTGCCAGAAACCGCATTCAGAGCATGTGAAATACATACATGACGATTTCGAGCCTTGGCACTCTAAGTTTCTTAGGAGTTGAATATGAGCATTTCTTCAAGGGAGAATACACTAGCTGCTTCCAAATGAAATATGTATGATGGTGAGTGGTTCCATATCATATATTAAAAAGGTAGCCATCTGCTCCTTTAGGAGCTTTAGATATAGGCTTTATAAAACCTTTAACTTTTTCCCCATTCAGAAACAAAGTTTTTCAAACTGTGCATTTCTTGAAAGTCAACACTCAAATTTCATCCAAAAGGAAAAGGTTTGATGGGGGGCCAATACTCTATCAGGGGTATGCCCATTTGCCAGAAACCGCATTCAGAGCTTGTGAAATAGATATATGACGATTTCAAGCTTTGGAACTCTAAGTTTCTTAGGAGTTGAAAATGAGAATATCTTGAAAAGAGAATACACTAGCTGCTTCAAAATGAAATATGTATGATGGTGAGTGGTTCCATATCACATATTCAAAAGGTAGCCATCTGCTCCTTTAGGAGCTTTAGATATAGGCTTTATAAAACCTTTCACTTTTTCCCCATTCAGAAACAAAGTTTTTCAAACTGTGCATTTCTTGAAAGTCAACACTCAAATTTCACCCGAAAGGAAAAGGTTTGATGGTGGGCCGATACTCTATCAGGAGTAAGCCCATTTGCCAGAAACCGCATTCAGAGCATGTGAAATACATACATGACGATTTCGAGCCTTGGCACTCTAAGTTTCTTAGGAGTTGAATATGAGCATATCTTCAAGGGAGAATACACTAGCTGCTTCCAAATGAAATATGTATGATGGTGAGTGGTTCCATATCATATATTAAAAAGGTAGCCATCTGCTCTTTTAGGAGCTTTAGATATAGGCTTTATAAAACCTTTAACTTTTTCCCCATTCAGAAACAAAGTTTTTCAAACTGTGCATTTCTTGAAAGTCAACACTCAAATTTCATCCAAAAGGAAAAGGTTTGATGGGGGGCCAATACTCTATCAGGGGTATGCCCATTTGCCAGAAACCGCATTCAGAGCTTGTGAAATAGATATATGACGATTTCAAGCTTTGGAACTCTAAGTTTCTTAGGAGTTGAAAATGAGAATATCTTGAAAAGAGAATACACTAGCTGCTTCAAAATGAAATATGTATGATGGTGAGTGGTTCCATATCACATATTCAAAAGGTTGCCATCTGCTCCTTTAGGAGCTTTAGATATAGGCTTTATGAAACCTTTAACTTTTTCCCCATTCCGAAACAAAGTTTTTCAAACTGTGCATTTCTTGAAAGTCAACACTCAAATTTCATCCAAAAGGAAAAGGTTTGATGGGGGGCCAATACTCTATCAGGGGTAGGCCCATTTGCCAGAAACCGCATTCAGAGCTTGTGAAATAGATATATGACGATTTCAAGCTTTGGAACTCTAAGTTTCTTAGGAGTTGAAAATGAGCATATCTTGAAAAGAGAATACACTAGCTGCTTCAAAATTAAATATGTATGATGGTGAGTGGTTCCATATCATATATTCAAAAGGTAGCCATCTGCTCCTTTAGGAGCTTTAGATATAGGCTTTATAAAACCTTTACCTTTTCCCGCATTAAGAAACAAAGTTTTTCAAGCTGTGCGTTTCTTGAAAGTCAACACTCAAATTTCATCCGAAAGGAAAAGGTTTGATGGTGGGCCGATACTCTATCAGGAGTAAGCCCATTTGCCAGAAACCGCAATCAGAGCATGTGAAATACATACATGACGATTTCGAGCTTTGGCACTCTAGTTTCTTAGGAGTTGAATATGAGCATATCTTCAAGGGAGAATACACTAGCTGCTTCCAAATGAAATATGTATGGTGGTGAGTGGTTCCATATCATATATTCAAAAGGTAGCCATCTGCTCCTTTAGGAGCTTTAGATATAGGCTTTATGAAACCTTTAACTTTTTCCCCATTCAGAAACAATGTTTTTCAAACTGTGCATTTCTTGAAAGTCAACACTCAAATTTCATCCAAAAGGAAAAGGTTTGATGGGGGGCCAATACTCTATCAGGGGTATGCCCATTTGCCAGAAACCGCATTCAGAGCTTGTGAAATAGATATATGACGATTTCAAGCTTTGGAACTCTAAGTTTCTTAGGAGTTGAAAATGAGCATATCTTGAAAAGAGAATACACTAGCTGCTTCAAAATGAAATATGTATGATGGTGAGTGGTTCCATATCACATATTCAAAAGGTAGCCATCTGCTCCTTTAGGAGCTTTAGATATAGGCTTTATGAAACCTTTAACTTTTTCCCCATTCCGAAACAAAGTTTTTCAAACTGTGCATTTCTTGAAAGTCAACACTCAAATTTCATCCAAAAGGAAAAGGTTTGATGGGGGGCCAATACTCTATCAGGGGTATGACCATTTGCCAGAAACCGCATTCAGAGCTTGTGAAATAGATATATGACGATTTCAAGCTTTGGAACTCTAAGTTTCTTAGGAGTTGAAAATGAGCATATCTTGAAAAGAGAATACACTAGCTGCTTCAAAATGAAATATGTATGATGGTGAGTGGTTCCATATCATATATTCAAAAGGTAGCCATCTGCTCCTTTAGGAGCTTTAGATATAGGCTTTATAAAACCTATAACTTTTCCCCCATTCAGAAACAAAGTTTTTCAAACTGTGCGTTTCTTGAAAGTCAACACTCAAATTTCATCCGAAAGGAAAAGGTTTGATGGTGGGCCGATACTCTATCAGGAGTAAGCCCATTTGCCAGAAACCGCAATCAGAGCATGTGAAATACATACATGACGATTTCGAGCTTTGGCACTCTAAGTTTCTTAGGAGTTGAATATGAGCATATCTTCAAGGGAGAATACACTAGCTGCTTCCAAATGAAATATGTATGATGGTGAGTGGTTCCATATCATATATTCAAAAGGTAGCCATCTGCTCCTTTAGGAGCTTTAGATATAGGCTTTATAAAACCTTACCTTTCCCGCATTCAGAAACAAAGTTTTTCAAACTGTGCGTTTCTTGAAAGTCAACACTCAAATTTCATCCGAAAGGAAAAGGTTTGATGGTGGGCCGATACTCTATCAGGAGTAAGCCCATTTGCCAGAAACCGCAATCAGAGCATGTGAAATACATACATGACGATTTCGAGCTTTGGCACTCTAAGTTTCTTAGGAGTTGAATATGAGCATATCTTCAAGGGAGAATACACTAGCTGCTTCCAAATGAAATATGTATGGTGGTGAGTGGTTCCATATCATATATTCAAAAGGTAGCCATCTGCTCCTTTAGGAGCTTTAGATATAGGCTTTATGAAACCTTTAACTTTTTCCCCATTCAGAAACAATGTTTTTCAAACTGTGCATTTCTTGAAAGTCAACACTCAAATTTCATCCAAAAGGAAAAGGTTTGATGGGGGGCCAATACTCTATCAGGGGTATGCCCATTTGCCAGAAACCGCATTCAGAGCTTGTGAAATAGATATATGACGATTTCAAGCTTTGGAACTCTAAGTTTCTTAGGAGTTGAAAATGAGCATATCTTGAAAAGAGAATACACTAGCTGCTTCAAAATGAAATATGTATGATGGTGAGTGGTTCCATATCACATATTCAAAAGGTAGCCATCTGCTCCTTTAGGAGCTTTAGATATAGGCTTTATGAAACCTTTAACTTTTTCCCCATTCCGAAACAAAGTTTTTCAAACTGTGCATTTCTTGAAAGTCAACACTCAAATTTCATCCAAAAGGAAAAGGTTTGATGGGGGGCCAATACTCTATCAGGGGTATGACCATTTGCCAGAAACCGCATTCAGAGCTTGTGAAATAGATATATGACGATTTCAAGCTTTGGAACTCTAAGTTTCTTAGGAGTTGAAAATGAGCATATCTTGAAAAGAGAATACACTAGCTGCTTCAAAATGAAATATGTATGATGGTGAGTGGTTCCATATCATATATTCAAAAGGTAGCCATCTGCTCCTTTAGGAGCTTTAGATATAGGCTTTATAAAACCTATAACTTTTCCCCCATTCAGAAACAAAGTTTTTCAAACTGTGCGTTTCTTGAAAGTCAACACTCAAATTTCATCCGAAAGGAAAAGGTTTGATGGTGGGCCGATACTCTATCAGGAGTAAGCCCATTAGCCAGAAACCGCAATCAGAGCATGTGAAATACATACATGACGATTTCGAGCTTTGGCACTCTAAGTTTCTTAGGAGTTGAATATGAGCATATCTTCAAGGGAGAATACACTAGCTGCTTCCAAATGAAATATGTATGATGGTGAGTGGTTCCATATCATATATTCAAAAGGTAGCCATCTGCTCCTTTAGGAGCTTTAGATATAGGCTTTATGAAACCTTTAACTTTTTCCCCATTCAGAAACAAAGTTTTTCAAACTGTGCATTTCTTGAAAGTCAACACTCAAATTTCATCCGAAAGGAAAAGGTTTGATGGTGGGCCGATACTCTATCAGGAGTAAGCCCATTTGCCAGAAACCGCAATCAGAGCATGTGAAATACATACATGACGATTTCGAGCTTTGGCACTCTAAGTTTCTTAGGAGTTGAATATGAGCATATCTTCAAGGGAGAATACACTAGCTGCTTCCAAATGAAATATGTATGATGGTGAGTGGTTCCATATCACATATTCAAAAGGTAGCCATCTGCTCCTTTAGGAGCTTTAGATATAGGCTTTCTGAAACCTTTAACTTTTTCCCCATTCCGAAACAAAGTTTTTCAAACTGTGCATTTCTTGAAAGTCAACACTCAAATTTCATCCAAAAGGAAAAGGTTTGATGGGGGGCCAATACTCTATCAGGGGTAGGCCCATTTGCCAGAAACCGCATTCGGAGCTTGTGAAATACATATATGACGATTTCAAGCTTTGGAACTCTAAGTTTCTTAGGAGTTGAAAATGAGCATATCTTGAAAAGAGAATACACTAGCTGCTTCAAAATTAAATATGTATGATGGTGAGTGGTTCCATATCATATATTCAAAAGGTAGCCATCTGCTCCTTTAGGAGCTTTAGATATAGGCTTTATAAAACCTTTCACTTTTTCCCCATTCAGAAACAAAGTTTTTCAAACTGTGCATTTCTTGAAAGTCAACACTCAAATTTCACTCGAAAGGAAAAGGTTTGATGGTGGGCCGATATTCTATCAGGAGTAAGCCCATTTGCCAGAAACCGCATTCAGAGCATGTGAAATACATACATGACGATTTCGAGCCTTGGCACTCTAAGTTTCTTAGGAGTTGAATATGAGCATATCTTCAAGGGAGAATACACTAGCTGCTTCCAAATGAAATATGTATGATGGTGAGTGGTTCCATATCATATATTCAAAAGGTAGCCATCTGCTCCTTTAGGAGCTTTAGATATAGGCTTTATGAAACCTTTAACTTTTTCCCCATTCAGAAACAAAGTTTTTCAAACTGTGCATTTCTTGAAAGTCAACACTCAAATTTCATCCAAAAGGAAAAGGTTTGATGGGGGGCCAATACTCTATCAGGGGTATGCCCATTTGCCAGAAACCGCATTCAGAGCTTGTGAAATAGATATATGACGATTTCAAGCTTTGGAACTCTAAGTTTCTTAGGAGTTGAAAATGAGCATATCTTGAAAAGAGAATACACTAGCTGCTTCAAAATTAAATATGTATGATGGTGAGTGGTTCCATATCATATATTCAAAAGGTAGCCATCTGCTCCTTTAGGAGCTTTAGATATAGGCTTTATAAAACCTTAACTTTCCCGCATTCAGAAACAAAGTTTTTCAAACTGTGCGTTTCTTGAAAGTCAACACTCAAATTTCATCCGAAAGGAAAAGGTTTGATGGTGGGCCGATACTCTATCAGGAGTAAGCCCATTTGCCAGAAACCGCATTCAGAGCTTGTGAAATAGATATATGACGATTTCAAGCTTTGGAACTCTAAGTTTCTTAGGAGTTGAAAATGAGCATATCTTGAAAAGAGAATACACTAGCTGCTTCAAAATGAAATATGTATGATGGTGAGTGGTTCCATATCACATATTCAAAAGGTAGCCATCTGCTGTTTTAGGAGCTTTAGATATAGGCTTTATGAAACCTTTAACTTTTTCCCCATTCAGATACAAAGTTTTTCAAACTGTGCATTTCTTGAAAGTCAACACTCAAATTTCATCCAAAAGGAAAAGGTTTGATGGGGGGCCAATACTCTATCAGGGGTAGGCCCATTTGCCAGAAACCGCATTCAGAGCTTGTGAAATAGATATATGATGATTTCAAGCTTTGGAACTCTAAGTTTCTTAGGAGTTGAAAATGAGCATATCTTGAAAAGAGAATACACTAGCTGCTTCAAAATTAAATATGTATGATGGTGAGTGGTTCCATATCATATATTCAAAAGGTAGCCATCTGCTCCTTTAGGAGCTTTAGATATAGGCTTTATAAAACCTTTCACTTTTTCCCTATTCAGAAACAAAGTTTTTCAAACTGTGCATTTCTTGAAAGTCAACACTCAAATTTCACCCGAAAGGAAAAGGTTTGATGGTGGGCCGATACTCTATCAGGAGTAAGCCCATTTGCCAGAAACCGCATTCAGAGCATGTGAAATACATACATGACGATTTCGAGCCTTGGCACTCTAAGTTTCTTAGGAGTTGAATATGAGCATATCTTCAAGGGAGAATACACTAGCTGCTTCCAAATGAAATATGTATGATGGTGAGTGGTTCCATATCATATATTCAAAAGGTAGCCATCTGCTCCTTTAGGAGCTTTAGATATAGGCTTTATGAAACCTTTAACTTTTTCCCCATTCAGAAACAAAGTTTTTCAAACTGTGCATTTCTTGAAAGTCAACACTCAAATTTCATCCAAAAGGAAAAGGTTTGATGGGGGGCCAATACTCTATCAGGGGTATGCCCATTTGCCAGAAACCGCATTCAGAGCTTGTGAAATAGATATATGACGATTTCAAGCTTTGGAACTCTAAGTTTCTTAGGAGTTGAAAATGAGCATATCTTGAAAAGAGAATACACTAGCTGCTTCAAAATTAAATATGTATGATGGTGAGTGGTTCCATATCATATATTCAAAAGGTAGCCATCTGCTCCTTTAGGAGCTTTAGATATAGGCTTTATAAAACCTTAACTTTCCCGCATTCAGAAACAAAGTTTTTCAAACTGTGCGTTTCTTGAAAGTCAACACTCAAATTTCATCCGAAAGGAAAAGGTTTGATGGTGGGCCGATACTCTATCAGGAGTAAGCCCATTTGCCAGAAACCGCATTCAGAGCTTGTGAAATAGATATATGACGATTTCAAGCTTTGGAACTCTAAGTTTCTTAGGAGTTGAAAATGAGAATATCTTGAAAAGAGAATACACTAGCTGCTTCAAAATGAAATATGTATGATGGTGAGTGGTTCCATATCACATATTCAAAAGGTAGCCATCTGCTCCTTTAGGAGCTTTAGATATAGGCTTTATAAAACCTTTCACTTTTTCCCCATTCAGAAACAAAGTTTTTCAAACTGTGCATTTCTTGAAAGTCAACACTCAAATTTCACCCGAAAGGAAAAGGTTTGATGGTGGGCCGATACTCTATCAGGAGTAAGCCCATTTGCCAGAAACCGCATTCAGAGCATGTGAAATACATACATGACGATTTCGAGCCTTGGCACTCTAAGTTTCTTAGGAGTTGAATATGAGCATTTCTTCAAGGGAGAATACACTAGCTGCTTCCAAATGAAATATGTATGATGGTGAGTGGTTCCATATCATATATTAAAAAGGTAGCCATCTGCTCCTTTAGGAGCTTTAGATATAGGCTTTATAAAACCTTTAACTTTTTCCCCATTCAGAAACAAAGTTTTTCAAACTGTGCATTTCTTGAAAGTCAACACTCAAATTTCATCCAAAAGGAAAAGGTTTGATGGGGGGCCAATACTCTATCAGGGGTATGACCATTTGCCAGAAACCGCATTCAGAGCTTGTGAAATAGATATATGACGATTTCAAGCTTTGGAACTCTAAGTTTCTTAGGAGTTGAAAATGAGAATATCTTGAAAAGAGAATACACTAGCTGCTTCAAAATGAAATATGTATGATGGTGAGTGGTTCCATGTCACATATTCAAAAGGTAGCCATCTGCTCCTTTAGGAGCTTTAGATATAGGCTTTATAAAACCTTACCTTTCCCGCATTCAGAAACAAAGTTTTTCAAACTGTGCGTTTCTTGAAAGTCAACACTCAAATTTCATCCGAAAGGAAAAGGTTTGATGGTGGGCCGATACTCTATCAGGAGTAAGCCCATTTGCCAGAAACCGCAATCAGAGCATGTGAAATACATACATGACGATTTCGAGCTTTGGCACTCTAAGTTTCTTAGGAGTTGAATATGAGCATATCTTCAAGGGAGAATACACTAGCTGCTTCCAAATGAAATATGTATGGTGGTGAGTGGTTCCATATCATATATTCAAAAGGTAGCCATCTGCTCCTTTAGGAGCTTTAGATATAGGCTTTATGAAACCTTTAACTTTTTCCCCATTCAGAAACAATGTTTTTCAAACTGTGCATTTCTTGAAAGTCAACACTCAAATTTCATCCAAAAGGAAAAGGTTTGATGGGGGGCCAATACTCTATCAGGGGTATGCCCATTTGCCAGAAACCGCATTCAGAGCTTGTGAAATAGATATATGACGATTTCAAGCTTTGGAACTCTAAGTTTCTTAGGAGTTGAAAATGAGCATATCTTGAAAAGAGAATACACTAGCTGCTTCAAAATGAAATATGTATGATGGTGAGTGGTTCCATATCACATATTCAAAAGGTAGCCATCTGCTCCTTTAGGAGCTTTAGATATAGGCTTTATGAAACCTTTAACTTTTTCCCCATTCCGAAACAAAGTTTTTCAAACTGTGCATTTCTTGAAAGTCAACACTCAAATTTCATCCAAAAGGAAAAGGTTTGATGGGGGGCCAATACTCTATCAGGGGTATGACCATTTGCCAGAAACCGCATTCAGAGCTTGTGAAATAGATATATGACGATTTCAAGCTTTGGAACTCTAAGTTTCTTAGGAGTTGAAAATGAGCATATCTTGAAAAGAGAATACACTAGCTGCTTCAAAATTAAATATGTATGATGGTGAGTGGTTCCATATCATATATTCAAAAGGTAGCCATCTGCTCCTTTAGGAGCTTTAGATATAGGCTTTATAAAACCTTTCACTTTTTCCCCATTCAGAAACAAAGTTTTTCAAACTGTGCGTTTCTTGAAAGTCAACACTCAAATTTAATCCGAAAGGAAAAGGTTTGATGGTGGGCCGATACTCTATCAGGAGTAAGCCCATTAGCCAGAAACCGCAATCAGAGCATGTGAAATACATACATGACGATTTCGAGCTTTGGCACTCTAAGTTTCTTAGGAGTTGAATATGAGCATATCTTCAAGGGAGAATACACTAGCTGCTTCCAAATCAAATATGTATGATGGTGAGTAGTTCCATATCATATATTCAAAAGGTAGCCATCTGCTCCTTTAGGAGCTTTAGATATAGGCTTTATAAAACGTTTAACTTTTTCCCCATTCAGAAACAAAGTTTTTCAAACTGTGCGTTTCTTGAAAGTCAACACTCAAATTTCATCCGAAAGGAAAAGGTTTGATGGTGGGCCGATACTCTATCAGGAGTAAGCCCATTTGCCAGAAACCGCAATCAGAGCATGTGAAATACATACATGACGATTTCGAGCTTTGGCACTCTAAGTTTCTTAGGAGTTGAATATGAGCATATCTTCAAGGGAGAATACACTAGCTGCTTCCAAATGAAATATGTATGATGGTGAGTGGTTCCATATCATATATTCAAAAGGTAGCCATCTGCTCCTTTAGGAGCTTTAGATATAGGCTTTATGAAACCTTTAACTTTTTCCCCATTCAGAAACAATGTTTTTCAAACTGTGCATTTCTTGAAAGTCAACACTCAAATTTCATCCAAAAGGAAAAGGTTTGATGGGGGGCCAATACTCTATCAGGGGTATGCCCATTTGCCAGAAACCGCATTCAGAGCTTGTGAAATAGATATATGACGATTTCAAGCTTTGGAACTCTAAGTTTCTTAGGAGTTGAAAATGAGCATATCTTGAAAAGAGAATACACTAGCTGCTTCAAAATTAAATATGTATGATGGTGAGTGGTTCCATATCATATATTCAAAAGGTAGCCATCTGCTCCTTTAGGAGCTTTAGATATAGGCTTTATAAAACCTTTCACTTTTTCCCCATTCAGAAACAAAGTTTTTCAAACTGTGCGTTTCTTGAAAGTCAACACTCAAATTTAATCCGAAAGGAAAAGGTTTGATGGTGGGCCGATACTCTATCAGGAGTAAGCCCATTAGCCAGAAACCGCAATCAGAGCATGTGAAATACATACATGACGATTTCGAGCTTTGGCACTCTGAGTTTCTTAGGAGTTGAATATGAGCATATCTTCAAGGGAGAATACACTAGCTGCTTCCAAATCAAATATGTATGATGGTGAGTGGTTCCATATCATATATTCAAAAGGTAGCCATCTGCTCCTTTAGGAGCTTTAGATATAGGCTTTATAAAACGTTTAACTTTTTCCCCATTCAGAAACAAAGTTTTTCAAACTGTGCATTTCTTGAAAGTCAACACTCAAATTTCATCCAAAAGGAAAAGGTTTGATGGGGGGCCAATACTCTATCAGGGGTATGACCATTTGCCAGAAACCGCATTCAGAGCTTGTGAAATAGATATATGACGATTTCAAGCTTTGGAACTCTAAGTTTCTTAGGAGTTGAAAATGAGCATATCTTAAAAAGAGAATACACTAGCTGCTTCAAAATGAAATATGTATGATGGTGAGTGGTTCCATATCATATATTCAAAAGGTAGCCATCTGCTCCTTTAGGAGCTTTAGATATAGGCTTTATAAAACCTATAACTTTTCCCCCATTCAGAAACAAAGTTTTTCAAACTGTGCGTTTCTTGAAAGTCAACACTCAAATTTCATCCGAAAGGAAAAGGTTTGATGGTGGGCCGATACTCTATCAGGAGTAAGCCCATTTGCCAGAAACCGCAATCAGAGCATGTGAAATACATACATGACGATTTCGAGCTTTGGCACTCTAAGTTTCTTAGGAGTTGAATATGAGCATATCTTCAAGGGAGAATACACTAGCTGCTTCCAAATGAAATATGTATGATGGTGAGTGGTTCCATATCATATATTCAAAAGGTAGCCATCTGCTCCTTTAGGAGCTTTAGATATAGGCTTTATGAAACCTTTAACTTTTTCCCCATTCAGAAACAATGTTTTTCAAACTGTGCATTTCTTGAAAGTCAACACTCAAATTTCATCCAAAAGGAAAAGGTTTGATGGGGGGCCAATACTCTATCAGGGGTATGCCCATTTGCCAGAAACCGCATTCAGAGCTTGTGAAATAGATATATGACGATTTCAAGCTTTGGAACTCTAAGTTTCTTAGGAGTTGAAAATGAGCATATCTTGAAAAGAGAATACACTAGCTGCTTCAAAATGAAATATGTATGATGGTGAGTGGTTCCATATCACATATTCAAAAGGTAGCCATCTGCTCCTTTAGGAGCTTTAGATATAGGCTTTATGAAACCTTTAACTTTTTCCCCATTCCGAAACAAAGTTTTTCAAACTGTGCATTTCTTGAAAGTCAACACTCAAATTTCATCCAAAAGGAAAAGGTTTGATGGGGGGCCAATACTCTATCAGGGGTATGACCATTTGCCAGAAACCGCATTCAGAGCTTGTGAAATAGATATATGACGATTTCAAGCTTTGGAACTCTAAGTTTCTTAGGAGTTGAAAATGAGCATATCTTAAAAAGAGAATACACTAGCTGCTTCAAAATGAAATATGTATGATGGTGAGTGGTTCCATATCATATATTCAAAAGGTAGCCATCTGCTCCTTTAGGAGCTTTAGATATAGGCTTTATAAAACCTATAACTTTTCCCCCATTCAGAAACAAAGTTTTTCAAACTGTGCGTTTCTTGAAAGTCAACACTCAAATTTCATCCGAAAGGAAAAGGTTTGATGGTGGGCCGATACTCTATCAGGAGTAAGCCCATTTGCCAGAAACCGCAATCAGAGCATGTGAAATACATACATGACGATTTCGAGCTTTGGCACTCTAAGTTTCTTAGGAGTTGAATATGAGCATATCTTCAAGGGAGAATACACTAGCTGCTTCCAAATGAAATATGTATGATGGTGAGTGGTTCCATATCATATATTCAAAAGGTAGCCATCTGCTCCTTTAGGAGCTTTAGATATAGGCTTTATGAAACCTTTAACTTTTTCCCCATTCAGAAACAAAGTTTTTCAAACTGTGCATTTCTTGAAAGTCAACACTCAAATTTCATCCAAAAGGAAAAGGTTTGATGGGGGGCCAATACTCTATCAGGGGTTTGCCCATTTGCCAGAAACCGCATTCAGAGCTTGTGAAATAGATATATGACGATTTCAAGCTTTGGAACTCTAAGTTTCTTAGGAGTTGAAAATGAGCATATCTTGAAAAGAGAATACACTAGCTGCTTCAAAATGAAATATGTATGATGGTGAGTGGTTCCATATCATATATTCAAAAGGTAGCCATCTGCTCCTTTAGGAGCTTTAGATATAGGCTTTATAAAACCTTTACCTTTCCCGCATTCAGAAACAAAGTTTTTCAAACTGTGCGTTTCTTGAAAGTCAACACTCAAATTTCATCCGAAAGGAAAAGGTTTGATGGTGGGCCGATACTCTATCAGGAGTAAGCCCATTTGCCAGAAACCGCATTCAGAGCTTGTGAAATAGATATATGACGATTTCAAGCTTTGGAACTCTAAGTTTCTTAGGAGTTGAAAATGAGCATATCTTGAAAAGAGAATACACTAGCTGCTTCAAAATGAAATATGTATGATGGTGAGTGGTTCCATATCACATATTCAAAAGGTAGCCATCTGCTCCTTTAGGAGCTTTAGATATAGGCTTTATGAAACCTTTAACTTTTTCCCCTTTCCGAAACAAAGTTTTTCAAACTGTGCATTTCTTGAAAGTCAACACTCAAATTTCATCCAAAAGGAAAAGGTTTGATGGGGGGCCAATACTCTATCAGGGGTAGGCCCATTTGCCAGAAACCGCATTCAGAGCTTGTGAAATAGATATATGACGATTTCAAGCTTTGGAACTCTAAGTTTCTTAGGAGTTGAAAATGAGCATATCTTGAAAAGAGAATACACTAGCTGCTTCAAAATGAAATATGTATGATGGTGAGTGGTTCCATATCATATATTCAAAAGGTAGCCATCTGCTCCTTTAGGAGCTTTAGATATAGGCTTTATAAAACCTATAACTTTTCCCCCATTCAGAAACAAAGTTTTTCAAACTGTGCGTTTCTTGAAAGTCAACACTCAAATTTCATCCGAAAGGAAAAGGTTTGATGGTGGGCCGATACTCTATCAGGAGTAAACCCATTTGCCAGAAACCGCAATCAGAGCATGTGAAATACATACATGACGATTTCGAGCTTTGGCACTCTAAGTTTCTTAGGAGTTGAATATGAGCATATCTTCAAGGGAGAATACACTAGCTGCTTCCAAATGAAATATGTATGATGGTGAGTGGTTCCATATCATATATTCAAAAGGTAGCCATCTGCTCCTTTAGGAGCTTTAGATATAGGCTTTATAAAACCTTTAACTTTTTCCCCATTCAGAAACAAAGTTTTTCAAACTGTGCATTTCTTGAAAGTCAACACTCAAATTTCATCCAAAAGGAAAAGGTTTGATGGGGGGCCAATACTCTATCAGGGGTATGACCATTTGCCAGAAACCGCATTCAGAGCTTGTGAAATAGATATATGACGATTTCAAGCTTTGGAACTCTAAGTTTCTTAGGAGTTGAAAATGAGCATATCTTAAAAAGAGAATACACTAGCTGCTTCAAAATGAAATATGTATGATGGTGAGTGGTTCCATATCATATATTCAAAAGGTAGCCATCTGCTCCTTTAGGAGCTTTAGATATAGGCTTTATAAAACCTATAACTTTTCCCCCATTCAGAAACAAAGTTTTTCAAACTGTGCGTTTCTTGAAAGTCAACACTCAAATTTCATCCGAAAGGAAAAGGTTTGATGGTGGGCCGATACTCTATCAGGAGTAAGCCCATTTGCCAGAAACCGCAATCAGAGCATGTGAAATACATACATGACGATTTCGAGCTTTGGCACTCTAAGTTTCTTAGGAGTTGAATATGAGCATATCTTCAAGGGAGAATACACTAGCTGCTTCCAAATGAAATATGTATGATGGTGAGTGGTTCCATATCATATATTCAAAAGGTAGCCATCTGCTCCTTTAGGAGCTTTAGATATAGGCTTTATGAAACCTTTAACTTTTTCCCCATTCAGAAACAATGTTTTTCAAACTGTGCATTTCTTGAAAGTCAACACTCAAATTTCATCCAAAAGGAAAAGGTTTGATGGGGGGCCAATACTCTATCAGGGGTATGCCCATTTGCCAGAAACCGCATTCAGAGCTTGTGAAATAGATATATGACGATTTCAAGCTTTGGAACTCTAAGTTTCTTAGGAGTTGAAAATGAGCATATCTTGAAAAGAGAATACACTAGCTGCTTCAAAATGAAATATGTATGATGGTGAGTGGTTCCATATCACATATTCAAAAGGTAGCCATCTGCTCCTTTAGGAGCTTTAGATATAGGCTTTATGAAACCTTTAACTTTTTCCCCATTCCGAAACAAAGTTTTTCAAACTGTGCATTTCTTGAAAGTCAACACTCAAATTTCATCCAAAAGGAAAAGGTTTGATGGGGGGCCAATACTCTATCAGGGGTATGACCATTTGCCAGAAACCGCATTCAGAGCTTGTGAAATAGATATATGACGATTTCAAGCTTTGGAACTCTAAGTTTCTTAGGAGTTGAAAATGAGCATATCTTAAAAAGAGAATACACTAGCTGCTTCAAAATGAAATATGTATGATGGTGAGTGGTTCCATATCATATATTCAAAAGGTAGCCATCTGCTCCTTTAGGAGCTTTAGATATAGGCTTTATAAAACCTATAACTTTTCCCCCATTCAGAAACAAAGTTTTTCAAACTGTGCGTTTCTTGAAAGTCAACACTCAAATTTCATCCGAAAGGAAAAGGTTTGATGGTGGGCCGATACTCTATCAGGAGTAAGCCCATTTGCCAGAAACCGCAATCAGAGCATGTGAAATACATACATGACGATTTCGAGCTTTGGCACTCTAAGTTTCTTAGGAGTTGAATATGAGCATATCTTCAAGGGAGAATACACTAGCTGCTTCCAAATGAAATATGTATGATGGTGAGTGGTTCCATATCATATATTCAAAAGGTAGCCATCTGCTCCTTTAGGAGCTTTAGATATAGGCTTTATGAAACCTTTAACTTTTTCCCCATTCAGAAACAAAGTTTTTCAAACTGTGCATTTCTTGAAAGTCAACACTCAAATTTCATCCAAAAGGAAAAGGTTTGATGGGGGGCCAATACTCTATCAGGGGTTTGCCCATTTGCCAGAAACCGCATTCAGAGCTTGTGAAATAGATATATGACGATTTCAAGCTTTGGAACTCTAAGTTTCTTAGGAGTTGAAAATGAGCATATCTTGAAAAGAGAATACACTAGCTGCTTCAAAATGAAATATGTATGATGGTGAGTGGTTCCATATCATATATTCAAAAGGTAGCCATCTGCTCCTTTAGGAGCTTTAGATATAGGCTTTATAAAACCTTTACCTTTCCCGCATTCAGAAACAAAGTTTTTCAAACTGTGCGTTTCTTGAAAGTCAACACTCAAATTTCATCCGAAAGGAAAAGGTTTGATGGTGGGCCGATACTCTATCAGGAGTAAGCCCATTTGCCAGAAACCGCATTCAGAGCTTGTGAAATAGATATATGACGATTTCAAGCTTTGGAACTCTAAGTTTCTTAGGAGTTGAAAATGAGCATATCTTGAAAAGAGAATACACTAGCTGCTTCAAAATGAAATATGTATGATGGTGAGTGGTTCCATATCACATATTCAAAAGGTAGCCATCTGCTCCTTTAGGAGCTTTAGATATAGGCTTTATGAAACCTTTAACTTTTTCCCCTTTCCGAAACAAAGTTTTTCAAACTGTGCATTTCTTGAAAGTCAACACTCAAATTTCATCCAAAAGGAAAAGGTTTGATGGGGGGCCAATACTCTATCAGGGGTAGGCCCATTTGCCAGAAACCGCATTCAGAGCTTGTGAAATAGATATATGACGATTTCAAGCTTTGGAACTCTAAGTTTCTTAGGAGTTGAAAATGAGCATATCTTGAAAAGAGAATACACTAGCTGCTTCAAAATGAAATATGTATGATGGTGAGTGGTTCCATATCATATATTCAAAAGGTAGCCATCTGCTCCTTTAGGAGCTTTAGATATAGGCTTTATAAAACCTATAACTTTTCCCCCATTCAGAAACAAAGTTTTTCAAACTGTGCGTTTCTTGAAAGTCAACACTCAAATTTCATCCGAAAGGAAAAGGTTTGATGGTGGGCCGATACTCTATCAGGAGTAAACCCATTTGCCAGAAACCGCAATCAGAGCATGTGAAATACATACATGACGATTTCGAGCTTTGGCACTCTAAGTTTCTTAGGAGTTGAATATGAGCATATCTTCAAGGGAGAATACACTAGCTGCTTCCAAATGAAATATGTATGATGGTGAGTGGTTCCATATCATATATTCAAAAGGTAGCCATCTGCTCCTTTAGGAGCTTTAGATATAGGCTTTATAAAACCTTTAACTTTTTCCCCATTCAGAAACAAAGTTTTTCAAACTGTGCATTTCTTGAAAGTCAACACTCAAATTTCATCCAAAAGGAAAAGGTTTGATGGGGGGCCAATACTCTATCAGGGGTATGCTCATTTGCCAGAAACCGCATTCAGAGCTTGTGAAATAGATATATGACGATTTCAAGCTTTGGAACTCTAAGTTTCTTAGGAGTTGAAAATGAGCATATCTTGAAAAGAGAATACACTAGCTGCTTCAAAATTAAATATGTATGATGGTGAGTGGTTCCATATCATATATTCAAAAGGTAGCCATCTGCTCCTTTAGGAGCTTTAGATATAGGCTTTATAAAACCTTTACCTTTCCCGCATTCAGAAACAAAGTTTTTCAAACTGTGCGTTTCTTGAAAGTCAACACTCAAATTTCATCCGAAAGGAAAAGGTTTGATGGTGGGCCGATACTCTATCAGGAGTAAGCCCATTTGCCAGAAACCGCATTCAGAGCTTGTGAAATAGATATATGACGATTTCAAGCTTTGGAACTCTAAGTTTCTTAGGAGTTGAAAATGAGCATATCTTGAAAAGAGAATACACTAGCAGCTTCAAAATGAAATATGTATGATGGTGAGTGGTTCCATATCACATATTCAAAAGGTAGCCATCTGCTCCTTTAGGAGCTTTAGATATAGGCTTTATGAAACCTTTAACTTTTTCCCCTTTCCGAAACAAAGTTTTTCAAACTGTGCATTTCTTGAAAGTCAACACTCAAATTTCATCCAAAAGGAAAAGGTTTGATGGGGGGCCAATACTCTATCAGGGGTAGGCCCATTTGCCAGAAACCGCATTCAGAGCTTGTGAAATAGATATATGAGGATTTCAAGCTTTGGAACTCTAAGTTTCTTAGGAGTTGAAAATGAGCATATCTTGAAAAGAGAATACACTAGCTGCTTCAAAATTAAATATGTATGATGGTGAGTGGTTCCATATCATATATTCAAAAGGTAGCCATCTGCTTTTTTAGGAGCTTTAGATATAGGCTTTATAAAACCTTTCACTTTTTCCCCATTCAGAAACAAAGTTTTTCAAACTGTGCATTTCTTGAAAGTCAACACTCAAATTTCACCCGAAAGGAAAAGGTTTGATGGTGGGCCGATACTCTATCAGGAGTAAGCCCATTTGCCAGAAACCGCATTCAGAGCATGTGAAATACATACATGACGATTTCGAGCCTTGGCACTCTAAGTTTCTTAGGAGTTGAATATGAGCATATCTTTAAGGGAGAATACACTAGCTGCTTCCAAATGAAATATGTATGATGGTGAGTGGTTCCATATCATATATTAAAAGGTAGCCATCTGCTCCTTTAGGAGCTTTAGATATAGGCTTTATAAAACCTTTAACTTTTTCCCCATTCAGAAACAAAGTTTTTCAAACTGTGCATTTCTTGAAAGTCAACACTCAAATTTCATCCAAAAGGAAAAGGTTTGATGGGGGGCCAATACTCTATCAGGGGTATGCCCATTTGCCAGAAACCGCATTCAGAGCTTGTGAAATAGATATATGACGATTTCAAGCTTTGGAACTCTAAGTTTCTTAGGAGTTGAAAATGAGAATATCTTGAAAAGAGAATACACTAGCTGCTTCAAAATGAAATATGTATGATGGTGAGTGGTTCCATATCACATATTCAAAAGGTAGCCATCTGCTCCTTTAGGAGCTTTAGATATAGGCTTTATGAAACCTTTAACTTTTTCCCCATTCCGAAACAAAGTTTTTCAAACTGTGCATTTCTTGAAAGTCAACACTCAAATTTCATCCAAAAGGAAAAGGTTTGATGGGGGGCCAATACTCTATCAGGAGTAAGCCCATTTGCTAGAAACCGCATTCAGAACCTGTGAAATAGATTTATGACGATTTCGAGCTTTGGCACTCTAAGTTTCTTAGGAGTTGAACATGAGCATATCTTCAAGGGAGAATACACTAGCTGCTTCCAAATGAAATATGTATGATGGTGAGTGGTTCCATATCATATATTCAAAAGGTAGCCATCTGCTCCTTTAGGAGCTTTAGATATAGGCTTTATAAAACCTTTAACTTTTTCCCCATTCAGAAACAAAGTTTTTCAAACTGTGCATTTCTTGAAAGTCAACACTCAAATTTCATCCAAAAGGAAAAGGTTTGATGGGGGGCCAATACTCTATCAGGGGTATGCCCATTTGCCAGAAACCGCATTCAGAGCTTGTGAAATACATACATGACGATTTCGAGCCTTGGCACTCTAAGTTTCTTAGGAGTTGAATATGAGCATATCTTTAAGGGAGAATACACTAGCTGCTTCCAAATGAAATATGTATGATGGTGAGTGGTTCCATATCATATATTAAAAGGTAGCCATCTGCTCCTTTAGGAGCTTTAGATATAGGCTTTATAAAACCTTTAACTTTTTCCCCATTCAGAAACAAAGTTTTTCAAACTGTGCATTTCTTGAAAGTCAACACTCAAATTTCATCCAAAAGGAAAAGGTTTGATGGGGGGCCAATACTCTATCAGGGGTATGCCCATTTGCCAGAAACCGCATTCAGAGCTTGTGAAATAGATATATGACGATTTCAAGCTTTGGAACTCTAAGTTTCTTAGGAGTTGAAAATGAGAATATCTTGAAAAGAGAATACACTAGCTGCTTCAAAATGAAATATGTATGATGGTGAGTGGTTCCATATCACATATTCAAAAGGTAGCCATCTGCTCCTTTAGGAGCTTTAGATATAGGCTTTATGAAACCTTTAACTTTTTCCCCATTCCGAAACAAAGTTTTTCAAACTGTGCATTTCTTGAAAGTCAACACTCAAATTTCATCCAAAAGGAAAAGGTTTGATGGGGGGCCAATACTCTATCAGGAGTAAGCCCATTTGCTAGAAACCGCATTCAGAACCTGTGAAATAGATTTATGACGATTTCGAGCTTTGGCACTCTAAGTTTCTTAGGAGTTGAACATGAGCATATCTTCAAGGGAGAATACACTAGCTGCTTCCAAATGAAATATGTATGATGGTGAGTGGTTCCATATCATATATTCAAAAGGTAGCCATCTGCTCCTTTAGGAGCTTTAGATATAGGCTTTATAAAACCTTTAACTTTTTCCCCATTCAGAAACAAAGTTTTTCAAACTGTGCATTTCTTGAAAGTCAACACTCAAATTTCATCCAAAAGGAAAAGGTTTGATGGGGGGCCAATACTCTATCAGGGGTATGCCCATTTGCCAGAAACCGCATTCAGAGCTTGTGAAATAGATATATGACGATTTCAAGCTTTGGAACTCTAAGTTTCTTAGGAGTTGAAAATGAGCATATCTTGAAAAGAGAATACACTAGCTGCTTCAAAATTAAATATGTATGATGGTGAGTGGTTCCATATCATATATTCAAAAGGTAGCCATCTGCTCCTTTAGGAGCTTTAGATATAGGCTTTATAAAACCTTTAACTTTTTCCCCATTCAGAAACAAAGTTTTTCAAACTGTGCATTTCTTGAAAGTCAACACTCAAATTTCATCCAAAAGGAAAAGGTTTGATGGGGGGCCAATACTCTATCAGGGGTATGACCATTTGCCAGAAATCGCATTCAGAGCTTGTGAAATAGATACATGACGATTTCGAGCCTTGGCACTCTAAGTTTCTTAGGAGTTGAATATGAGCATATCTTCAAGGGAGAATACACTAGCTGCTTCCAAATGAAATATGTATGATGGTGAGTGGTTCCATATCATATATTAAAAAGGTAGCCATCTGCTCCTTTAGGAGCTTTAGATATAGGCTTTATAAAACCTATAACTTTTCCCCCATTCAGAAACAAAGTTTTTCAAACTGTGCGTTTCTTGAAAGTCAACACTCAAATTTCATCCGAAAGGAAAAGGTTTGATGGTGGGCCGATACTCTATCAGGAGTAAGCCCATTTGCCAGAAACCGCAATCAGAGCATGTGAAATACATACATGACGATTTCGAGCTTTGGCACTCTAAGTTTCTTAGGAGTTGAAAATGAGCATATCTTGAAAAGAGAATACACTAGCTGCTTCAAAATTAAATATGTATGATGGTGAGTGGTTCCATATCATATATTCAAAAGGTAGCCATCTGCTCCTTTAGGAGCTTTAGATATAGGCTTTATAAAACCTTTACCTTTCCCGCATTCAGAAACAAAGTTTTTCAAACTGTGCGTTTCTTGAAAGTCAACACTCAAATTTCATCCGAAAGGAAAAGGTTTGATGGTGGGCCGATACTCTATCAGGAGTAAGCCCATTTGCCAGAAACCGCATTCAGAGCTTGTGAAATAGATATATGACGATTTCAAGCTTTGGAACTCTAAGTTTCTTAGGAGTTGAAAATGAGCATATCTTGAAAAGAGAATACACTAGCAGCTTCAAAATGAAATATGTATGATGGTGAGTGGTTCCATATCACATATTCAAAAGGTAGCCATCTGCTCCTTTAGGAGCTTTAGATATAGGCTTTATGAAACCTTTAACTTTTTCCCCTTTCCGAAACAAAGTTTTTCAAACTGTGCATTTCTTGAAAGTCAACACTCAAATTTCATCCAAAAGGAAAAGGTTTGATGGGGGGCCAATACTCTATCAGGGGTAGGCCCATTTGCCAGAAACCGCATTCAGAGCTTGTGAAATAGATATATGAGGATTTCAAGCTTTGGAACTCTAAGTTTCTTAGGAGTTGAAAATGAGCATATCTTGAAAAGAGAATACACTAGCTGCTTCAAAATTAAATATGTATGATGGTGAGTGGTTCCATATCATATATTCAAAAGGTAGCCATCTGCTTTTTTAGGAGCTTTAGATATAGGCTTTATAAAACCTTTCACTTTTTCCCCATTCAGAAACAAAGTTTTTCAAACTGTGCATTTCTTGAAAGTCAACACTCAAATTTCACCCGAAAGGAAAAGGTTTGATGGTGGGCCGATACTCTATCAGGAGTAAGCCCATTTGCCAGAAACCGCATTCAGAGCATGTGAAATACATACATGACGATTTCGAGCCTTGGCACTCTAAGTTTCTTAGGAGTTGAATATGAGCATATCTTTAAGGGAGAATACACTAGCTGCTTCCAAATGAAATATGTATGATGGTGAGTGGTTCCATATCATATATTAAAAGGTAGCCATCTGCTCCTTTAGGAGCTTTAGATATAGGCTTTATAAAACCTTTAACTTTTTCCCCATTCAGAAACAAAGTTTTTCAAACTGTGCATTTCTTGAAAGTCAACACTCAAATTTCATCCAAAAGGAAAAGGTTTGATGGGGGGCCAATACTCTATCAGGGGTATGCCCATTTGCCAGAAACCGCATTCAGAGCTTGTGAAATAGATATATGACGATTTCAAGCTTTGGAACTCTAAGTTTCTTAGGAGTTGAAAATGAGCATATCTTGAAAAGAGAATACACTAGCTGCTTCAAAATGAAATATGTATGATGGTGAGTGGTTCCATATCACATATTCAAAAGGTAGCCATCTGCTCCTTTAGGAGCTTTAGATATAGGCTTTATGAAACCTTTAACTTTTTCCCCATTCCGAAACAAAGTTTTTCAAACTGTGCATTTCTTGAAAGTCAACACTCAAATTTCATCCAAAAGGAAAAGGTTTGATGGGGGGCCAATACTCTATCAGGAGTAAGCCCATTTGCTAGAAACCGCATTCAGAACCTGTGAAATAGATTTATGACGATTTCGAGCTTTGGCACTCTAAGTTTCTTAGGAGTTGAACATGAGCATATCTTCAAGGGAGAATACACTAGCTGCTTCCAAATGAAATATGTATGATGGTGAGTGGTTCCATATCATATATTCAAAAGGTAGCCATCTGCTCCTTTAGGAGCTTTAGATATAGGCTTTATAAAACCTTTAACTTTTTCCCCATTCAGAAACAAAGTTTTTCAAACTGTGCATTTCTTGAAAGTCAACACTCAAATTTCATCCAAAAGGAAAAGGTTTGATGGGGGGTCAATACTCTATCAGGGGTATGCCCATTTGCCAGAAACCGCATTCAGAGCTTGTGAAATAGATATATGACGATTTCAAGCTTTGGAACTCTAAGTTTCTTAGGAGTTGAAAATGAGCATATCTTGAAAAGAGAATACACTAGCTGCTTCAAAATTAAATATGTATGATGGTGAGTGGTTCCATATCATATATTCAAAAGGTAGCCATCTGCTCCTTTAGGAGCTTTAGATATAGGCTTTATAAAACCTTTAACTTTTTCCCCATTCAGAAACAAAGTTTTTCAAACTGTGCATTTCTTGAAAGTCAACACTCAAATTTCATCCAAAAGGAAAAGGTTTGATGGGGGGCCAATACTCTATCAGGGGTATGCCCATTTGCCAGAAACCGCATTCAGAGCTTGTGAAATAGATATATGACGATTTCAAGCTTTGGAACTCTAAGTTTCTTAGGAGTTGAAAATGAGCATATCTTGAAAAGAGAATACACTAGCTGCTTCAAAATGAAATATGTATGATGGTGAGTGGTTCCATATCATATATTCAAAAGGTAGCCATCTGCTCCTTTAGGAGCTTTAGATATAGGCTTTATAAAACCTTTAACTTTTTCCCCATTCCGAAAGAAAGTTTTTCAAACTGTGCATTTTTTGAAAGTCAACACTCAAATTTCACCCGAAAGGAAAAGGTTTGATGGTGGGCCGATACTCTATCAGGAGTAAGCCCATTTGCCAGAAACCGCATTCAGAGCATGTGAAATACATACATGACGATTTCGAGCCTTGGCACTCTAAGTTTCTTAGGAGTTGAATATGAGCATATCTTCAAGGGAGAATACACTAGCTGCTTCCAAATGAAATATGTATGATGGTGAGTGGTTCCATATCATATATTAAAAAGGTAGCCATCTGCTCCTTTAGGAGCTTTAGATATAGGCTTTATAAAACCTTTAACTTTTTCCCCATTCAGAAACAAAGTTTTTCAAACTGTGCATTTCTTGAAAGTCAACATTCAAATTTCATCCAAAAGGAAAAGGTTTGATGGGGGGCCAATACTCTATCAGGAGTAAGCCCATTTGCCAGAAACCGCATTCAGAGCATGTGAAATACATACATGACGATTTCGAGCCTTGGCACTCTAAGTTTCTTAGGAGTTGAATATGAGCATATCTTCAAGGGAGAATACACTAGCTGCTTCCAAATGAAATATGTATGATGGTGAGTGGTTCCATATCATATATTAAAAAGGTAGCCATCTGCTCCTTTAGGAGCTTTAGATATAGGCTTTATAAAACCTTTAACTTTTTCCCCATTCAGAAACAAAGTTTTTCAAACTGTGCATTTCTTGAAAGTCAACATTCAAATTTCATCCAAAAGGAAAAGGTTTGATGGGGGGCCAATACTCTATCAGGGGTATGCCCATTTGCCAGAAACCGCATTCAGAGCTTGTGAAATAGATATATGACGATTTCAAGCTTTGGAACTCTAAGTTTCTTAGGAGTTGAAAATGAGAATATCTTGAAAAGAGAATACACTAGCTGCTTCAAAATGAAATATGTATGATGGTGAGTGGTTCCATATCACATATTCAAAAGGTAGCCATCTGCTCCTTTAGGAGCTTTAGATATAGGCTTTATGAAACCTTTAACTTTTTCCCCATTCCGAAACAAAGTTTTTCAAACTGTGCATTTCTTGAAAGTCAACACTCAAATTTCATCCAAAAGGAAAAGGTTTGATGGGGGGCCAATACTCTATCAGGGGTATGCCCATTTGCCAGAAACCGCATTCAGAGCTTGTGAAATAGATATATGACGATTTCAAGCTTTGGAACTCTAAGTTTCTTAGGAGTTGAAAATGAGCATATCTTGAAAAGAGAATACACTAGCTGCTTCAAAATGAAATATGTATGATGGTGAGTGGTTCCATATCATATATTCAAAAGGTAGCCATCTGCTCCTTTAGGAGCTTTAGATATAGGCTTTATAAAACCTTTAACTTTTTCCCAATTCCGAAACAAAGTTTTTCAAACTGTGCATTTCTTGAAAGTCAACACTCAAATTTCACCCGAAAGGAAAAGGTTTGATGGTGGGCCGATACTCTATCAGGAGTAAGCCCATTTGCCAGAAACCGCATTCAGAGCATGTGAAATACATACATGACGATTTCGAGCCTTGGCACTCTAAGTTTCTTAGGAGTTGAATATGAGCATATCTTCAAGGGAGAATACACTAGCTGCTTCCAAATGAAATATGTATGATGGTGAGTGGTTCCATATCATATATTCAAAAGGTAGCCATCTGCTCCTTTAGGAGCTTTAGATATAGGCTTTATAAAACCTTTAACTTTTTCCCCATTCAGAAACAAAGTTTTTCAAACTGTGCATTTCTTGAAAGTCAACACTCAAATTTCATCCAAAAGGAAAAGGTTTGATGGGGGGCCAATACTCTATCAGGGGTATGCCCATTTGCCAGAAACCGCATTCAGAGCTTGTGAAATAGATATATGACGATTTCAAGCTTTGGAACTCTAAGTTTCTTAGGAGTTGAAAATGAGAATATCTTGAAAAGAGAATACACTAGCTGCTTCAAAATGAAATATGTATGATGGTGAGTGGTTCCATATCACATATTCAAAAGGTAGCCATCTGCTCCTTTAGGAGCTTTAGATATAGGCTTTATGAAACCTTTAACTTTTTCCCCATTCCGAAACAAAGTTTTTCAAACTGTGCATTTCTTGAAAGTCAACACTCAAATTTCATCCAAAGGGAAAAGGTTTGATGGGGGGCCAATACTCTATCAGGGGTAGGCCCATTTGCCAGAAACCGCATTCAGAGCTTGTGAAATAGATATATGACGATTTCAAGCTTTGGAACTCTAAGTTTCTAAGGAGTTGAAAATGAGCATATCTTGAAAAGAGAATACACTAGCTGCTTCAAAATTAAATATGTATGATGGTGAGTGGTTCCATATCATATATTCAAAAGGTAGCCATCTGCTCCTTTAGGAGCTTTAGATATAGGCTTTCTAAAACCTTTACCTTTTCCCGCATTAAGAAACAAAGTTTTTCAAGCTGTGCGTTTCTTGAAAGTCAACACTCAAATTTCATCAAAAAGGAAAAGGTTTGATGGTGGGCCGATACTCTATCAGGAGTAAGCCCATTTGCCAGAAACCGCATTCAGAACCTGTGAAATAGATTTATGACGATTTCGAGCTTTGGCACTCTAAGTTTCTTAGGAGTTGAACATGAGCATATCTTCAAGGGAGAATACACTAGCTGCTTCCAAATGAAATATGTATGATGGTGAGTGGTTCCATATCATATATTCAAAAGGTAGCCATCTGCTCCTTTAGGAGCTTTAGATATAGGCTTTATAAAACCTTTAACTTTTTCCCCATTCAGAAACAAAGTTTTTCAAACTGTGCATTTCTTGAAAGTCAACACTCAAATTTCATCCAAAAGGAAAAGGTTTGATGGGGGGCCAATACTCTATCAGGGGTATGCCCATTTGCCAGAAACCGCATTCAGAGCTTGTGAAATAGATATATGACGATTTCAAGCTTTGGAACTCTAAGTTTCTTAGGAGTTGAAAATGAGCATATCTTGAAAAGAGAATAGACTAGCTGCTTCAAAATGAAATATGTATGATGGTGAGTGGTTCCATATCACATATTCAAAAGGTAGCCATCTGCTCCTTTAGGAGCTTTAGATATAGGCTTTATAAAACCTTTAACTTTTTCCCCATTCCGAAACAAAGTTTTTCAAACTGTGCATTTCTTGAAAGTCAACACTCAAATTTCATCCAAAAGGAAAAGGTTTGATGGGGGGCCAATACTCTATCAGGGGTAGGCCCATTTGCCAGAAACCGCATTCAGAGCTTGTGAAATAGATATATGACGATTTCAAGCTTTGGAACTCTAAGTTTCTTAGGAGTTGAAAATGAGCATATCTTGAAAAGAGAATACACTAGCTGCTTCAAAATGAAATATGTATGATGGTGAGTGGTTCCATATCATATATTCAAAAGGTAGCCATCTGCTCCTTTAGGAGCTTTAGATATAGGCTTTATAAAACCTTTAACTTTTTCCCCATTTAGAAACAAAGTTTTTCAAACTGTGCATTTCTTGAAAGTCAACACTCAAATTTCATCCAAAAGGAAAAGGTTTGATGGGGGGCCAATACTCTATCAGGGGTATGACCATTTGCCAGAAACCGCATTCAGAGCTTGTGAAATAGATATATGACGATTTCAAGCTTTGGAACTCTAAGTTTCTTAGGAGTTGAAAATGAGCATATCTTGAAAAGAGAATACACTAGCTGCTTCAAAATGAAATATGTATGATGGTGAGTGGTTCCATATCATATATTCAAAAGGTAGCCATCTGCTCCTTTAGGAGCTTTAGATATAGGCTTTATAAAACCTATAACTTTTCCCCCATTCAGAAACAAAGTTTTTCAAACTGTGCGTTTCTTGAAAGTCAACACTCAAATTTCATCCGAAAGGAAAAGGTTTGATGGTGGGCCGATACTCTATCAGGAGTAAGCCCATTTGCCAGAAACCGCATTCAGAGCTTGTGAAATAGATATATGACGATTTCAAGCTTTGGAACTCTAAGTTTCTTAGGAGTTGAAAATGAGCATATCTTGAAAAGAGAATACACTAGCTGCTTCAAAATGAAATATGTATGATGGTGAGTGGGTCCATATCACATATTCAAAAGGTAGCCATCTGCTCCTTTAGGAGCTTTAGATATAGGCTTTATAAAACCTTTAACTTTTTCCCCATTCCGAAACAAAGTTTTTCAAACTGTGCATTTCTTGAAAGTCAACACTCAAATTTCATCCAAAAGGAAAAGGTTTGATGGGGGGCCAATACTCTATCAGGGGTAGGCCCATTTGCCAGAAACCGCATTCAGAGCTTGTGAAATAGATATATGACGATTTCAAGCTTTGGAACTCTAAGTTTCTTAGTAGTTGAAAATGAGCATATCTTGAAAAGAGAATACACTAGCTGCTTCAAAATGAAATATGTATGATGGTGAGTGGTTCCATATCATATATTCAAAAGGTAGCCATCTGCTCCTTTAGGAGCTTTAGATATAGGCTTTATAAAACCTTTAACTTTTTCCCCATTTAGAAACAAAGTTTTTCAAACTGTGCATTTCTTGAAAGTCAACACTCAAATTTCATCCAAAAGGAAAAGGTTTGATGGGGGGCCAATACTCTATCAGGGGTATGACCATTTGCCAGAAACCGCATTCAGAGCTTGTGAAATAGATATATGACGATTTCAAGCTTTGGAACTCTAAGTTTCTTAGGAGTTGAAAATGAGCATATCTTGAAAAGAGAATACACTAGCTGCTTCAAAATGAAATATGTATGATGGTGAGTGGTTCCATATCATATATTCAAAAGGTAGCCATCTGCTCCTTTAGGAGCTTTAGATATAGGCTTTATAAAACCTATAACTTTTCCCCCATTCAGAAACAAAGTTTTTCAAACTGTGCGTTTCTTGAAAGTCAACACTCAAATTTCATCCGAAAGGAAAAGGTTTGATGGTGGGCCGATACTCTATCAGGAGTAAGCCCATTTGCCAGAAACCGCAATCAGAGCATGTGAAATACATACATGACGATTTCGAGCTTTGGCACTCTAAGTTTCTTAGGAGTTGAATATGAGCATATCTTCAAGGGAGAATACACTAGCTGCTTCCAAATGAAATATGTATGATGGTGAGTGGTTCCATATCATATATTCAAAAGGTAGCCATCTGCTCCTTTAGGAGCTTTAGATATAGGCTTTATAAAACCTTTAATTTTTTCCCCATTCAGAAACAAAGTTTTTCAAACTGTGCATTTCTTGAAAGTCAACACTCAAATTTCATCCAAAAGGAAAAGGTTTGATGGGGGGCCAATACTCTATCAGGGGTATGCCCATTTGCCAGAAACCGCATTCAGAGCTTGTGAAATAGATATATGACGATTTCAAGCTTTGGAACTCTAAGTTTCTTAGGAGTTGAAAATGAGCATATCTTGAAAAGAGAATACACTAGCTGCTTCAAAATGAAATATGTATGATGGTGAGTGGTTCCATATCACATATTCAAAAGGTAGCCATCTGCTCCTTTAGGAGCTTTAGATATAGGCTTTATGAAACCTTTAACTTTTTCCCCATTCCGAAACAAAGTTTTTCAAACTGTGCATTTCTTGAAAGTCAACACTCAAATTTCATCCAAAAGGAAAAGGTTTGATGGGGGGCCAATACTCTATCAGGGGTAGGCCCATTTGCCAGAAACCGCATTCAGAGCTTGTGAAATAGATATATGACGATTTCAAGCTTTGGAACTCTAAGTTTCTTAGGAGTTGAAAATGAGCATATCTTGAAAAGAGAATACACTAGCTGCTTCAAAATTAAATATGTATGATGGTGAGTGGTTCCATATCATATATTCAAAAGGTTGCCATCTGCTCCTTTAGGAGCTTTAGATATAGGCTTTATAAAACCTTTACCTTTTCCCGCATTCAGAAACAAAGTTTTTCAAGCTGTGCGTTTCTTGAAAGTCAACACTCAAATTTCATCAAAAAGGAAAAGGTTTGATGGTGGGCCGATACTCTATCAGGAGTAAGCCCATTTGCCAGAAACCGCATTCAGAACCTGTGAAATAGATTTATGACGATTTCGAGCTTTGGCACTCTAAGTTTCTTAGGAGTTGAACATGAGCATATCTTCAAGGGAGAATACACTAGCTGCTTCCAAATGAAATATGTATGATGGTGAGTGGTTCCATATCATATATTCAAAAGGTAGCCATCTGCTCCTTTAGGAGCTTTAGATATAGGCTTTATAAAACCTTTAACTTTTTCCCCATTCAGAAACAAAGTTTTTCAAACTGTGCATTTCTTGAAAGTCAACACTCAAATTTCATCCAAAAGGAAAAGGTTTGATGGTGGGCCAATACTCTATCAGGGGTATGCCCATTTGCCAGAAACCGCATTCAGAGCTTGTGAAATAGATATATGACGATTTCAAGCTTTGGAACTCTAAGTTTCTTAGGAGTTGAAAATGAGCATATCTATAAAAGAGAATACACTAGCTGCTTCAAAATGAAATATGTATGATGGTGAGTGGTTCCATATCACATATTCAAAAGGTAGCCATCTGCTCCTTTAGGAGCTTTAGATATAGGCTTTATGAAACCTTTAACTTTTTCCCCATTCCGAAACAAAGTTTTTCAAACTGTGCATTTCTTGAAAGTCAACACTCAAATTTCATCCAAAAGGAAAAGGTTTGATGGGGGGCCAATACTCTATCAGGGGTAGGCCCATTTGCCAGAAACCGCATTCAGAGCTTGTGAAATAGATATATGACGATTTCAAGCTTTGGAACTCTAAGTTTCTTAGGAGTTGAAAATGAGCATATCTTGAAAAGAGAATACACTAGCTGCTTCAAAATTAAATATGTATGATGGTGAGTGGTTCCATATCATATATTCAAAAGGTAGCCATCTGCTCCTTTAGGAGCTTTAGATATAGGCTTTATAAAACCTTTCACTTTTTCCCCATTCAGAAACAAAGTTTTTCAAACTGTGCATTTCTTGAAAGTCAACACTCAAATTTCATCCAAAAGGAAAAGGTTTGATGGGAGGCCAATACTCTATCAGGGGTAGGCCCATTTGCCAGAAACCGCATTCAGAGCTTGTGAAATAGATATATGACGATTTCAAGCTTTGGAACTCTAAGTTTCTTAGGAGTTGAAAATGAGCATATCTTGAAAAGAGAATACACTAGCTGCTTCAAAATGAAATATGTATGATGGTGAGTGGTTCCATATCATATATTCAAAAGGTAGCCATCTGCTCCTTTAGGAGCTTTAGATATAGGCTTTATAAAACCTTTAACTTTTTCCCCATTTAAAAACAAAGTTTTTCAAACTGTGCATTTCTTGAAAGTCAACACTCAAATTTCATCCAAAAGGAAAAGGTTTGATGGGGGGCCAATACTCTATCAGGGGTAGGCCCATTTGCCAGAAACCGCATTCAGAGCTTGTGAAATAGATATATGACGATTTCAAGCTTTGGAACTCTAAGTTTCTTAGGAGTTGAAAATGAGCATATCTTGAAAAGAGAATACACTAGCTGCTTCAAAATGAAATATGTATGATGGTGAGTGGTTCCATATGTTATATTCAAAAGGTAGCCATCTGCTCCTTTAGGAGCTTTAGATATAGGCTTTATAAAACCTATAACTTTTCCCCCATTCAGAAACAAAGTTTTTCAAACTGTGCGTTTCTTGAAAGTCAACACTCAAATTTCATCCGAAAGGAAAAGGTTTGATGGTGGGCCGATACTCTATCAGGAGTAAGCCCATTTGCCAGAAACCGCAATCAGAGCTTGTGAAATAGATATATGACGATTTCAAGCTTTGGAACTCTAAGTTTCTTAGGAGTTGAAAATGAGCATATCTTGAAAAGAGAATACACTAGCTGCTTCAAAATGAAATATGTATGATGGTGAGTGGTTCCATATCATATATTCAAAAGGTAGCCATCTGCTCCTTTAGGAGCTTTAGATATAGGCTTTATAAAACCTTTAACTTTTTCCCCATTTAGAAACAAAGTTTTTCAAACTGTGCATTTCTTGAAAGTCAACACTCAAATTTCATCCAAAAGGAAAAGGTTTGATGGGGGGCCAATACTCTATCAGGGGTATGACCATTTGCCAGAAACCGCATTCAGAGCTTGTGAAATAGATATATGACGATTTCAAGCTTTGGAACTCTAAGTTTCTTAGGAGTTGAAAATGAGCATATCTTGAAAAGAGAATACACTAGCTGCTTCAAAATGAAATATGTATGATGGTGAGTGGTTCCATATCATATATTCAAAAGGTAGCCATCTGCTCCTTTAGGAGCTTTAGATATAGGCTTTATAAAACCTATAACTTTTCCCCCATTCAGAAACAAAGTTTTTCAAACTGTGCGCTTCTTGAAAGTCAACACTCAAATTTCATCCGAAAGGAAAAGGTTTGATGGTGGGCCGATACTCTATCAGGAGTAAGCCCATTTGCCAGAAACCGCAATCAGAGCATGTGAAATACATACATGACGATTTCGAGCTTTGGCACTCTAAGTTTCTTAGGAGTTGAATATGAGCATATCTTCAAGGGAGAATACACTAGCTGCTTCCAAATGAAATATGTATGATGGTGAGTGGTTCCATATCATATATTCAAAAGGTAGCCATCTGCTCCTTTAGGAGCTTTAGATATAGGCTTTATGAAACCTTTAACTTTTTCCCCATTCAGAAACAAAGTTTTTCAAACTGTGCATTTCTTGAAAGTCAACACTCAAATTTCATCCAAAAGGAAAAGGTTTGATGGGGGGCCAATACTCTATCAGGGGTATGCTCATTTGCCAGAAACCGCATTCAGAGCTTGTGAAATAGATATATGACGATTTCAAGCTTTGGAACTCTAAGTTTCTTAGGAGTTGAAAATGAGCATATCTTGAAAAGAGAATACACTAGCTGCTTCAAAATGAAATATGTATGATGGTGAGTGGTTCCATATCATATATTCAAAAGGTAGCCATCTGCTCCTTTAGGAGCTTTAGATATAGGCTTTATAAAACCTTACCTTTCCCGCATTCAGAAACAAAGTTTTTCAAACTGTGCGTTTCTTGAAAGTCAACACTCAAATTTCATCCGAAAGGAAAAGGTTTGATGGTGGGCCGATACTCTATCAGGAGTAAGCCCATTTGCCAGAAACCGCAATCAGAGCATGTGAAATACATACATGACGATTTCGAGCTTTGGCACTCTAAGTTTCTTAGGAGTTGAATATGAGCATATCTTCAAGGGAGAATACACTAGCTGCTTCCAAATGAAATATGTATGATGGTGAGTGGTTCCATAGCATATATTCAAAAGGTAGCCATCTGCTCCTTTAGGAGCTTTAGATATAGGCTTTATAAAACCTTTAACTTTTTCCCCATTCAGAAACAAAGTTTTTCAAACTGTGCATTTCTTGAAAGTCAACACTCAAATTTCATCCAAAAGGAAAAGGTTTGATGGGGGGCCAATACTCTATCAGGGGTATGACCATTTGCCAGAAACCGCATTCAGAGCTTGTGAAATAGATATATGACGATTTCAAGCTTTGGAACTCTAAGTTTCTTAGGAGTTGAAAATGAGCATATCTTGAAAAGAGAATACACTAGCTGCTTCAAAATGAAATATGTATGATGGTGAGTGGTTCCATATCATATATTCAAAAGGTAGCCATCTGCTCCTTTAGGAGCTTTAGATATAGGCTTTATAAAACCTTTAACTTTTTCCCCATTCAGAAACAAAGTTTTTCAAACTGTGCATTTCTTGAAAGTCAACACTCAAATTTCATCCAAAAGGAAAAGGTTTGATGGGGGGCCAATACTCTATCAGGGGTATGCCCATTTGCCAGAAACCGCATTCAGAGCTTGTGAAATAGATATATGACGATTTCAAGCTTTGGAACTCTAAGTTTCTTAGGAGTTGAAAATGAGCATATCTTGAAAAGAGAATACACTAGCTGCTTCAAAATGAAATATGTATGATGGTGAGTGGTTTCATATCACATATTCAAAAGGTAGCCATCTGCTCCTTTAGGAGCTTTAGATATAGGCTTTATGAAACCTTTAACTTTTTCCCCATTCCGAAACAAAGTTTTTCAAACTGTGCATTTCTTGAAAGTCAACACTCAAATTTCATCCAAAAGGAAAAGGTTTGATGGGGGGCCAATACTCTATCAGGGGTAGGCCCATTTGCCAGAAACCGCATTCAGAGCTTGTGAAATAGATATATGACGATTTCAAGCTTTGGAACTCTAAGTTTCTTAGGAGTTGAAAATGAGCATATCTTGAAAAGAGAATACACTAGCTGCTTCAAAATGAAATATGTATGATGGTGAGTGGTTCCATATCATATATTCAAAAGGTAGCCATCTGCTCCTTTAGGAGCTTTAGATATAGGCTTTATAAAACCTTTAACTTTTTCCCCATTTAGAAACAAAGTTTTTCAAACTGTGCATTTCTTGAAAGTCAACACTCAAATTTCATCCAAAAGGAAAAGGTTTGATGGGGGGCCAATACTCTATCAGGGGTAGGCCCATTTGCCAGAAACCGCATTCAGAGCTTGTGAAATAGATATATGACGATTTCAAGCTTTGGAACTCTAAGTTTCTTAGGAGTTGAAAATGAGCATATCTTGAAAAGAGAATACACTAGCTGCTTCAAAATGAAATATGTATGATGGTGAGTGGTTCCATATGTTATATTCAAAAGGTAGCCATCTGCTCCTTTAGGAGCTTTAGATATAGGCTTTATAAAACCTATAACTTTTCCCCCATTCAGAAACAAAGTTTTTCAAACTGTGCGTTTCTTGAAAGTCAACACTCAAATTTCATCCGAAAGGAAAAGGTTTGATGGTGGGCCGATACTCTATCAGGAGTAAGCCCATTTGCCAGAAACCGCAATCAGAGCTTGTGAAATAGATATATGACGATTTCAAGCTTTGGAACTCTAAGTTTCTTAGGAGTTGAAAATGAGCATATCTTGAAAAGAGAATACACTAGCTGCTTCAAAATGAAATATGTATGATGGTGAGTGGGTCCATATCACATATTCAAAAGGTAGCCATCTGCTCCTTTATGAGCTTTAGATATAGGCTTTATAAAACCTTTAACTTTTTCCCCATTCCGAAACAAAGTTTTTCAAACTGTGCATTTCTTGAAAGTCAACACTCAAATTTCATCCAAAAGGAAAAGGTTTGATGGGGGGCCAATACTCTATCAGGGGTAGGCCCATTTGCCAGAAACCGCATTCAGAGCTTGTGAAATAGATATATGACGATTTCAAGCTTTGGAACTCTAAGTTTCTTAGGAGTTGAAAATGAGCATATCTTGAAAAGAGAATACACTAGCTGCTTCAAAATGAAATATGTATGATGGTGAGTGGTTCCATATCATATATTCAAAAGGTAGCCATCTGCTCCTTTAGGAGCTTTAGATATAGGCTTTATAAAACCTTTAACTTTTTCCCCATTTAGAAACAAAGTTTTTCAAACTGTGCATTTCTTGAAAGTCAACACTCAAATTTCATCCAAAAGGAAAAGGTTTGATGGGGGGCCGATACTCTATCAGGAGTAAGCCCATTTGCCAGAAACCGCAATCAGAGCATGTGAAATACATACATGACGATTTCGAGCTTTGGCACTCTAAGTTTCTTAGGAGTTGAATATGAGCATATCTTCAAGGGAGAATACACTAGCTGCTTCCAAATGAAATATGTATGATGGTGAGTGGTTCCATAGCATATATTCAAAAGGTAGCCATCTGCTCCTTTAGGAGCTTTAGATATAGGCTTTATAAAACCTTTAACTTTTTCCCCATTCAGAAACAAAGTTTTTCAAACTGTGCATTTCTTGAAAGTCAACACTCAAATTTCATCCAAAAGGAAAAGGTTTGATGGGGGGCCAATACTCTATCAGGGGTATGACCATTTGCCAGAAACCGCATTCAGAGCTTGTGAAATAGATATATGACGATTTCAAGCTTTGGAACTCTAAGTTTCTTAGGAGTTGAAAATGAGCATATCTTGAAAAGAGAATACACTAGCTGCTTCAAAATGAAATATGTATGATGGTGAGTGGTTCCATATCATATATTCAAAAGGTAGCCATCTGCTCCTTTAGGAGCTTTAGATATAGGCTTTATAAAACCTTTAACTTTTTCCCCATTCAGAAACAAAGTTTTTCAAACTGTGCATTTCTTGAAAGTCAACACTCAAATTTCATCCAAAAGGAAAAGGTTTGATGGGGGGCCAATACTCTATCAGGGGTATGCCCATTTGCCAGAAACCGCATTCAGAGCTTGTGAAATAGATATATGACGATTTCAAGCTTTGGAACTCTAAGTTTCTTAGGAGTTGAAAATGAGCATATCTTGAAAAGAGAATACACTAGCTGCTTCAAAATGAAATATGTATGATGGTGAGTGGTTTCATATCACATATTCAAAAGGTAGCCATCTGCTCCTTTAGGAGCTTTAGATATAGGCTTTATGAAACCTTTAACTTTTTCCCCATTCCGAAACAAAGTTTTTCAAACTGTGCATTTCTTGAAAGTCAACACTCAAATTTCATCCAAAAGGAAAAGGTTTGATGGGGGGCCAATACTCTATCAGGGGTAGGCCCATTTGCCAGAAACCGCATTCAGAGCTTGTGAAATAGATATATGACGATTTCAAGCTTTGGAACTCTAAGTTTCTTAGGAGTTGAAAATGAGCATATCTTGAAAAGAGAATACACTAGCTGCTTCAAAATGAAATATGTATGATGGTGAGTGGTTCCATATCATATATTCAAAAGGTAGCCATCTGCTCCTTTAGGAGCTTTAGATATAGGCTTTATAAAACCTTTAACTTTTTCCCCATTTAGAAACAAAGTTTTTCAAACTGTGCATTTCTTGAAAGTCAACACTCAAATTTCATCCAAAAGGAAAAGGTTTGATGGGGGGCCAATACTCTATCAGGGGTAGGCCCATTTGCCAGAAACCGCATTCAGAGCTTGTGAAATAGATATATGACGATTTCAAGCTTTGGAACTCTAAGTTTCTTAGGAGTTGAAAATGAGCATATCTTGAAAAGAGAATACACTAGCTGCTTCAAAATGAAATATGTATGATGGTGAGTGGTTCCATATGTTATATTCAAAAGGTAGCCATCTGCTCCTTTAGGAGCTTTAGATATAGGCTTTATAAAACCTATAACTTTTCCCCCATTCAGAAACAAAGTTTTTCAAACTGTGCGTTTCTTGAAAGTCAACACTCAAATTTCATCCGAAAGGAAAAGGTTTGATGGTGGGCCGATACTCTATCAGGAGTAAGCCCATTTGCCAGAAACCGCAATCAGAGCTTGTGAAATAGATATATGACGATTTCAAGCTTTGGAACTCTAAGTTTCTTAGGAGTTGAAAATGAGCATATCTTGAAAAGAGAATACACTAGCTGCTTCAAAATGAAATATGTATGATGGTGAGTGGGTCCATATCACATATTCAAAAGGTAGCCATCTGCTCCTTTAGGAGCTTTAGATATAGGCTTTATAAAACCTTTAACTTTTTCCCCATTCCGAAACAAAGTTTTTCAAACTGTGCATTTCTTGAAAGTCAACACTCAAATTTCATCCAAAAGGAAAAGGTTTGATGGGGGGCCAATACTCTATCAGGGGTAGGCCCATTTGCCAGAAACCGCATTCAGAGCTTGTGAAATAGATATATGACGATTTCAAGCTTTGGAACTCTAAGTTTCTTAGGAGTTGAAAATGAGCATATCTTGAAAAGAGAATACACTAGCTGCTTCAAAATGAAATATGTATGATGGTGAGTGGTTCCATATCATATATTCAAAAGGTAGCCATCTGCTCCTTTAGGAGCTTTAGATATAGGCTTTATAAAACCTTTAACTTTTTCCCCATTTAGAAACAAAGTTTTTCAAACTGTGCATTTCTTGAAAGTCAACACTCAAATTTCATCCAAAAGGAAAAGGTTTGATGGGGGGCCGATACTCTATCAGGAGTAAGCCCATTTGCCAGAAACCGCAATCAGAGCATGTGAAATACATACATGACGATTTCGAGCTTTGGCACTCTAAGTTTCTTAGGAGTTGAATATGAGCATATCTTCAAGGGAGAATACACTAGCTGCTTCCAAATGAAATATGTATGATGGTGAGTGGTTCCATATCATATATTCAAAAGGTAGCCATCTGCTCCTTTAGGAGCTTTAGATATAGGCTTTATGAAACCTTTAACTTTTTCCCCATTCAGAAACAAAGTTTTTCAAACTGTGCATTTCTTGAAAGTCAACACTCAAATTTCATCCAAAAGGAAAAGGTTTGATGGGGGGCCAATACTCTATCAGGGGTATGCTCATTTGCCAGAAACCGCATTCAGAGCTTGTGAAATAGATATATGACGATTTCAAGCTTTGGAACTCTAAGTTTCTTAGGAGTTGAAAATGAGCATATCTTGAAAAGAGAATACACTAGCTGCTTCAAAATGAAATATGTATGATGGTGAGTGGTTCCATATCATATATTCAAAAGGTAGCCATCTGCTCCTTTAGGAGCTTTAGATATAGGCTTTATAAAACCTTACCTTTCCCGCATTCAGAAACAAAGTTTTTCAAACTGTGCGTTTCTTGAAAGTCAACACTCAAATTTCATCCGAAAGGAAAAGGTTTGATGGTGGGCCGATACTCTATCAGGAGTAAGCCCATTTGCCAGAAACCGCAATCAGAGCATGTGAAATACATACATGACGATTTCGAGCTTTGGCACTCTAAGTTTCTTAGGAGTTGAATATGAGCATATCTTCAAGGGAGAATACACTAGCTGCTTCCAAATGAAATATGTATGATGGTGAGTGGTTCCATATCATATATTCAAAAGGTAGCCATCTGCTCCTTTAGGAGCTTTAGATATAGGCTTTATAAAACCTTTAATTTTTTCCCCATTCAGAAACAAAGTTTTTCAAACTGTGCATTTCTTGAAAGTCAACACTCAAATTTCATCCAAAAGGAAAAGGTTTGATGGGGGGCCAATACTCTATCAGGGGTATGCCCATTTGCCAGAAACCGCATTCAGAGCTTGTGAAATAGATATATGACGATTTCAAGCTTTGGAACTCTAAGTTTCTTAGGAGTTGAAAATGAGCATATCTTGAAAAGAGAATACACTAGCTGCTTCAAAATGAAATATGTATGATGGTGAGTGGTTCCATATCACATATTCAAAAGGTAGCCATCTGCTCCTTTAGGAGCTTTAGATATAGGCTTTATGAAACCTTTAACTTTTTCCCCATTCCGAAACAAAGTTTTTCAAACTGTGCATTTCTTGAAAGTCAACACTCAAATTTCATCCAAAAGGAAAAGGTTTGATGGGGGGCCAATACTCTATCAGGGGTAGGCCCATTTGCCAGAAACCGCATTCAGAGCTTGTGAAATAGATATATGACGATTTCAAGCTTTGGAACTCTAAGTTTCTTAGGAGTTGAAAATGAGCATATCTTGAAAAGAGAATACACTAGCTGCTTCAAAATTAAATATGTATGATGGTGAGTGGTTCCATATCATATATTCAAAAGGTAGCCATCTGCTCCTTTAGGAGCTTTAGATATAGGCTTTATAAAACCTTTACCTTTTCCCGCATTCAGAAACAAAGTTTTTCAAGCTGTGCGTTTCTTGAAAGTCAACACTCAAATTTCATCAAAAAGGAAAAGGTTTGATGGTGGGCCGATACTCTATCAGGAGTAAGCCCATTTGCCAGAAACCGCATTCAGAACCTGTGAAATAGATTTATGACGATTTCGAGCTTTGGCACTCTAAGTTTCTTAGGAGTTGAACATGAGCATATCTTCAAGGGAGAATACACTAGCTGCTTCCAAATGAAATATGTATGATGGTGAGTGGTTCCATATCATATATTCAAAAGGTAGCCATCTGCTCCTTTAGGAGCTTTAGATATAGGCTTTATAAAACCTTTAACTTTTTCCCCATTCAGAAACAAAGTTTTTCAAACTGTGCATTTCTTGAAAGTCAACACTCAAATTTCATCCAAAAGGAAAAGGTTTGATGGGGGGCCAATACTCTATCAGGGGTAGGCCCATTTGCCAGAAACCGCATTCAGAGCTTGTGAAATAGATATATGACGATTTCAAGCTTTGGAACTCTAAGTTTCTTAGGAGTTGAAAATGAGCATATCTTGAAAAGAGAATACACTAGCTGCTTCAAAATGAAATATGTATGATGGTGAGTGGTTCCATATCATATATTCAAAAGGTAGCCATCTGCTCCTTTAGGAGCTTTAGATATAGGCTTTATAAAACCTTTAACTTTTTCCCCATTTAGAAACAAAGTTTTTCAAACTGTGCATTTCTTGAAAGTCAACACTCAAATTTCATCCAAAAGGAAAAGGTTTGATGGGGGGCCAATACTCTATCAGGGGTAGGCCCATTTGCCAGAAACCGCATTCAGAGCTTGTGAAATAGATATATGACGATTTCAAGCTTTGGAACTCTAAGTTTCTTAGGAGTTGAAAATGAGCATATCTTGAAAAGAGAATACACTAGCTGCTTCAAAATGAAATATGTATGATGGTGAGTGGTTCCATATGTTATATTCAAAAGGTAGCCATCTGCTCCTTTAGGAGCTTTAGATATAGGCTTTATAAAACCTATAACTTTTCCCCCATTCAGAAACAAAGTTTTTCAAACTGTGCGTTTCTTGAAAGTCAACACTCAAATTTCATCCGAAAGGAAAAGGTTTGATGGTGGGCCGATACTCTATCAGGAGTAAGCCCATTTGCCAGAAACCGCAATCAGAGCTTGTGAAATAGATATATGACGATTTCAAGCTTTGGAACTCTAAGTTTCTTAGGAGTTGAAAATGAGCATATCTTGAAAAGAGAATACACTAGCTGCTTCAAAATGAAATATGTATGATGGTGAGTGGGTCCATATCACATATTCAAAAGGTAGCCATCTGCTCCTTTAGGAGCTTTAGATATAGGCTTTATAAAACCTTTAACTTTTTCCCCATTCCGAAACAAAGTTTTTCAAACTGTGCATTTCTTGAAAGTCAACACTCAAATTTCATCCAAAAGGAAAAGGTTTGATGGGGGGCCAATACTCTATCAGGGGTAGGCCCATTTGCCAGAAACCGCATTCAGAGCTTGTGAAATAGATATATGACGATTTCAAGCTTTGGAACTCTAAGTTTCTTAGGAGTTGAAAATGAGCATATCTTGAAAAGAGAATACACTAGCTGCTTCAAAATGAAATATGTATGATGGTGAGTGGTTCCATATCATATATTCAAAAGGTAGCCATCTGCTCCTTTAGGAGCTTTAGATATAGGCTTTATAAAACCTTTAACTTTTTCCCCATTTAGAAACAAAGTTTTTCAAACTGTGCATTTCTTGAAAGTCAACACTCAAATTTCATCCAAAAGGAAAAGGTTTGATGGGGGGCCAATACTCTATCAAGGGTATGACCATTTGCCAGAAACCGCAATCAGAGCATGTGAAATACATACATGACGATTTCGAGCTTTGGCACTCTAAGTTTCTTAGGAGTTGAATATGAGCATATCTTCAAGGGAGAATACACTAGCTGCTTCCAAATGAAATATGTATGATGGTGAGTGGTTCCATATCATATATTCAAAAGGTAGCCATCTGCTCCTTTAGGAGCTTTAGATATAGGCTTTATGAAACCTTTAACTTTTTCCCCATTCAGAAACAAAGTTTTTCAAACTGTGCATTTCTTGAAAGTCAACACTCAAATTTCATCCAAAAGGAAAAGGTTTGATGGGGGGCCAATACTCTATCAGGGGTAGGCCCATTTGCCAGAAACCGCATTCAGAGCTTGTGAAATAGATATATGACGATTTCAAGCTTTGGAACTCTAAGTTTCTTAGGAGTTGAAAATGAGCATATCTTGAAAAGAGAATACACTAGCTGCTTCAAAATGAAATATGTATGATGGTGAGTGGTTCCATATCATATATTCAAAAGGTAGCCATCTGCTCCTTTAGGAGCTTTAGATATAGGCTTTATAAAACCTTTAACTTTTTCCCCATTTAGAAACAAAGTTTTTCAAACTGTGCATTTCTTGAAAGTCAACACTCAAATTTCATCCAAAAGGAAAAGGTTTGATGGGGGGCCAATACTCTATCAGGGGTAGGCCCATTTGCCAGAAACCGCATTCAGAGCTTGTGAAATAGATATATGACGATTTCAAGCTTTGGAACTCTAAGTTTCTTAGGAGTTGAAAATGAGCATATCTTGAAAAGAGAATACACTAGCTGCTTCAAAATGAAATATGTATGATGGTGAGTGGTTCCATATGTTATATTCAAAAGGTAGCCATCTGCTCCTTTAGGAGCTTTAGATATAGGCTTTATAAAACCTATAACTTTTCCCCCATTCAGAAACAAAGTTTTTCAAACTGTGCGTTTCTTGAAAGTCAACACTCAAATTTCATCCGAAAGGAAAAGGTTTGATGGTGGGCCGATACTCTATCAGGAGTAAGCCCATTTGCCAGAAACCGCAATCAGAGCTTGTGAAATAGATATATGACGATTTCAAGCTTTGGAACTCTAAGTTTCTTAGGAGTTGAAAATGAGCATATCTTGAAAAGAGAATACACTAGCTGCTTCAAAATGAAATATGTATGATGGTGAGTGGGTCCATATCACATATTCAAAAGGTAGCCATCTGCTCCTTTATGAGCTTTAGATATAGGCTTTATAAAACCTTTAACTTTTTCCCCATTCCGAAACAAAGTTTTTCAAACTGTGCATTTCTTGAAAGTCAACACTCAAATTTCATCCAAAAGGAAAAGGTTTGATGGGGGGCCAATACTCTATCAAGGGTATGACCATTTGCCAGAAACCGCAATCAGAGCATGTGAAATACATACATGACGATTTCGAGCTTTGGCACTCTAAGTTTCTTAGGAGTTGAATATGAGCATATCTTCAAGGGAGAATACACTAGCTGCTTCCAAATGAAATATGTATGATGGTGAGTGGTTCCATATCATATATTCAAAAGGTAGCCATCTGCTCCTTTAGGAGCTTTAGATATAGGCTTTATGAAACCTTTAACTTTTTCCCCATTCAGAAACAAAGTTTTTCAAACTGTGCATTTCTTGAAAGTCAACACTCAAATTTCATCCAAAAGGAAAAGGTTTGATGGGGGGCCAATACTCTATCAGGGGTATGCTCATTTGCCAGAAACCGCATTCAGAGCTTGTGAAATAGATATATGACGATTTCAAGCTTTGGAACTCTAAGTTTCTTAGGAGTTGAAAATGAGCATATCTTGAAAAGAGAATACACTAGCTGCTTCAAAATGAAATATGTATGATGGTGAGTGGTTCCATATCATATATTCAAAAGGTAGCCATCTGCTCCTTTAGGAGCTTTAGATATAGGCTTTATAAAACCTTACCTTTCCCGCATTCAGAAACAAAGTTTTTCAAACTGTGCGTTTCTTGAAAGTCAACACTCAAATTTCATCCGAAAGGAAAAGGTTTGATGGTGGGCCGATACTCTATCAGGAGTAAGCCCATTTGCCAGAAACCGCAATCAGAGCATGTGAAATACATACATGACGATTTCGAGCTTTGGCACTCTAAGTTTCTTAGGAGTTGAATATGAGCATATCTTCAAGGGAGAATACACTAGCTGCTTCCAAATGAAATATGTATGATGGTGAGTGGTTCCATATCATATATTCAAAAGGTAGCCATCTGCTCCTTTAGGAGCTTTAGATATAGGCTTTATAAAACCTTTAATTTTTTCCCCATTCAGAAACAAAGTTTTTCAAACTGTGCATTTCTTGAAAGTCAACACTCAAATTTCATCCAAAAGGAAAAGGTTTGATGGGGGGCCAATACTCTATCAGGGGTATGCCCATTTGCCAGAAACCGCATTCAGAGCTTGTGAAATAGATATATGACGATTTCAAGCTTTGGAACTCTAAGTTTCTTAGGAGTTGAAAATGAGCATATCTTGAAAAGAGAATACACTAGCTGCTTCAAAATGAAATATGTATGATGGTGAGTGGTTCCATATCACATATTCAAAAGGTAGCCATCTGCTCCTTTAGGAGCTTTAGATATAGGCTTTATGAAACCTTTAACTTTTTCCCCATTCCGAAACAAAGTTTTTCAAACTGTGCATTTCTTGAAAGTCAACACTCAAATTTCATCCAAAAGGAAAAGGTTTGATGGGGGGCCAATACTCTATCAGGGGTATGACCATTTGCCAGAAACCGCATTCAGAGCTTGTGAAATAGATATATGACGATTTCAAGCTTTGGAACTCTAAGTTTCTTAGGAGTTGAAAATGAGCATATCTTGAAAAGAGAATACACTAGCTGCTTCAAAATGAAATATGTATGATGGTGAGTGGTTCCATATCATATATTCAAAAGGTAGCCATCTGCTCCTTTAGGAGCTTTAGATATAGGCTTTATAAAACCTTTAACTTTTTCCCCATTCAGAAACAAAGTTTTTCAAACTGTGCATTTCTTGAAAGTCAACACTCAAATTTCATCCAAAAGGAAAAGGTTTGATGGGGGGCCAATACTCTATCAGGGGTATGCCCATTTGCCAGAAACCGCATTCAGAGCTTGTGAAATAGATATATGACGATTTCAAGCTTTGGAACTCTAAGTTTCTTAGGAGTTGAAAATGAGCATATCTTGAAAAGAGAATACACTAGCTGCTTCAAATTGAAATATGTATGATGGTGAGTGGTTTCATATCACATATTCAAAAGGTAGCCATCTGCTCCTTTAGGAGCTTTAGATATAGGCTTTATGAAACCTTTAACTTTTTCCCCATTCCGAAACAAAGTTTTTCAAACTGTGCATTTCTTGAAAGTCAACACTCAAATTTCATCCAAAAGGAAAAGGTTTGATGGGGGGCCAATACTCTATCAGGGGTAGGCCCATTTGCCAGAAACCGCATTCAGAGCTTGTGAAATAGATATATGACGATTTCAAGCTTTGGAACTCTAAGTTTCTTAGGAGTTGAAAATGAGCATATCTTGAAAAGAGAATACACTAGCTGCTTCAAAATGAAATATGTATGATGGTGAGTGGTTCCATATCATATATTCAAAAGGTAGCCATCTGCTCCTTTAGGAGCTTTAGATATAGGCTTTATAAAACCTTTAACTTTTTCCCCATTTAGAAACAAAGTTTTTCAAACTGTGCATTTCTTGAAAGTCAACACTCAAATTTCATCCAAAAGGAAAAGGTTTGATGGGGGGCCAATACTCTATCAGGGGTAGGCCCATTTGCCAGAAACCGCATTCAGAGCTTGTGAAATAGATATATGACGATTTCAAGCTTTGGAACTCTAAGTTTCTTAGGAGTTGAAAATGAGCATATCTTGAAAAGAGAATACACTAGCTGCTTCAAAATGAAATATGTATGATGGTGAGTGGTTCCATATGTTATATTCAAAAGGTAGCCATCTGCTCCTTTAGGAGCTTTAGATATAGGCTTTATAAAACCTATAACTTTTCCCCCATTCAGAAACAAAGTTTTTCAAACTGTGCGTTTCTTGAAAGTCAACACTCAAATTTCATCCGAAAGGAAAAGGTTTGATGGTGGGCCGATACTCTATCAGGAGTAAGCCCATTTGCCAGAAACCGCAATCAGAGCTTGTGAAATAGATATATGACGATTTCAAGCTTTGGAACTCTAAGTTTCTTAGGAGTTGAAAATGAGCATATCTTGAAAAGAGAATACACTAGCTGCTTCAAAATGAAATATGTATGATGGTGAGTGGGTCCATATCACATATTCAAAAGGTAGCCATCTGCTCCTTTAGGAGCTTTAGATATAGGCTTTATAAAACCTTTAACTTTTTCCCCATTCCGAAACAAAGTTTTTCAAACTGTGCATTTCTTGAAAGTCAACACTCAAATTTCATCCAAAAGGAAAAGGTTTGATGGGGGGCCAATACTCTATCAGGGGTAGGCCCATTTGCCAGAAACCGCATTCAGAGCTTGTGAAATAGATATATGACGATTTCAAGCTTTGGAACTCTAAGTTTCTTAGGAGTTGAAAATGAGCATATCTTGAAAAGAGAATACACTAGCTGCTTCAAAATGAAATATGTATGATGGTGAGTGGTTCCATATCATATATTCAAAAGGTAGCCATCTGCTCCTTTAGGAGCTTTAGATATAGGCTTTATAAAACCTTTAACTTTTTCCCCATTTAGAAACAAAGTTTTTCAAACTGTGCATTTCTTGAAAGTCAACACTCAAATTTCATCCAAAAGGAAAAGGTTTGATGGGGGGCCAATACTCTATCAGGGGTATGACCATTTGCCAGAAACCGCATTCAGAGCTTGTGAAATAGATATATGACGATTTCAAGCTTTGGAACTCTAAGTTTCTTAGGAGTTGAAAATGAGCATATCTTGAAAAGAGAATACACTAGCTGCTTCAAAATGAAATATGTATGATGGTGAGTGGTTCCATATCATATATTCAAAAGGTAGCCATCTGCTCCTTTAGGAGCTTTAGATATAGGCTTTATAAAACCTATAACTTTTCCCCCATTCAGAAACAAAGTTTTTCAAACTGTGCGTTTCTTGAAAGTCAACACTCAAATTTCATCCGAAAGGAAAAGGTTTGATGGTGGGCCGATACTCTATCAGGAGTAAGCCCATTTGCCAGAAACCGCAATCAGAGCATTTGAAATACATACATGACGATTTCGAGCTTTGGCACTCTAAGTTTCTTAGGAGTTGAATATGAGCATATCTTCAAGGGAGAATACACTAGCTGCTTCCAAATGAAATATGTATGATGGTGAGTGGTTCCATATCATATATTCAAAAGGTAGCCATCTGCTCCTTTAGGAGCTTTAGATATAGGCTTTATGAAACCTTTAACTTTTTCCCCATTCAGAAACAAAGTTTTTCAAACTGTGCATTTCTTGAAAGTCAACACTCAAATTTCATCCAAAAGGAAAAGGTTTGATGGGGGGCCAATACTCTATCAGGGGTATGCTCATTTGCCAGAAACCGCATTCAGAGCTTGTGAAATAGATATATGACGATTTCAAGCTTTGGAACTCTAAGTTTCTTAGGAGTTGAAAATGAGCATATCTTGAAAAGAGAATACACTAGCTGCTTCAAAATGAAATATGTATGATGGTGAGTGGTTCCATATCATATATTCAAAAGGTAGCCATCTGCTCCTTTAGGAGCTTTAGATATAGGCTTTATAAAACCTTACCTTTCCCGCATTCAGAAACAAAGTTTTTCAAACTGTGCGTTTCTTGAAAGTCAACACTCAAATTTCATCCGAAAGGAAAAGGTTTGATGGTGGGCCGATACTCTATCAGGAGTAAGCCCATTTGCCAGAAACCGCAATCAGAGCATGTGAAATACATACATGACGATTTCGAGCTTTGGCACTCTAAGTTTCTTAGGAGTTGAATATGAGCATATCTTCAAGGGAGAATACACTAGCTGCTTCCAAATGAAATATGTATGATGGTGAGTGGTTCCATATCATATATTCAAAAGGTAGCCATCTGCTCCTTTAGGAGCTTTAGATATAGGCTTTATAAAACCTTTAATTTTTTCCCCATTCAGAAACAAAGTTTTTCAAACTGTGCATTTCTTGAAAGTCAACACTCAAATTTCATCCAAAAGGAAAAGGTTTGATGGGGGGCCAATACTCTATCAGGGGTATGCCCATTTGCCAGAAACCGCATTCAGAGCTTGTGAAATAGATATATGACGATTTCAAGCTTTGGAACTCTAAGTTTCTTAGGAGTTGAAAATGAGCATATCTTGAAAAGAGAATACACTAGCTGCTTCAAAATGAAATATGTATGATGGTGAGTGGTTCCATATCACATATTCAAAAGGTAGCCATCTGCTCCTTTAGGAGCTTTAGATATAGGCTTTATGAAACCTTTAACTTTTTCCCCATTCCGAAACAAAGTTTTTCAAACTGTGCATTTCTTGAAAGTCAACACTCAAATTTCATCCAAAAGGAAAAGGTTTGATGGGGGGCCAATACTCTATCAGGGGTAGGCCCATTTGCCAGAAACCGCATTCAGAGCTTGTGAAATAGATATATGACGATTTCAAGCTTTGGAACTCTAAGTTTCTTAGGAGTTGAAAATGAGCATATCTTGAAAAGAGAATACACTAGCTGCTTCAAAATTAAATATGTATGATGGTGAGTGGTTCCATATCATATATTCAAAAGGTAGCCATCTGCTCCTTTAGGAGCTTTAGATATAGGCTTTATAAAACCTTTACCTTTTCCCGCATTCAGAAACAAAGTTTTTCAAGCTGTGCGTTTCTTGAAAGTCAACACTCAAATTTCATCAAAAAGGAAAAGGTTTGATGGTGGGCCGATACTCTATCAGGAGTAAGCCCATTTGCCAGAAACCGCATTCAGAACCTGTGAAATAGATTTATGACGATTTCGAGCTTTGGCACTCTAAGTTTCTTAGGAGTTGAACATGAGCATATCTTCAAGGGAGAATACACTAGCTGCTTCCAAATGAAATATGTATGATGGTGAGTGGTTCCATATCATATATTCAAAAGGTAGCCATCTGCTCCTTTAGGAGCTTTAGATATAGGCTTTATAAAACCTTTAACTTTTTCCCCATTCAGAAACAAAGTTTTTCAAACTGTGCATTTCTTGAAAGTCAACACTCAAATTTCATCCAAAAGGAAAAGGTTTGATGGGGGGCCAATACTCTATCAGGGGTAGGCCCATTTGCCAGAAACCGCATTCAGAGCTTGTGAAATAGATATATGACGATTTCAAGCTTTGGAACTCTAAGTTTCTTAGGAGTTGAAAATGAGCATATCTTGAAAAGAGAATACACTAGCTGCTTCAAAATGAAATATGTATGATGGTGAGTGGTTCCATATCATATATTCAAAAGGTAGCCATCTGCTCCTTTAGGAGCTTTAGATATAGGCTTTATAAAACCTTTAACTTTTTCCCCATTTAGAAACAAAGTTTTTCAAACTGTGCATTTCTTGAAAGTCAACACTCAAATTTCATCCAAAAGGAAAAGGTTTGATGGGGGGCCAATACTCTATCAGGGGTAGGCCCATTTGCCAGAAACCGCATTCAGAGCTTGTGAAATAGATATATGACGATTTCAAGCTTTGGAACTCTAAGTTTCTTAGGAGTTGAAAATGAGCATATCTTGAAAAGAGAATACACTAGCTGCTTCAAAATGAAATATGTATGATGGTGAGTGGTTCCATATGTTATATTCAAAAGGTAGCCATCTGCTCCTTTAGGAGCTTTAGATATAGGCTTTATAAAACCTATAACTTTTCCCCCATTCAGAAACAAAGTTTTTCAAACTGTGCGTTTCTTGAAAGTCAACACTCAAATTTCATCCGAAAGGAAAAGGTTTGATGGTGGGCCGATACTCTATCAGGAGTAAGCCCATTTGCCAGAAACCGCAATCAGAGCTTGTGAAATAGATATATGACGATTTCAAGCTTTGGAACTCTAAGTTTCTTAGGAGTTGAAAATGAGCATATCTTGAAAAGAGAATACACTAGCTGCTTCAAAATGAAATATGTATGATGGTGAGTGGGTCCATATCACATATTCAAAAGGTAGCCATCTGCTCCTTTAGGAGCTTTAGATATAGGCTTTATAAAACCTTTAACTTTTTCCCCATTCCGAAACAAAGTTTTTCAAACTGTGCATTTCTTGAAAGTCAACACTCAAATTTCATCCAAAAGGAAAAGGTTTGATGGGGGGCCAATACTCTATCAAGGGTATGACCATTTGCCAGAAACCGCAATCAGAGCATGTGAAATACATACATGACGATTTCGAGCTTTGGCACTCTAAGTTTCTTAGGAGTTGAATATGAGCATATCTTCAAGGGAGAATACACTAGCTGCTTCCAAATGAAATATGTATGATGGTGAGTGGTTCCATATCATATATTCAAAAGGTAGCCATCTGCTCCTTTAGGAGCTTTAGATATAGGCTTTATGAAACCTTTAACTTTTTCCCCATTCAGAAACAAAGTTTTTCAAACTGTGCATTTCTTGAAAGTCAACACTCAAATTTCATCCAAAAGGAAAAGGTTTGATGGGGGGCCAATACTCTATCAGGGGTAGGCCCATTTGCCAGAAACCGCATTCAGAGCTTGTGAAATAGATATATGACGATTTCAAGCTTTGGAACTCTAAGTTTCTTAGGAGTTGAAAATGAGCATATCTTGAAAAGAGAATACACTAGCTGCTTCAAAATGAAATATGTATGATGGTGAGTGGTTCCATATCATATATTCAAAAGGTAGCCATCTGCTCCTTTAGGAGCTTTAGATATAGGCTTTATAAAACCTTTAACTTTTTCCCCATTTAGAAACAAAGTTTTTCAAACTGTGCGTTTCTTGAAAGTCAACACTCAAATTTCATCCGAAAGGAAAAGGTTTGATGGTGGGCCGATACTCTATCAGGAGTAAGCCCATTTGCCAGAAACCGCAATCAGAGCTTGTGAAATAGATATATGACGATTTCAAGCTTTGGAACTCTAAGTTTCTTAGGAGTTGAAAATGAGCATATCTTGAAAAGAGAATACACTAGCTGCTTCAAAATGAAATATGTATGATGGTGAGTGGGTCCATATCACATATTCAAAAGGTAGCCATCTGCTCCTTTAGGAGCTTTAGATATAGGCTTTATAAAACCTTTAACTTTTTCCCCATTCCGAAACAAAGTTTTTCAAACTGTGCATTTCTTGAAAGTCAACACTCAAATTTCATCCAAAAGGAAAAGGTTTGAAGGGGGGCCAATACTCTATCAGGGGTAGGCCCATTTGCCAGAAACCGCATTCAGAGCTTGTGAAATAGATATATGACGATTTCAAGCTTTGGAACTCTAAGTTTCTTAGGAGTTGAAAATGAGCATATCTTGAAAAGAGAATACACTAGCTGCTTCAAAATGAAATATGTATGATGGTGAGTGGTTCCATATCATATATTCAAAAGGTAGCCATCTGCTCCTTTAGGAGCTTTAGATATAGGCTTTATAAAACCTTTAACTTTTTCCCCATTTAGAAACAAAGTTTTTCAAACTGTGCATTTCTTGAAAGTCAACACTCAAATTTCATCCAAAAGGAAAAGGTTTGATGGGGGGCCAATACTCTATCAAGGGTATGACCATTTGCCAGAAACCGCAATCAGAGCATGTGAAATACATACATGACGATTTCGAGCTTTGGCACTCTAAGTTTCTTAGGAGTTGAATATGAGCATATCTTCAAGGGAGAATACACTAGCTGCTTCCAAATGAAATATGTATGATGGTGAGTGGTTCCATATCATATATTCAAAAGGTAGCCATCTGCTCCTTTAGGAGCTTTAGATATAGGCTTTATGAAACCTTTAACTTTTTCCCCATTCAGAAACAAAGTTTTTCAAACTGTGCATTTCTTGAAAGTCAACACTCAAATTTCATCCAAAAGGAAAAGGTTTGATGGGGGGCCAATACTCTATCAGGGGTATGCTCATTTGCCAGAAACCGCATTCAGAGCTTGTGAAATAGATATATGACGATTTCAAGCTTTGGAACTCTAAGTTTCTTAGGAGTTGAAAATGAGCATATCTTGAAAAGAGAATACACTAGCTGCTTCAAAATGAAATATGTATGATGGTGAGTGGTTCCATATCATATATTCAAAAGGTAGCCATCTGCTCCTTTAGGAGCTTTAGATATAGGCTTTATAAAACCTTACCTTTCCCGCATTCAGAAACAAAGTTTTTCAAACTGTGCGTTTCTTGAAAGTCAACACTCAAATTTCATCCGAAAGGAAAAGGTTTGATGGTGGGCCGATACTCTATCAGGAGTAAGCCCATTTGCCAGAAACCGCAATCAGAGCATGTGAAATACATACATGACGATTTCGAGCTTTGGCACTCTAAGTTTCTTAGGAGTTGAATATGAGCATATCTTCAAGGGAGAATACACTAGCTGCTTCCAAATGAAATATGTATGATGGTGAGTGGTTCCATATCATATATTCAAAAGGTAGCCATCTGCTCCTTTAGGAGCTTTAGATATAGGCTTTATAAAACCTTTAATTTTTTCCCCATTCAGAAACAAAGTTTTTCAAACTGTGCATTTCTTGAAAGTCAACACTCAAATTTCATCCAAAAGGAAAAGGTTTGATGGGGGGCCAATACTCTATCAGGGGTATGCCCATTTGCCAGAAACCGCATTCAGAGCTTGTGAAATAGATATATGACGATTTCAAGCTTTGGAACTCTAAGTTTCTTAGGAGTTGAAAATGAGCATATCTTGAAAAGAGAATACACTAGCTGCTTCAAAATGAAATATGTATGATGGTGAGTGGTTCCATATCACATATTCAAAAGGTAGCCATCTGCTCCTTTAGGAGCTTTAGATATAGGCTTTATGAAACCTTTAACTTTTTCCCCATTCCGAAACAAAGTTTTTCAAACTGTGCATTTCTTGAAAGTCAACACTCAAATTTCATCCAAAAGGAAAAGGTTTGATGGGGGGCCAATACTCTATCAGGGGTAGGCCCATTTGCCAGAAACCGCATTCAGAGCTTGTGAAATAGATATATGACGATTTCAAGCTTTGGAACTCTAAGTTTCTTAGGAGTTGAAAATGAGCATATCTTGAAAAGAGAATACACTAGCTGCTTCAAAATTAAATATGTATGATGGTGAGTGGTTCCATATCATATATTCAAAAGGTAGCCATCTGCTCCTTTAGGAGCTTTAGATATAGGCTTTATAAAACCTTTACCTTTTCCCGCATTCAGAAACAAAGTTTTTCAAGCTGTGCGTTTCTTGAAAGTCAACACTCAAATTTCATCAAAAAGGAAAAGGTTTGATGGTGGGCCGATACTCTATCAGGAGTAAGCCCATTTGCCAGAAACCGCATTCAGAACCTGTGAAATAGATTTATGACGATTTCGAGCTTTAGCACTCTAAGTTTCTTAGGAGTTGAACATGAGCATATCTTCAAGGGAGAATACACTAGCTGCTTCCAAATGAAATATGTATGATGGTGAGTGGTTCCATATCATATATTCAAAAGGTAGCCATCTGCTCCTTTAGGAGCTTTAGATATAGGCTTTATAAAACCTTTAACTTTTTCCCCATTCAGAAACAAAGTTTTTCAAACTGTGCATTTCTTGAAAGTCAACACTCAAATTTCATCCAAAAGGAAAAGGTTTGATGGGGGGCCAATACTCTATCAGGGGTAGGCCCATTTGCCAGAAACCGCATTCAGAGCTTGTGAAATAGATATATGACGATTTCAAGCTTTGGAACTCTAAGTTTCTTAGGAGTTGAAAATGAGCATATCTTGAAAAGAGAATACACTAGCTGCTTCAAAATGAAATATGTATGATGGTGAGTGGTTCCATATCATATATTCAAAAGGTAGCCATCTGCTCCTTTAGGAGCTTTAGATATAGGCTTTATAAAACCTTTAACTTTTTCCCCATTTAGAAACAAAGTTTTTCAAACTGTGCATTTCTTGAAAGTCAACACTCAAATTTCATCCAAAAGGAAAAGGTTTGATGGGGGGCCAATACTCTATCAGGGGTAGGTCCATTTGCCAGAAACCGCATTCAGAGCTTGTGAAATAGATATATGACGATTTCAAGCTTTGGAACTCTAAGTTTCTTAGGAGTTGAAAATGAGCATATCTTGAAAAGAGAATACACTAGCTGCTTCAAAATGAAATATGTATGATGGTGAGTGGTTCCATATCATATATTCAAAAGGTAGCCATCTGCTCCTTTAGGAGCTTTAGATATAGGCTTTATAAAACCTTTAACTTTTTCCCCATTTAGAAACAAAGTTTTTCAAACTGTGCATTTCTTGAAAGTCAACACTCAAATTTCATCCAAAAGGAAAAGGTTTGATGGGGGGCCAATACTCTATCAGGGGTAGGCCCATTTGCCAGAAACCGCATTCAGAGCTTGTGAAATAGATATATGACGATTTCAAGCTTTGGAACTCTAAGTTTCTTAGGAGTTGAAAATGAGCATATCTTGAAAAGAGAATACACTAGCTGCTTCAAAATGAAATATGTATGATGGTGAGTGGTTCCATATGTTATATTCAAAAGGTAGCCATCTGCTCCTTTAGGAGCTTTAGATATAGGCTTTATAAAACCTATAACTTTTCCCCCATTCAGAAACAAAGTTTTTCAAACTGTGCGTTTCTTGAAAGTCAACACTCAAATTTCATCCGAAAGGAAAAGGTTTGATGGTGGGCCGATACTCTATCAGGAGTAAGCCCATTTGCCAGAAACCGCAATCAGAGCTTGTGAAATAGATATATGACGATTTCAAGCTTTGGAACTCTAAGTTTCTTAGGAGTTGAAAATGAGCATATCTTGAAAAGAGAATACACTAGCTGCTTCAAAATGAAATATGTATGATGGTGAGTGGGTCCATATCACATATTCAAAAGGTAGCCATCTGCTCCTTTAGGAGCTTTAGATATAGGCTTTATAAAACCTTTAACTTTTTCCCCATTCCGAAACAAAGTTTTTCAAACTGTGCATTTCTTGAAAGTCAACACTCAAATTTCATCCAAAAGGAAAAGGTTTGATGGGGGGCCAATACTCTATCAGGGGTAGGCCCATTTGCCAGAAACCGCATTCAGAGCTTGTGAAATAGATATATGACGATTTCAAGCTTTGGAACTCTAAGTTTCTTAGGAGTTGAAAATGAGCATATCTTGAAAAGAGAATACACTAGCTGCTTCAAAATGAAATATGTATGATGGTGAGTGGTTCCATATCATATATTCAAAAGGTAGCCATCTGCTCCTTTAGGAGCTTTAGATATAGGCTTTATAAAACCTTTAACTTTTTCCCCATTTAGAAACAAAGTTTTTCAAACTGTGCGTTTCTTGAAAGTCAACACTCAAATTTCATCCGAAAGGAAAAGGTTTGATGGTGGGCCGATACTCTATCAGGAGTAAGCCCATTTGCCAGAAACCGCAATCAGAGCTTGTGAAATAGATATATGACGATTTCAAGCTTTGGAACTCTAAGTTTCTTAGGAGTTGAAAATGAGCATATCTTGAAAAGAGAATACACTAGCTGCTTCAAAATGAAATATGTATGATGGTGAGTGGGTCCATATCACATATTCAAAAGGTAGCCATCTGCTCCTTTAGGAGCTTTAGATATAGGCTTTATAAAACCTTTAACTTTTTCCCCATTCCGAAACAAAGTTTTTCAAACTGTGCATTTCTTGAAAGTCAACACTCAAATTTCATCCAAAAGGAAAAGGTTTGATGGGGGGCCAATACTCTATCAAGGGTATGACCATTTGCCAGAAACCGCAATCAGAGCATGTGAAATACATACATGACGATTTCGAGCTTTGGCACTCTAAGTTTCTTAGGAGTTGAATATGAGCATATCTTCAAGGGAGAATACACTAGCTGCTTCCAAATGAAATATGTATGATGGTGAGTGGTTCCATATCATATATTCAAAAGGTAGCCATCTGCTCCTTTAGGAGCTTTAGATATAGGCTTTATGAAACCTTTAACTTTTTCCCCATTCAGAAACAAAGTTTTTCAAACTGTGCATTTCTTGAAAGTCAACACTCAAATTTCATCCAAAAGGAAAAGGTTTGATGGGGGGCCAATACTCTATCAGGGGTATGCTCATTTGCCAGAAACCGCATTCAGAGCTTGTGAAATAGATATATGACGATTTCAAGCTTTGGAACTCTAAGTTTCTTAGGAGTTGAAAATGAGCATATCTTGAAAAGAGAATACACTAGCTGCTTCAAAATGAAATATGTATGATGGTGAGTGGTTCCATATCATATATTCAAAAGGTAGCCATCTGCTCCTTTAGGAGCTTTAGATATAGGCTTTATAAAACCTTACCTTTCCCGCATTCAGAAACAAAGTTTTTCAAACTGTGCGTTTCTTGAAAGTCAACACTCAAATTTCATCCGAAAGGAAAAGGTTTGATGGTGGGCCGATACTCTATCAGGAGTAAGCCCATTTGCCAGAAACCGCAATCAGAGCATGTGAAATACATACATGACGATTTCGAGCTTTGGCACTCTAAGTTTCTTAGGAGTTGAATATGAGCATATCTTCAAGGGAGAATACACTAGCTGCTTCCAAATGAAATATGTATGATGGTGAGTGGTTCCATATCATATATTCAAAAGGTAGCCATCTGCTCCTTTAGGAGCTTTAGATATAGGCTTTATAAAACCTTTAATTTTTTCCCCATTCAGAAACAAAGTTTTTCAAACTGTGCATTTCTTGAAAGTCAACACTCAAATTTCATCCAAAAGGAAAAGGTTTGATGGGGGGCCAATACTCTATCAGGGGTATGCCCATTTGCCAGAAACCGCATTCAGAGCTTGTGAAATAGATATATGACGATTTCAAGCTTTGGAACTCTAAGTTTCTTAGGAGTTGAAAATGAGCATATCTTGAAAAGAGAATACACTAGCTGTTTCAAAATGAAATATGTATGATGGTGAGTGGTTCCATATCACATATTCAAAAGGTAGCCATCTGCTCCTTTAGGAGCTTTAGATATAGGCTTTATGAAACCTTTAACTTTTTCCCCATTCCGAAACAAAGTTTTTCAAACTGTGCATTTCTTGAAAGTCAACACTCAAATTTCATCCAAAAGGAAAAGGTTTGATGGGGGGCCAATACTCTATCAGGGGTAGGCCCATTTGCCAGAAACCGCATTCAGAGCTTGTGAAATAGATATATGACGATTTCAAGCTTTGGAACTCTAAGTTTCTTAGGAGTTGAAAATGAGCATATCTTGAAAAGAGAATACACTAGCTGCTTCAAAATTAAATATGTATGATGGTGAGTGGTTCCATATCATATATTCAAAAGGTAGCCATCTGCTCCTTTAGGAGCTTTAGATATAGGCTTTATAAAACCTTTACCTTTTCCCGCATTCAGAAACAAAGTTTTTCAAGCTGTGCGTTTCTTGAAAGTCAACACTCAAATTTCATCAAAAAGGAAAAGGTTTGATGGTGGGCCGATACTCTATCAGGAGTAAGCCCATTTGCCAGAAACCGCATTCAGAACCTGTGAAATAGATTTATGACGATTTCGAGCTTTAGCACTCTAAGTTTCTTAGGAGTTGAACATGAGCATATCTTCAAGGGAGAATACACTAGCTGCTTCCAAATGAAATATGTATGATGGTGAGTGGTTCCATATCATATATTCAAAAGGTAGCCATCTGCTCCTTTAGGAGCTTTAGATATAGGCTTTATAAAACCTTTAACTTTTTCCCCATTCAGAAACAAAGTTTTTCAAACTGTGCATTTCTTGAAAGTCAACACTCAAATTTCATCCAAAAGGAAAAGGTTTGATGGGGGGCCAATACTCTATCAGGGGTAGGCCCATTTGCCAGAAACCGCATTCAGAGCTTGTGAAATAGATATATGACGATTTCAAGCTTTGGAACTCTAAGTTTCTTAGGAGTTGAAAATGAGCATATCTTGAAAAGAGAATACACTAGCTGCTTCAAAATGAAATATGTATGATGGTGAGTAGTTCCATATCATATATTCAAAAGGTAGCCATCTGCTCCTTTAGGAGCTTTAGATATAGGCTTTATAAAACCTTTAACTTTTTCCCCATTTAGAAACAAAGTTTTTCAAACTGTGCATTTCTTGAAAGTCAACACTCAAATTTCATCCAAAAGGAAAAGGTTTGATGGGGGGCCAATACTCTATCAGGGGTAGGCCCATTTGCCAGAAACCGCATTCAGAGCTTGTGAAATAGATATATGACGATTTCAAGCTTTGGAACTCTAAGTTTCTTAGGAGTTGAAAATGAGCATATCTTGAAAAGAGAATACACTAGCTGCTTCAAAATGAAATATGTATGATGGTGAGTGGTTCCATATGTTATATTCAAAAGGTAGCCATCTGCTCCTTTAGGAGCTTTAGATATAGGCTTTATAAAACCTATAACTTTTCCCCCATTCAGAAACAAAGTTTTTCAAACTGTGCGTTTCTTGAAAGTCAACACTCAAATTTCATCCGAAAGGAAAAGGTTTGATGGTGGGCCGATACTCTATCAGGAGTAAGCCCATTTGCCAGAAACCGCAATCAGAGCTTGTGAAATAGATATATGACGATTTCAAGCTTTGGAACTCTAAGTTTCTTAGGAGTTGAAAATGAGCATATCTTGAAAAGAGAATACACTAGCTGCTTCAAAATGAAATATGTATGATGGTGAGTGGGTCCATATCACATATTCAAAAGGTAGCCATCTGCTCCTTTAGGAGCTTTAGATATAGGCTTTATAAAACCTTTAACTTTTTCCCCATTCCGAAACAAAGTTTTTCAAACTGTGCATTTCTTGAAAGTCAACACTCAAATTTCATCCAAAAGGTAAAGGTTTGATGGGGGGCCAATACTCTATCAGGGGTAGGCCCATTTGCCAGAAACCGCATTCAGAGCTTGTGAAATAGATATATGACGATTTCAAGCTTTGGAACTCTAAGTTTCTTAGGAGTTGAAAATGAGCATATCTTGAAAAGAGAATACACTAGCTGCTTCAAAATGAAATATGTATGATGGTGAGTGGTTCCATATCATATATTCAAAAGGTAGCCATCTGCTCCTTTAGGAGCTTTAGATATAGGCTTTATAAAACCTTTAACTTTTTCCCCATTTAGAAACAAAGTTTTTCAAACTGTGCATTTCTTGAAAGTCAACACTCAAATTTCATCCAAAAGGAAAAGGTTTGATGGGGGGCCAATACTCTATCAAGGGTATGACCATTTGCCAGAAACCGCATTCAGAGCTTGTGAAATAGATATATGACGATTTCAAGCTTTGGAACTCTAAGTTTCTTAGGAGTTGAAAATGAGCATATCTTGAAAAGAGAATACACTAGCTGCTTCAAAATGAAATATGTATGATGGTGAGTGGTTCCATATCATATATTCAAAAGGTAGCCATCTGCTCCTTTAGGAGCTTTAGATATAGGCTTTATAAAACCTATAACTTTTCCCCCATTCAGAAACAAAGTTTTTCAAACTGTGCGTTTCTTGAAAGTCAACACTCAAATTTCATCCGAAAGGAAAAGGTTTGATGGTGGGCCGATACTCTATCAGGAGTAAGCCCATTTGCCAGAAACCGCAATCAGAGCATGTGAAATACATACATGACGATTTCGAGCTTTGGCACTCTAAGTTTCTTAGGAGTTGAATATGAGCATATCTTCAAGGGAGAATACACTAGCTGCTTCCAAATGAAATATGTATGATGGTGAGTGGTTCCATATCATATATTCAAAAGGTAGCCATCTGCTCCTTTAGGAGCTTTAGATATAGGCTTTATGAAACCTTTAACTTTTTCCCCATTCAGAAACAAAGTTTTTCAAACTGTGCATTTCTTGAAAGTCAACACTCAAATTTCATCCAAAAGGAAAAGGTTTGATGGGGGGCCAATACTCTATCAGGGGTATGCTCATTTGCCAGAAACCGCATTCAGAGCTTGTGAAATAGATATATGACGATTTCAAGCTTTGGAACTCTAAGTTTCTTAGGAGTTGAAAATGAGCATATCTTGAAAAGAGAATACACTAGCTGCTTCAAAATGAAATATGTATGATGGTGAGTGGTTCCATATCATATATTCAAAAGGTAGCCATCTGCTCCTTTAGGAGCTTTAGATATAGGCTTTATAAAACCATACCTTTCCCGCATTCAGAAACAAAGTTTTTCAAGCTGTGCGTTTCTTGAAAGTCAACACTCAAATTTCATCAAAAAGGAAAAGGTTTGATGGTGGGCCGATACTCTATCAGGAGTAAGCCCATTTGCCAGAAACCGCATTCAGAACCTGTGAAATAGATTTATGACGATTTCGAGCTTTAGCACTCTAAGTTTCTTAGGAGTTGAACATGAGCATATCTTCAAGGGAGAATACACTAGCTGCTTCCAAATGAAATATGTATGATGGTGAGTGGTTCCATATCATATATTCAAAAGGTAGCCATCTGCTCCTTTAGGAGCTTTAGATATAGGCTTTATAAAACCTTTAACTTTTTCCCCATTCAGAAACAAAGTTTTTCAAACTGTGCATTTCTTGAAAGTCAACACTCAAATTTCATCCAAAAGGAAAAGGTTTGATGGGGGGCCAATACTCTATCAGGGGTAGGCCCATTTGCCAGAAACCGCATTCAGAGCTTGTGAAATAGATATATGACGATTTCAAGCTTTGGAACTCTAAGTTTCTTAGGAGTTGAAAATGAGCATATCTTGAAAAGAGAATACACTAGCTGCTTCAAAATGAAATATGTATGATGGTGAGTAGTTCCATATCATATATTCAAAAGGTAGCCATCTGCTCCTTTAGGAGCTTTAGATATAGGCTTTATAAAACCTTTAACTTTTTCCCCATTTAGAAACAAAGTTTTTCAAACTGTGCATTTCTTGAAAGTCAACACTCAAATTTCATCCAAAAGGAAAAGGTTTGATGGGGGGCCAATACTCTATCAGGGGTAGGCCCATTTGCCAGAAACCGCATTCAGAGCTTGTGAAATAGATATATGACGATTTCAAGCTTTGGAACTCTAAGTTTCTTAGGAGTTGAAAATGAGCATATCTTGAAAAGAGAATACACTAGCTGCTTCAAAATGAAATATGTATGATGGTGAGTGGTTCCATATGTTATATTCAAAAGGTAGCCATCTGCTCCTTTAGGAGCTTTAGATATAGGCTTTATAAAACCTATAACTTTTCCCCCATTCAGAAACAAAGTTTTTCAAACTGTGCGTTTCTTGAAAGTCAACACTCAAATTTCATCCGAAAGGAAAAGGTTTGATGGTGGGCCGATACTCTATCAGGAGTAAGCCCATTTGCCAGAAACCGCAATCAGAGCTTGTGAAATAGATATATGACGATTTCAAGCTTTGGAACTCTAAGTTTCTTAGGAGTTGAAAATGAGCATATCTTGAAAAGAGAATACACTAGCTGCTTCAAAATGAAATATGTATGATGGTGAGTGGGTCCATATCACATATTCAAAAGGTAGCCATCTGCTCCTTTAGGAGCTTTAGATATAGGCTTTATAAAACCTTTAACTTTTTCCCCATTCCGAAACAAAGTTTTTCAAACTGTGCATTTCTTGAAAGTCAACACTCAAATTTCATCCAAAAGGAAAAGGTTTGATGGGGGGCCAATACTCTATCAGGGGTAGGCCCATTTGCCAGAAACCGCATTCAGAGCTTGTGAAATAGATATATGACGATTTCAAGCTTTGGAACTCTAAGTTTCTTAGGAGTTGAAAATGAGCATATCTTGAAAAGAGAATACACTAGCTGCTTCAAAATGAAATATGTATGATGGTGAGTGGTTCCATATCATATATTCAAAAGGTAGCCATCTGCTCCTTTAGGAGCTTTAGATATAGGCTTTATAAAACCTTTAACTTTTTCCCCATTTAGAAACAAAGTTTTTCAAACTGTGCATTTCTTGAAAGTCAACACTCAAATTTCATCCAAAAGGAAAAGGTTTGATGGGGGGCCAATACTCTATCAAGGGTATGACCATTTGCCAGAAACCGCATTCAGAGCTTGTGAAATAGATATATGACGATTTCAAGCTTTGGAACTCTAAGTTTCTTAGGAGTTGAAAATGAGCATATCTTGAAAAGAGAATACACTAGCTGCTTCAAAATGAAATATGTATGATGGTGAGTGGTTCCATATCATATATTCAAAAGGTAGCCATCTGCTCCTTTAGGAGCTTTAGATATAGGCTTTATAAAACCTATAACTTTTCCCCCATTCAGAAACAAAGTTTTTCAAACTGTGCGTTTCTTGAAAGTCAACACTCAAATTTCATCCGAAAGGAAAAGGTTTGATGGTGGGCCGATACTCTATCAGGAGTAAGCCCATTTGCCAGAAACCGCAATCAGAGCATGTGAAATACATACATGACGATTTCGAGCTTTGGCACTCTAAGTTTCTTAGGAGTTGAATATGAGCATATCTTCAAGGGAGAATACACTAGCTGCTTCCAAATGAAATATGTATGATGGTGAGTGGTTCCATATCATATATTCAAAAGGTAGCCATCTGCTCCTTTAGGAGCTTTAGATATAGGCTTTATGAAACCTTTAACTTTTTCCCCATTCAGAAACAAAGTTTTTCAAACTGTGCATTTCTTGAAAGTCAACACTCAAATTTCATCCAAAAGGAAAAGGTTTGATGGGGGGCCAATACTCTATCAGGGGTATGCTCATTTGCCAGAAACCGCATTCAGAGCTTGTGAAATAGATATATGACGATTTCAAGCTTTGGAACTCTAAGTTTCTTAGGAGTTGAAAATGAGCATATCTTGAAAAGAGAATACACTAGCTGCTTCAAAATGAAATATGTATGATGGTGAGTGGTTCCATATCATATATTCAAAAGGTAGCCATCTGCTCCTTTAGGAGCTTTAGATATAGGCTTTATAAAACCATACCTTTCCCGCATTCAGAAACAAAGTTTTTCAAACTGTGCGTTTCTTGAAAGTCAACACTCAAATTTCATCCAAAAGGAAAAGGTTTGATGGGGGGCCAATACTCTATCAGGGGTAGGCCCATTTGCCAGAAACCGCATTCAGAGCTTGTGAAATAGATATATGACGATTTCAAGCTTTGGAACTCTAAGTTTCTTAGGAGTTGAAAATGAGCATATCTTGAAAAGAGAATACACTAGCTGCTTCAAAATGAAATATGTATGATGGTGAGTGGTTCCATATCATATATTCAAAAGGTAGCCATCTGCTCCTTTAGGAGCTTTAGATATAGGCTTTATAAAACCTTTAACTTTTTCCCCATTTAGAAACAAAGTTTTTCAAACTGTGCATTTCTTGAAAGTCAACACTCAAATTTCATCCAAAAGGAAAAGGTTTGATGGGGGGCCAATACTCTATCAAGGGTATGACCATTTGCCAGAAACCGCATTCAGAGCTTGTGAAATAGATATATGACGATTTCAAGCTTTGGAACTCTAAGTTTCTTAGGAGTTGAAAATGAGCATATCTTGAAAAGAGAATACACTAGCTGCTTCAAAATGAAATATGTATGATGGTGAGTGGTTCCATATCATATATTCAAAAGGTAGCCATCTGCTCCTTTAGGAGCTTTAGATATAGGCTTTATAAAACCTATAACTTTTCCCCCATTCAGAAACAAAGTTTTTCAAACTGTGCGTTTCTTGAAAGTCAACACTCAAATTTCATCCGAAAGGAAAAGGTTTGATGGTGGGCCGATACTCTATCAGGAGTAAGCCCATTTGCCAGAAACCGCAATCAGAGCATGTGAAATACATACATGACGATTTCGAGCTTTGGCACTCTAAGTTTCTTAGGAGTTGAATATGAGCATATCTTCAAGGGAGAATACACTAGCTGCTTCCAAATGAAATATGTATGATGGTGAGTGGTTCCATATCATATATTCAAAAGGTAGCCATCTGCTATTTTAGGAGCTTTAGATATAGGCTTTATGAAACCTTTAACTTTTTCCCCATTCAGAAACAAAGTTTTTCAAACTGTGCATTTCTTGAAAGTCAACACTCAAATTTCATCCAAAAGGAAAAGGTTTGATGGGGGGCCAATACTCTATCAGGGGTATGCTCATTTGCCAGAAACCGCATTCAGAGCTTGTGAAATAGATATATGACGATTTCAAGCTTTGGAACTCTAAGTTTCTTAGGAGTTGAAAATGAGCATATCTTGAAAAGAGAATACACTAGCTGCTTCAAAATGAAATATGTATGATGGTGAGTGGTTCCATATCATATATTCAAAAGGTAGCCATCTGCTCCTTTAGGAGCTTTAGATATAGGCTTTATAAAACCTTACCTTTCCCGCATTCAGAAACAAAGTTTTTCAAACTGTGCGTTTCTTGAAAGTCAACACTCAAATTTCATCCGAAAGGAAAAGGTTTGATGGTGGGCCGATACTCTATCAGGAGTAAGCCCATTTGCCAGAAACCGCAATCAGAGCATGTGAAATACATACATGACGATTTCGAGCTTTGGCACTCTAAGTTTCTTAGGAGTTGAATATGAGCATATCTTCAAGGGAGAATACACTAGCTGCTTCCAAATGAAATATGTATGATGGTGAGTGGTTCCATATCATATATTCAAAAGGTAGCCATCTGCTCCTTTAGGAGCTTTAGATATAGGCTTTATAAAACCTTTCATTTTTTCCCCATTCAGAAACAAAGTTTTTCAAACTGTGCATTTCTTGAAAGTCAACACTCAAATTTCATCCAAAAGGAAAAGGTTTGATGGGGGGCCAATACTCTATCAGGGGTATGCCCATTTGCCAGAAACCGCATTCAGAGCTTGTGAAATAGATATATGACGATTTCAAGCTTTGGAACTCTAAGTTTCTTAGGAGTTGAAAATGAGCATATCTTGAAAAGAGAATACACTAGCTGCTTCAAAATGAAATATGTATGATGGTGAGTGGTTCCATATCATATATTCAAAAGGTAGCCATCTGCTCCTTTAGGAGCTTTAGATATAGGCTTTATAAAACCTTTAACTTTTTCCCCATTCAGAAACAAAGTTTTTCAAACTGTGCATTTCTTGAAAGTCAACACTCAAATTTCATCCAAAAGGAAAAGGTTTGATGGGGGGCCAATACTCTATCAGGGGTATGCCCATTTGCCAGAAACCGCATTCAGAGCTTGTGAAATAGATATATGACGATTTCAAGCTTTGGAACTCTAAGTTTCTTAGGAGTTGAAAATGAGCATATCTTGAAAAGAGAATACACTAGCTGCTTCAAAATGAAATATGTATGATGGTGAGTGGTTCCATATCACATATTCAAAAGGTAGCCATCTGCTCTTTTAGGAGCTTTAGATATAGGCTTTATGAAACCTTTAACTTTTTCCCCATTCCGAAACAAAGTTTTTCAAACTGTGCATTTCTTGAAAGTCAACACTCAAATTTCATCCAAAAGGAAAAGGTTTGATGGGGGGCCAATACTCTATCAGGGGTAGGCCCATTTGCCAGAAACCGCATTCAGAGCTTGTGAAATAGATATATGACGATTTCAAGCTTTGGAACTCTAAGTTTCTTAGGAGTTGAAAATGAGCATATCTTGAAAAGAGAATACACTAGCTGCTTCAAAATTAAATATGTATGATGGTGAGTGGTTCCATATCATATATTCAAAAGGTAGCCATCTGCTCCTTTAGGAGCTTTAGATATAGGCTTTATAAAACCTTTCACTTTTTCCCCATTCAGAAACAAAGTTTTTCAAACTGTGCATTTCTTGAAAGTCAACACTCAAATTTCATCCAAAAGGAAAAGGTTTGATGGGGGGCCAATACTCTATCAGGGGTATGACCATTTGCCAGAAACCGCATTCAGAGCTTGTGAAATAGATATATGACGATTTCAAGCTTTGGAACTCTAAGTTTCTTAGGAGTTGAAAATGAGCATATCTTGAAAAGAGAATACACTAGCTGCTTCAAAATGAAATATGTATGATGGTGAGTGGTTCCATATCACATATTCAAAAGGTAGCCATCTGCTCCTTTAGGAGCTTTAGATATAGGCTTTATAAAACCTTTAACTTTTTCCCCATTCCGAAACAAAGTTTTTCAAACTGTGCATTTCTTGAAAGTCAACACTCAAATTTCATCCAAAAGGAAAAGGTTTGATGGGGGGCCAATACTCTATCAGGGGTAGGCCCATTTGCCAGAAACCGCATTCAGAGCTTGTGAAATAGATATATGACGATTTCAAGCTTTGGAACTCTAAGTTTCTTAGGAGTTGAAAATGAGCATATCTTGAAAAGAGAATACACTAGCTGCTTCAAAATGAAATATGTATGATGGTGAGTAGTTCCATATCATATATTCAAAAGGTAGCCATCTGCTCCTTTAGGAGCTTTAGATATAGGCTTTATAAAACCTTTAACTTTTTCCCCATTTAGAAACAAAGTTTTTCAAACTGTGCATTTCTTGAAAGTCAACACTCAAATTTCATCCAAAAGGAAAAGGTTTGATGGGGGGCCAATACTCTATCAGGGGTATGACCATTTGCCAGAAACCGCATTCAGAGATTGTGAATTAGATATATGACGATTTCAAGCTTTGGAACTCTAAGTTTCTTAGGAGTTGAAAATGAGCATATCTTGAAAAGAGAATACACTAGCTGCTTCAAAATGAAATATGTATGATGGTGAGTGGTTCCATATCATATATTCAAAAGGTAGCCATCTGCTCCTTTAGGAGCTTTAGATATAGGCTTTATAAAACCTTTAACTTTTTCCCCATTTAGAAACAAAGTTTTTCAAACTGTGCATTTCTTGAAAGTCAACACTCAAATTTCATCCAAAAGGAAAAGGTTTGATGGGGGGCCAATACTCTATCAAGGGTATGACCATTTGCCAGAAACCGCATTCAGAGCTTGTGAAATAGATATATGACGATTTCAAGCTTTGGAACTCTAAGTTTCTTAGGAGTTGAAAATGAGCATATCTTGAAAAGAGAATACACTAGCTGCTTCAAAATGAAATATGTATGATGGTGAGTGGTTCCATATCATATATTCAAAAGGTAGCCATCTGCTCCTTTAGGAGCTTTAGATATAGGCTTTATAAAACCTATAACTTTTCCCCCATTCAGAAACAAAGTTTTTCAAACTGTGCGTTTCTTGAAAGTCAACACTCAAATTTCATCCGAAAGGAAAAGGTTTGATGGTGGGCCGATACTCTATCAGGAGTAAGCCCATTTGCCAGAAACCGCAATCAGAGCATGTGAAATACATACATGACGATTTCGAGCTTTGGCACTCTAAGTTTCTTAGGAGTTGAATATGAGCATATCTTCAAGGGAGAATACACTAGCTGCTTCCAAATGAAATATGTATGATGGTGAGTGGTTCCATATCATATATTCAAAAGGTAGCCATCTGCTCCTTTAGGAGCTTTAGATATAGGCTTTATGAAACCTTTAACTTTTTCCCCATTCAGAAACAAAGTTTTTCAAACTGTGCATTTCTTGAAAGTCAACACTCAAATTTCATCCAAAAGGAAAAGGTTTGATGGGGGGCCAATACTCTATCAGGGGTATGCTCATTTGCCAGAAACCGCATTCAGAGCTTGTGAAATAGATATATGACGATTTCAAGCTTTGGAACTCTAAGTTTCTTAGGAGTTGAAAATGAGCATATCTTGAAAAGAGAATACACTAGCTGCTTCAAAATGAAATATGTATGATGGTGAGTGGTTCCATATCATATATTCAAAAGGTAGCCATCTGCTCCTTTAGGAGCTTTAGATATAGGCTTTATAAAACCATACCTTTCCCGCATTCAGAAACAAAGTTTTTCAAACTGTGCGTTTCTTGAAAGTCAACACTCAAATTTCATCCAAAAGGAAAAGGTTTGATGGGGGGCCAATACTCTATCAGGGGTAGGCCCATTTGCCAGAAACCGCATTCAGAGCTTGTGAAATAGATATATGACGATTTCAAGCTTTGGAACTCTAAGTTTCTTAGGAGTTGAAAATGAGCATATCTTGAAAAGAGAATACACTAGCTGCTTCAAAATGAAATATGTATGATGGTGAGTGGTTCCATATCATATATTCAAAAGGTAGCCATCTGCTCCTTTAGGAGCTTTAGATATAGGCTTTATAAAACCTTTAACTTTTTCCCCATTTAGAAACAAAGTTTTTCAAACTGTGCATTTCTTGAAAGTCAACACTCAAATTTCATCCAAAAGGAAAAGGTTTGATGGGGGGCCAATACTCTATCAAGGGTATGACCATTTGCCAGAAACCGCATTCAGAGCTTGTGAAATAGATATATGACGATTTCAAGCTTTGGAACTCTAAGTTTCTTAGGAGTTGAAAATGAGCATATCTTGAAAAGAGAATACACTAGCTGCTTCAAAATGAAATATGTATGATGGTGAGTGGTTCCATATCATATATTCAAAAGGCAGCCATCTGCTCCTTTAGGAGCTTTAGATATAGGCTTTATAAAACCTATAACTTTTCCCCCATTCAGAAACAAAGTTTTTCAAACTGTGCGTTTCTTGAAAGTCAACACTCAAATTTCATCCGAAAGGAAAAGGTTTGATGGTGGGCCGATACTCTATCAGGAGTAAGCCCATTTGCCAGAAACCGCAATCAGAGCATGTGAAATACATACATGACGATTTCGAGCTTTGGCACTCTAAGTTTCTTAGGAGTTGAATATGAGCATATCTTCAAGGGAGAATACACTAGCTGCTTCCAAATGAAATATGTATGATGGTGAGTGGTTCCATATCATATATTCAAAAGGTAGCCATCTGCTATTTTAGGAGCTTTAGATATAGGCTTTATGAAACCTTTAACTTTTTCCCCATTCAGAAACAAAGTTTTTCAAACTGTGCATTTCTTGAAAGTCAACACTCAAATTTCATCCAAAAGGAAAAGGTTTGATGGGGGGCCAATACTCTATCAGGGGTATGCTCATTTGCCAGAAACCGCATTCAGAGCTTGTGAAATAGATATATGACGATTTCAAGCTTTGGAACTCTAAGTTTCTTAGGAGTTGAAAATGAGCATATCTTGAAAAGAGAATACACTAGCTGCTTCAAAATGAAATATGTATGATGGTGAGTGGTTCCATATCATATATTCAAAAGGTAGCCATCTGCTCCTTTAGGAGCTTTAGATATAGGCTTTATAAAACCTTACCTTTCCCGCATTCAGAAACAAAGTTTTTCAAACTGTGCGTTTCTTGAAAGTCAACACTCAAATTTCATCCGAAAGGAAAAGGTTTGATGGTGGGCCGATACTCTATCAGGAGTAAGCCCATTTGCCAGAAACCGCAATCAGAGCATGTGAAATACATACATGACGATTTCGAGCTTTGGCACTCTAAGTTTCTTAGGAGTTGAATATGAGCATATCTTCAAGGGAGAATACACTAGCTGCTTCCAAATGAAATATGTATGATGGTGAGTGGTTCCATATCATATATTCAAAAGGTAGCCATCTGCTCCTTTAGGAGCTTTAGATATAGGCTTTATAAAACCTTTCATTTTTTCCCCATTCAGAAACAAAGTTTTTCAAACTGTGCATTTCTTGAAAGTCAACACTCAAATTTCATCCAAAAGGAAAAGGTTTGATGGGGGGCCAATACTCTATCAGGGGTATGCCCATTTGCCAGAAACCGCATTCAGAGCTTGTGAAATAGATATATGACGATTTCAAGCTTTGGAACTCTAAGTTTCTTAGGAGTTGAAAATGAGCATATCTTGAAAAGAGAATACACTAGCTGCTTCAAAATGAAATATGTATGATGGTGAGTGGTTCCATATCATATATTCAAAAGGTAGCCATCTGCTCCTTTAGGAGCTTTAGATATAGGCTTTATAAAACCTTTAACTTTTTCCCCATTCAGAAACAAAGTTTTTCAAACTGTGCATTTCTTGAAAGTCAACACTCAAATTTCATCCAAAAGGAAAAGGTTTGATGGGGGGCCAATACTCTATCAGGGGTATGCCCATTTGCCAGAAACCGCATTCAGAGCTTGTGAAATAGATATATGACGATTTCAAGCTTTGGAACTCTAAGTTTCTTAGGAGTTGAAAATGAGCATATCTTGAAAAGAGAATACACTAGCTGCTTCAAAATGAAATATGTATGATGGTGAGTGGTTCCATATCACATATTCAAAAGGTAGCCATCTGCTCTTTTAGGAGCTTTAGATATAGGCTTTATGAAACCTTTAACTTTTTCCCCATTCCGAAACAAAGTTTTTCAAACTGTGCATTTCTTGAAAGTCAACACTCAAATTTCATCCAAAAGGAAAAGGTTTGATGGGGGGCCAATACTCTATCAGGGGTAGGCCCATTTGCCAGAAACCGCATTCAGAGCTTGTGAAATAGATATATGACGATTTCAAGCTTTGGAACTCTAAGTTTCTTAGGAGTTGAAAATGAGCATATCTTGAAAAGAGAATACACTAGCTGCTTCAAAATTAAATATGTATGATGGTGAGTGGTTCCATATCATATATTCAAAAGGTAGCCATCTGCTCCTTTAGGAGCTTTAGATATAGGCTTTATAAAACCTTTCACTTTTTCCCCATTCAGAAACAAAGTTTTTCAAACTGTGCATTTCTTGAAAGTCAACACTCAAATTTCATCCAAAAGGAAAAGGTTTGATGGGGGGCCAATACTCTATCAGGGGTATGACCATTTGCCAGAAACCGCATTCAGAGCTTGTGAAATAGATATATGACGATTTCAAGCTTTGGAACTCTAAGTTTCTTAGGAGTTGAAAATGAGCATATCTTGAAAAGAGAATACACTAGCTGCTTCAAAATGAAATATGTATGATGGTGAGTGGTTCCATATCACATATTCAAAAGGTAGCCATCTGCTCCTTTAGGAGCTTTAGATATAGGCTTTATAAAACCTTTAACTTTTTCCCCATTCCGAAACAAAGTTTTTCAAACTGTGCATTTCTTGAAAGTCAACACTCAAATTTCATCCAAAAGGAAAAGGTTTGATGGGGGGCCAATACTCTATCAGGGGTAGGCCCATTTGCCAGAAACCGCATTCAGAGCTTGTGAAATAGATATATGACGATTTCAAGCTTTGGAACTCTAAGTTTCTTAGGAGTTGAAAATGAGCATATCTTGAAAAGAGAATACACTAGCTGCTTCAAAATGAAATATGTATGATGGTGAGTGGTTCCATATCATATATTCAAAAGGTAGCCATCTGCTCCTTTAGGAGCTTTAGATATAGGCTTTATAAAACCTTTAACTTTTTCCCCATTTAGAAACAAAGTTTTTCAAACTGTGCATTTCTTGAAAGTCAACACTCAAATTTCATCCAAAAGGAAAAGGTTTGATGGGGGGCCAATACTCTATCAGGGGTATGACCATTTGCCAGAAACCGCATTCAGAGATTGTGAATTAGATATATGACGATTTCAAGCTTTGGAACTCTAAGTTTCTTAGGAGTTGAAAATGAGCATATCTTGAAAAGAGAATACACTAGCTGCTTCAAAATGAAATATGTATGATGGTGAGTGGTTCCATATCATATATTCAAAAGGTAGCCATCTGCTCCTTTAGGAGCTTTAGATATAGGCTTTATAAAACCTTTCACTTTTTCCCCATTCAGAAACAAAGTTTTTCAAACTGTGCATTTCTTGAAAGTCAACACTCAAATTTCATCCAAAAGGAAAAGGTTTGATGGGGGGCCAATACTCTATCAGGGGTATGACCATTTGCCAGAAACCGCATTCAGAGCTTGTGAAATAGATATATGACGATTTCAAGCTTTGGAACTCTAAGTTTCTTAGGAGTTGAAAATGAGCATATCTTGAAAAGAGAATACACTAGCTGCTTCAAAATGAAATATGTATGATGGTGAGTGGTTCCATATCACATATTCAAAAGGTAGCCATCTGCTCCTTTAGGAGCTTTAGATATAGGCTTTATAAAACCTTTAACTTTTTCCCCATTCCGAAACAAAGTTTTTCAAACTGTGCATTTCTTGAAAGTCAACACTCAAATTTCATCCAAAAGGAAAAGGTTTGATGGGGGGCCAATACTCTATCAGGGGTAGGCCCATTTGCCAGAAACCGCATTCAGAGCTTGTGAAATAGATATATGACGATTTCAAGCTTTGGAACTCTAAGTTTCTTAGGAGTTGAAAATGAGCATATCTTGAAAAGAGAATACACTAGCTGCTTCAAAATGAAATATGTATGATGGTGAGTGGTTCCATATCATATATTCAAAAGGTAGCCATCTGCTCCTTTAGGAGCTTTAGATATAGGCTTTATAAAACCTTTAACTTTTTCCCCATTTAGAAACAAAGTTTTTCAAACTGTGCATTTCTTGAAAGTCAACACTCAAATTTCATCCAAAAGGAAAAGGTTTGATGGGGGGCCAATACTCTATCAGGGGTATGACCATTTGCCAGAAACCGCATTCAGAGATTGTGAATTAGATATATGACGATTTCAAGCTTTGGAACTCTAAGTTTCTTAGGAGTTGAAAATGAGCATATCTTGAAAAGAGAATACACTAGCTGCTTCAAAATGAAATATGTATGATGGTGAGTGGTTCCATATCATATATTCAAAAGGTAGCCATCTGCTCCTTTAGGAGCTTTAGATATAGGCTTTATAAAACCTATAACTTTTCCCCCATTCAGAAACAAAGTTTTTCAAACTGTGCGTTTCTTGAAAGTCAACACTCAAATTTCATCCGAAAGGAAAAGGTTTGATGGTGGGCCGATACTCTATCAGGAGTAAGCCCATTTGCCAGAAACCGCAATCAGAGCATGTGAAATACATACATGACGATTTCGAGCTTTGGCACTCAAAGTTTCTTAGGAGTTGAATATGAGCATATCTTCAAGGGAGAATACACTAGCTGCTTCCAAATGAAATATGTATGATGGTGAGTGGTTCCATATCATATATTCAAAAGGTAGCCATCTGCTCCTTTAGGAGCTTTAGATATAGGCTTTATGAAACCTTTAACTTTTTCCCCATTCAGAAACAAAGTTTTTCAAACTGTGCATTTCTTGAAAGTCAACACTCAAATTTCATCCAAAAGGAAAAGGTTTGATGGGGGGCCAATACTCTATCAGGGGTATGCTCATTTGCCAGAAACCGCATTCAGAGCTTGTGAAATAGATATATGACGATTTCAAGCTTTGGAACTCTAAGTTTCTTAGGAGTTGAAAATGAGCATATCTTGAAAAGAGAATACACTAGCTGCTTCAAAATGAAATATGTATGATGGTGAGTGGTTCCATATCATATATTCAAAAGGTAGCCATCTGCTCCTTTAGGAGCTTTAGATATAGGCTTTATAAAACCTTACCTTTCCCGCATTCAGAAACAAAGTTTTTCAAACTGTGCGTTTCTTGAAAGTCAACACTCAAATTTCATCCGAAAGGAAAAGGTTTGATGGTGGGCCGATACTCTATCAGGAGTAAGCCCATTTGCCAGAAACCGCAATCAGAGCATGTGAAATACATACATGACGATTTCGAGCTATGGCACTCTAAGTTTCTTAGGAGTTGAACATGAGCATATCTTCAAGGGAGAATACACTAGCTGCTTCCAAATGAAATATGTATGATGGTGAGTGGTTCCATATCATATATTCAAAAGGTAGCCATCTGCTCCTTTAGGAGCTTTAGATATAGGCTTTATAAAACCTTTAACTTTTTCCCCATTCAGAAACAAAGTTTTTCAAACTGTGCATTTCTTGAAAGTCAACACTCAAATTTCATCCAAAAGGAAAAGGTTTGATGGGGGGCCAATACTCTATCAGGGGTATGCCCATTTGCCAGAAACCGCATTCAGAGCTTGTGAAATAGATATATGACGATTTCAAGCTTTGGAACTCTAAGTTTCTTAGGAGTTGAAAATGAGCATATCTTGAAAAGAGAATACACTAGCTGCTTCAAAATGAAATATGTATGATGGTGAGTGGTTCCATATCACATATTCAAAAGGTAGCCATCTGCTCCTTTAGGAGCTTTAGATATAGGCTTTATGAAACCTTTAACTTTTTCCCCATTCCGAAACAAAGTTTTTCAAACTGTGCATTTCTTGAAAGTCAACACTCAAATTTCATCCAAAAGGAAAAGGTTTGATGGGGGGCCAATACTCTATCAGGGGTAGGCCCATTTGCCAGAAACCGCATTCAGAGCTTGTGAAATAGATATATGACGATTTCAAGCTTTGGAACTCTAAGTTTCTTAGGAGTTGAAAATGAGCATATCTTGAAAAGAGAATACACTAGCTGCTTCAAAATGAAATATGTATGATGGTGAGTGGTTCCATATCATATATTCAAAAGGTAGCCATCTGCTCCTTTAGGAGCTTTAGATATAGGCTTTATAAAACCTTTCACTTTTTCCCCATTCAGAAACAAAGTTTTTCAAACTGTGCATTTCTTGAAAGTCAACACTCAAATTTCATCCAAAAGGAAAAGGTTTGATGGGGGGCCAATACTCTATCAGGGGTATGACCATTTGCCAGAAACCGCATTCAGAGCTTGTGAAATAGATATATGACGATTTCAAGCTTTGGAACTCTAAGTTTCTTAGGAGTTGAAAATGAGCATATCTTGAAAAGAGAATACACTAGCTGCTTCAAAATGAAATATGTATGATGGTGAGTGGTTCCATATCATATATTCAAAAGGTAGCCATCTGCTCCTTTAGGAGCTTTAGATATAGGCTTTATAAAACCTTTAACTTTTTCCCCATTCAGAAACAAAGTTTTTCAAACTGTGCATTTCTTGAAAGTCAACACTCAAATTTCATCCAAAAGGAAAAGGTTTGATGGGGGGCCAATACTCTATCAGGGGTATGCCCATTTGCCAGAAACCGCATTCAGAGCTTGTGAAATAGATATATGACGATTTCAAGCTTTGGAACTCTAAGTTTCTTAGGAGTTGAAAATGAGCATATCTTGAAAAGAGAATACACTAGCTGCTTCAAAATGAAATATGTATGATGGTGAGTGGTTCCATATCACATATTCAAAAGGTAGCCATCTGCTCCTTTAGGAGCTTTAGATATAGGCTTTATGAAACCTTTAACTTTTTCCCCATTCCGAAACAAAGTTTTTCAAACTGTGCATTTCTTGAAAGTCAACACTCAAATTTCATCCAAAAGGAAAAGGTTTGATGGGGGGCCAATACTCTATCAGGGGTAGGCCTATTTGCCAGAAACCGCATTCAGAGCTTGTGAAATAGATATATGACGATTTCAAGCTTTGGAACTCTAAGTTTCTTAGGAGTTGAAAATGAGCATATCTTGAAAAGAGAATACACTAGCTGCTTCAAAATTAAATATGTATGATGGTGAGTGGTTCCATATCACATATTCAAAAGGTAGCCATCTGCTCCTTTAGGAGCTTTAGATATAGGCTTTATGAAACCTTTAACTTTTTCCCCATTCCGAAACAAAGTTTTTCAAACTGTGCATTTCTTGAAAGTCAACACTCAAATTTCATCCAAAAGGAAAAGGTTTGATGGGGGGCCAATACTCTATCAGGGGTAGGCCCATTTGCCAGAAACCGCATTCAGAGCTTGTGAAATAGATATATGACGATTTCAAGCTTTGGAACTCTAAGTTTCTTAGGAGTTGAAAATGAGCATATCTTGAAAAGAGAATACACTAGCTGCTTCAAAATTAAATATGTATGATGGTGAGTGGTTCCATATCATATATTCAAAAGGTAGCCATCTGCTCCTTTAGGAGCTTTAGATATAGGCTTTATAAAACCTTTCACTTTTTCCCCATTCAGAAACAAAGTTTTTCAAACTGTGCATTTCTTGAAAGTCAACACTCAAATTTCATCCAAAAGGAAAAGGTTTGATGGGGGGCCAATACTCTATCAGGGGTATGACCATTTGCCAGAAACCGCATTCAGAGCTTGTGAAATAGATATATGACGATTTCAAGCTTTGGAACTCTAAGTTTCTTAGGAGTTGAAAATGAGCATATCTTGAAAAGAGAATACACTAGCTGCTTCAAAATGAAATATGTATGATGGTGAGTGGTTCCATATCATATATTCAAAAGGTAGCCATCTGCTCCTTTAGGAGCTTTAGATATAGGCTTTATAAAACCTTTAACTTTTTCCCCATTCAGAAACAAAGTTTTTCAAACTGTGCATTTCTTGAAAGTCAACACTCAAATTTCATCCAAAAGGAAAAGGTTTGATGGGGGGCCAATACTCTATCAGGGGTATGCCCATTTGCCAGAAACCGCATTCAGAGCTTGTGAAATAGATATATGACGATTTCAAGCTTTGGAACTCTAAGTTTCTTAGGAGTTGAAAATGAGCATATCTTGAAAAGAGAATACACTAGCTGCTTCAAAATTAAATATGTATGATAGTGAGTGGTTCCATATCATATATTCAAAAGGTAGCCATCTGCTCCTTTAGGAGCTTTAGATATAGGCTTTATAAAACCTTTCACTTTTTCCCCATTCAGAAACAAAGTTTTTCAAACTGTGCATTTCTTGAAAGTCAACACTCAAATTTCATCCAAAAGGAAAAGGTTTGATGGGGGGCCAATACTATATCAGGGGTATGACCATTTGCCAGAAACCGCATTCAGAGCTTGTGAAATAGATATATGACGATTTCAAGCTTTGGAACTCTAAGTTTCTTAGGAGTTGAAAATGAGCATATCTTGAAAAGAGAATACACTAGCTGCTTCAAAATGAAATATGTATGATGGTGAGTGGTTCCATATCATATATTCAAAAGGTAGCCATCTGCTCCTTTAGGAGCTTTAGATATAGGCTTTATAAAACCTTTAACTTTTTCCCCATTTAGAAACAAAGTTTTTCAAACTGTGCATTTCTTGAAAGTCAACACTCAAATTTCATCCAAAAGGAAAAGGTTTGATGGGGGGCCAATACTCTATCAGGGGTATGACCATTTGCCAGAAACCGCATTCAGAGCTTGTGAATTAGATATATGACGATTTCAAGCTTTGGAACTCTAAGTTTCTTAGGAGTTGAAAATGAGCATATCTTGAAAAGAGAATACACTAGCTGCTTCAAAATGAAATATGTATGATGGTGAGTGGTTCCATATCATATATTCAAAAGGTAGCCATCTGCTCCTTTAGGAGCTTTAGATATAGGCTTTATAAAACCTATAACTTTTCCCCCATTCAGAAACAAAGTTTTTCAAACTGTGCGTTTCTTGAAAGTCAACACTCAAATTTCATCCGAAAGGAAAAGGTTTGATGGTGGGCCGATACTCTATCAGGAGTAAGCCCATTTGCCAGAAACCGCAATCAGAGCATGTGAAATACATACATGACGATTTCGAGCTTTGGCACTCAAAGTTTCTTAGGAGTTGAATATGAGCATATCTTCAAGGGAGAATACACTAGCTGCTTCCAAATGAAATATGTATGATGGTGAGTGGTTCCATATCATATATTCAAAAGGTAGCCATCTGCTCCTTTAGGAGCTTTAGATATAGGCTTTATGAAACCTTTAACTTTTTCCCCATTCAGAAACAAAGTTTTTCAAACTGTGCATTTCTTGAAAGTCAACACTCAAATTTCATCCAAAAGGAAAAGGTTTGATGGGGGGCCAATACTCTATCAGGGGTATGCTCATTTGCCAGAAACCGCATTCAGAGCTTGTGAAATAGATATATGACGATTTCAAGCTTTGGAACTCTAAGTTTCTTAGGAGTTGAAAATGAGCATATCTTGAAAAGAGAATACACTAGCTGCTTCAAAATGAAATATGTATGATGGTGAGTGGTTCCATATCATATATTCAAAAGGTAGCCATCTGCTCCTTTAGGAGCTTTAGATATAGGCTTTATAAAACCTTACCTTTCCCGCATTCAGAAACAAAGTTTTTCAAACTGTGCGTTTCTTGAAAGTCAACACTCAAATTTCATCCGAAAGGAAAAGGTTTGATGGTGGGCCGATACTCTATCAGGAGTAAGCCCATTTGCCAGAAACCGCAATCAGAGCATGTGAAATACATACAGGACGATTTCGAGCTTTGGCACTCTAAGTTTCTTAGGAGTTGAACATGAGCATATCTTCAAGGGAGAATACACTAGCTGCTTCCAAATGAAATATGTATGATGGTGAGTGGTTCCATATCATATATTCAAAAGGTAGCCATCTGCTCCTTTAGGAGCTTTAGATATAGGCTTTATAAAACCTTTAACTTTTTCCCCATTCAGAAACAAAGTTTTTCAAACTGTGCATTTCTTGAAAGTCAACACTCAAATTTCATCCAAAAGGAAAAGGTTTGATGGGGGGCCAATACTCTATCAGGGGTATGCCCATTTGCCAGAAACCGCATTCAGAGCTTGTGAAATAGATATATGACGATTTCAAGCTTTGGAACTCTAAGTTTCTTAGGAGTTGAAAATGAGCATATCTTGAAAAGAGAATACACTAGCTGCTTCAAAATGAAATATGTATGATGGTGAGTGGTTCCATATCACATATTCAAAAGGTAGCCATCTGCTCCTTTAGGAGCTTTAGATATAGGCTTTATGAAACCTTTAACTTTTTCCCCATTCCGAAACAAAGTTTTTCAAACTGTGCATTTCTTGAAAGTCAACACTCAAATTTCATCCAAAAGGAAAAGGTTTGATGGGGGGCCAATACTCTATCAGGGGTAGGCCCATTTGCCAGAAACCGCATTCAGAGCTTGTGAAATAGATATATGACGATTTCAAGCTTTGGAACTCTAAGTTTCTTAGGAGTTGAAAATGAGCATATCTTGAAAAGAGAATACACTAGCTGCTTCAAAATGAAATATGTATGATGGTGAGTGGTTCCATATCATATATTCAAAAGGTAGCCATCTGCTCCTTTAGGAGCTTTAGATATAGGCTTTATAAAACCTTTCACTTTTTCCCCATTCAGAAACAAAGTTTTTCAAACTGTGCATTTCTTGAAAGTCAACACTCAAATTTCATCCAAAAGGAAAAGGTTTGATGGGGGGCCAATACTCTATCAGGGGTATGACCATTTGCCAGAAACCGCATTCAGAGCTTGTGAAATAGATATATGACGATTTCAAGCTTTGGCACTCTAAGTTTCTTAGGAGTTGAAAATGAGCATATCTTGAAAAGAGAATACACTAGCTGCTTCAAAATGAAATATGTATGATGGTGAGTGGTTCCATATCATATATTCAAAAGGTAGCCATCTGCTCCTTTAGGAGCTTTAGATATAGGCTTTATAAAACCTTTAACTTTTTCCCCATTCAGAAACAAAGTTTTTCAAACTGTGCATTTCTTGAAAGTCAACACTCAAATTTCATCCAAAAGGAAAAGGTTTGATGGGGGGCCAATACTCTATCAGGGGTATGCCCATTTGCCAGAAACCGCATTCAGAGCTTGTGAAATAGATATATGACGATTTCAAGCTTTGGAACTCTAAGTTTCTTAGGAGTTGAAAATGAGCATATCTTGAAAAGAGAATACACTAGCTGCTTCAAAATTAAATATGTATGATGGTGAGTGGTTCCATATCATATATTCAAAAGGTAGCCATCTGCTCCTTTAGGAGCTTTAGATATAGGCTTTATAAAACCTTTCACTTTTTCCCCATTCAGAAACAAAGTTTTTCAAACTGTGCATTTCTTGAAAGTCAACACTCAAATTTCATCCAAAAGGAAAAGGTTTGATGGGGGGCCAATACTCTATCAGGGGTATGACCATTTGCCAGAAACCGCATTCAGAGCTTGTGAAATAGATATATGACGATTTCAAGCTTTGGAACTCTAAGTTTCTTAGGAGTTGAAAATGAGCATATCTTGAAAAGAGAATACACTAGCTGCTTCAAAATGAAATATGTATGATGGTGAGTGGTTCCATATCATATATTCAAAAGGTAGCCATCTGCTCCTTTAGGAGCTTTAGATATAGGCTTTATAAAACCTTTAACTTTTTCCCCATTCAGAAACAAAGTTTTTCAAACTGTGCATTTCTTGAAAGTCAACACTCAAATTTCATCCAAAAGGAAAAGGTTTGATGGGGGGCCAATACTCTATCAGGGGTATGCCCATTTGCCAGAAACCGCATTCAGAGCTTGTGAAATAGATATATGACGATTTCAAGCTTTGGAACTCTAAGTTTCTTAGGAGTTGAAAATGAGCATATCTTGAAAAGAGAATACACTAGCTGCTTCAAAATGAAATATGTATGATGGTGAGTGGTTCCATATCACATATTCAAAAGGTAGCCATCTGCTCCTTTAGGAGCTTTAGATATAGCCTTTATGAAACCTTTAACTTTTTCCCCATTCCGAAACAAAGTTTTTCAAACTGTGCATTTCTTGAAAGTCAACACTCAAATTTCATCCAAAAGGAAAAGGTTTGATGGGGGGCCAATACTCTATCAGGGGTAGGCCCATTTGCCAGAAACCGCATTCAGAGCTTGTGAAATAGATATATGACGATTTCAAGCTTTGGAACTCTAAGTTTCTTAGGAGTTGAAAATGAGCATATCTTGAAAAGAGAATACACTAGCTGCTTCAAAATTAAATATGTATGATGGTGAGTGGTTCCATATCATATATTCAAAAGGTAGCCATCTGCTCCTTTAGGAGCTTTAGATATAGGCTTTATAAAACCTTTCACTTTTTCCCCATTCAGAAACAAAGTTTTTCAAACTGTGCATTTCTTGAAAGTCAACACTCAAATTTCATCCAAAAGGAAAAGGTTTGATGGGGGGCCAATACTCTATCAGGGGTATGACCATTTGCCAGAAACCGCATTCAGAGCTTGTGAAATAGATATATGACGATTTCAAGCTTTGGAACTCTAAGTTTCTTAGGAGTTGAAAATGAGCATATCTTGAAAAGAGAATACACTAGCTGCTTCAAAATTAAATATGTATGATGGTGAGTGGTTCCATATCATATATTCAAAAGGTAGCCATCTGCTCCTTTAGGAGCTTTAGATATAGGCTTTATAAAACCTTTCACTTTTTCCCCATTCAGAAACAAAGTTTTTCAAACTGTGCATTTCTTGAAAGTCAACACTCAAATTTCATCCAAAAGGAAAAGGTTTGATGGGGGGCCAATACTCTATCAGGGGTATGACCATTTGCCAGAAACCGCATTCAGAGCTTGTGAAATAGATATATGACGATTTCAAGCTTTGGAACTCTAAGTTTCTTAGGAGTTGAAAATGAGCATATCTTGAAAAGAGAATACACTAGCTGCTTCAAAATGAAATATGTATGATGGTGAGTGGTTCCATATCATATATTCAAAAGGTAGCCATCTGCTCCTTTAGGAGCTTTAGATATAGGCTTTATAAAACCTTACCTTTCCCGCATTCAGAAACAAAGTTTTTCAAACTGTGCGTTTCTTGAAAGTCAACACTCAAATTTCATCCGAAAGGAAAAGGTTTGATGGTGGGCCGATACTCTATCAGGAGTAAGCCCATTTGCCAGAAACCGCAATCAGAGCATGTGAAATACATACATGACGATTTCGAGCTTTGGCACTCTAAGTTTCTTAGGAGTTGAACATGAGCATATCTTCAAGGGAGAATACACTAGCTGCTTCCAAATGAAATATGTATGATGGTGAGTGGTTCCATATCATATATTCAAAAGGTAGCCATCTGCTCCTTTAGGAGCTTTAGATATAGGCTTTATAAAACCTTTAACTTTTTCCCCATTCAGAAACAAAGTTTTTCAAACTGTGCATTTCTTGAAAGTCAACACTCAAATTTCATCCAAAAGGAAAAGGTTTGATGGGGGGCCAATACTCTATCAGGGGTATGCCCATTTGCCAGAAACCGCATTCAGAGCTTGTGAAATAGATATATGACGATTTCAAGCTTTGGAACTCTAAGTTTCTTAGGAGTTGAAAATGAGCATATCTTGAAAAGAGAATACACTAGCTGCTTCAAAATGAAATATGTATGATGGTGAGTGGTTCCATATCACATATTCAAAAGGTAGCCATCTGCTCCTTTAGGAGCTTTAGATATAGGCTTTATGAAACCTTTAACTTTTTCCCCATTCCGAAACAAAGTTTTTCAAACTGTGCATTTCTTGAAAGTCAACACTCAAATTTCATCCAAAAGGAAAAGGTTTGATGGGGGGCCAATACTCTATCAGGGTAGGCCCATTTGCCAGAAACCGCATTCAGAGCTTGTGAAATAGATATATGACGATTTCAAGCTTTGGAACTCTAAGTTTCTTAGGAGTTGAAAATGAGCATATCTTGAAAAGAGAATACACTAGCTGCTTCAAAATGAAATATGTATGATGGTGAGTGGTTCCATATCATATATTCAAAAGGTAGCCATCTGCTCCTTTAGGAGCTTTAGATATAGGCTTTATAAAACCTTTAACTTTTTCCCCATTCAGAAACAAAGTTTTTCAAACTGTGCATTTCTTGAAAGTCAACACTCAAATTTCATCCAAAAGGAAAAGGTTTGATGGGGGGCCAATACTCTATCAGGGGTATGCCCATTTGCCAGAAACCGCATTCAGAGCTTGTGAAATAGATATATGACGATTTCAAGCTTTGGAACTCTAAGTTTCTTAGGAGTTGAAAATGAGCATATCTTGAAAAGAGAATACACTAGCTGCTTCAAAATTAAATATGTATGATGGTGAGTGGTTCCATATCATATATTCAAAAGGTAGCCATCTGCTCCTTTAGGAGCTTTAGATATAGGCTTTATAAAACCTTTCACTTTTTCCCCATTCAGAAACAAAGTTTTTCAAACTGTGCATTTCTTGAAAGTCAACACTCAAATTTCATCCAAAAGGAAAAGGTTTGATGGGGGGCCAATACTCTATCAGGGGTATGACCATTTGCCAGAAACCGCATTCAGAGCTTGTGAAATAGATATATGACGATTTCAAGCTTTGGAACTCTAAGTTTCTTAGGAGTTGAAAATGAGCATATCTTGAAAAGAGAATACACTAGCTGCTTCAAAATGAAATATGTATGATGGTGAGTGGTTCCATATCATATATTCAAAAGGTAGCCATCTGCTCCTTTAGGAGCTTTAGATATAGGCTTTATAAAACCTTTAACTTTTTCCCCATTCAGAAACAAAGTTTTTCAAACTGTGCATTTCTTGAAAGTCAACACTCAAATTTCATCCAAAAGGAAAAGGTTTGATGGGGGGCCAATACTCTATCAGGGGTATGCCCATTTGCCAGAAACCGCATTCAGAGCTTGTGAAATAGATATATGACGATTTCAAGCTTTGGAACTCTAAGTTTCTTAGGAGTTGAAAATGAGCATATCTTGAAAAGAGAATACACTAGCTGCTTCAAAATGAAATATGTATGATGGTGAGTGGTTCCATATCACATATTCAAAAGGTAGCCATCTGCTCCTTTAGGAGCTTTAGATATAGGCTTTATGAAACCTTTAACTTTTTCCCCATTCCGAAACAAAGTTTTTCAAACTGTGCATTTCTTGAAAGTCAACACTCAAATTTCATCCAAAAGGAAAAGGTTTGATGGGGGGCCAATACTCTATCAGGGGTAGGCCCATTTGCCAGAAACCGCATTCAGAGCTTGTGAAATAGATATATGACGATTTCAAGCTTTGGAACTCTAAGTTTCTTAGGAGTTGAAAATGAGCATATCTTGAAAAGAGAATACACTAGCTGCTTCAAAATGAAATATGTATGATGGTGAGTGGTTCCATATCATATATTCAAAAGGTAGCCATCTGCTCCTTTAGGAGCTTTAGATATAGGCTTTATAAAACCTTTCACTTTTTCCCCATTCAGAAACAAAGTTTTTCAAACTGTGCATTTCTTGAAAGTCAACACTCAAATTTCATCCAAAAGGAAAAGGTTTGATGGGGGGCCAATACTCTATCAGGGGTATGACCATTTGCCAGAAACCGCATTCAGAGCTTGTGAAATAGATATATGACGATTTCAAGCTTTGGCACTCTAAGTTTCTTAGGAGTTGAAAATGAGCATATCTTGAAAAGAGAATACACTAGCTGCTTCAAAATGAAATATGTATGATGGTGAGTGGTTCCATATCATATATTCAAAAGGTAGCCATCTGCTCCTTTAGGAGCTTTAGATATAGGCTTTATAAAACCTTTAACTTTTTCCCCATTCAGAAACAAAGTTTTTCAAACTGTGCATTTCTTGAAAGTCAACACTCAAATTTCATCCAAAAGGAAAAGGTTTGATGGGGGGCCAATACTCTATCAGGGGTATGCCCATTTGCCAGAAACCGCATTCAGAGCTTGTGAAATAGATATATGACGATTTCAAGCTTTGGAACTCTAAGTTTCTTAGGAGTTGAAAATGAGCATATCTTGAAAAGAGAATACACTAGCTGCTTCAAAATTAAATATGTATGATGGTGAGTGGTTCCATATCATATATTCAAAAGGTAGCCATCTGCTCCTTTAGGAGCTTTAGATATAGGCTTTATAAAACCTTTCACTTTTTCCCCATTCAGAAACAAAGTTTTTCAAACTGTGCATTTCTTGAAAGTCAACACTCAAATTTCATCCAAAAGGAAAAGGTTTGATGGGGGGCCAATACTCTATCAGGGGTATGACCATTTGCCAGAAACCGCATTCAGAGCTTGTGAAATAGATATATGACGATTTCAAGCTTTGGAACTCTAAGTTTCTTAGGAGTTGAAAATGAGCATATCTTGAAAAGAGAATACACTAGCTGCTTCAAAATGAAATATGTATGATGGTGAGTGGTTCCATATCATATATTCAAAAGGTAGCCATCTGCTCCTTTAGGAGCTTTAGATATAGGCTTTATAAAACCTTTAACTTTTTCCCCATTCAGAAACAAAGTTTTTCAAACTGTGCATTTCTTGAAAGTCAACACTCAAATTTCATCCAAAAGGAAAAGGTTTGATGGGGGGCCAATACTCTATCAGGGGTATGCCCATTTGCCAGAAACCGCATTCAGAGCTTGTGAAATAGATATATGACGATTTCAAGCTTTGGAACTCTAAGTTTCTTAGGAGTTGAAAATGAGCATATCTTGAAAAGAGAATACACTAGCTGCTTCAAAATGAAATATGTATGATGGTGAGTGGTTCCATATCACATATTCAAAAGGTAGCCATCTGCTCCTTTAGGAGCTTTAGATATAGCCTTTATGAAACCTTTAACTTTTTCCCCATTCCGAAACAAAGTTTTTCAAACTGTGCATTTCTTGAAAGTCAACACTCAAATTTCATCCAAAAGGAAAAGGTTTGATGGGGGGCCAATACTCTATCAGGGGTAGGCCCATTTGCCAGAAACCGCATTCAGAGCTTGTGAAATAGATATATGACGATTTCAAGCTTTGGAACTCTAAGTTTCTTAGGAGTTGAAAATGAGCATATCTTGAAAAGAGAATACACTAGCTGCTTCAAAATTAAATATGTATGATGGTGAGTGGTTCCATATCATATATTCAAAAGGTAGCCATCTGCTCCTTTAGGAGCTTTAGATATAGGCTTTATAAAACCTTTCACTTTTTCCCCATTCAGAAACAAAGTTTTTCAAACTGTGCATTTCTTGAAAGTCAACACTCAAATTTCATCCAAAAGGAAAAGGTTTGATGGGGGGCCAATACTCTATCAGGGGTATGACCATTTGCCAGAAACCGCATTCAGAGCTTGTGAAATAGATATATGACGATTTCAAGCTTTGGAACTCTAAGTTTCTTAGGAGTTGAAAATGAGCATATCTTGAAAAGAGAATACACTAGCTGCTTCAAAATGAAATATGTATGATGGTGAGTGGTTCCATATCATATATTCAAAAGGTAGCCATCTGCTCCTTTAGGAGCTTTAGATATAGGCTTTATAAAACCTTTCACTTTTTCCCCATTCAGAAACAAAGTTTTTCAAACTGTGCATTTCTTGAAAGTCAACACTCAAATTTCATCCAAAAGGAAAAGGTTTGATGGGGGGCCAATACTCTATCAGGGGTATGACCATTTGCCAGAAACCGCATTCAGAGCTTGTGAAATAGATATATGACGATTTCAAGCTTTGGAACTCTAAGTTTCTTAGGAGTTGAAAATGAGCATATCTTGAAAAGAGAATACACTAGCTGCTTCAAAATGAAATATGTATGATGGTGAGTGGTTCCATATCATATATTCAAAAGGTAGCCATCTGCTCCTTTAGGAGCTTTAGATATAGGCTTTATAAAACCTTACCTTTCCCGCATTCAGAAACAAAGTTTTTCAAACTGTGCGTTTCTTGAAAGTCAACACTCAAATTTCATCCGAAAGGAAAAGGTTTGATGGTGGGCCGATACTCTATCAGGAGTAAGCCCATTTGCCAGAAACCGCAATCAGAGCATGTGAAATACATACATGACGATTTCGAGCTTTGGCACTCTAAGTTTCTTAGGAGTTGAACATGAGCATATCTTCAAGGGAGAATACACTAGCTGCTTCCAAATGAAATATGTATGATGGTGAGTGGTTCCATATCATATATTCAAAAGGTAGCCATCTGCTCCTTTAGGAGCTTTAGATATAGGCTTTATAAAACCTTTAACTTTTTCCCCATTCAGAAACAAAGTTTTTCAAACTGTGCATTTCTTGAAAGTCAACACTCAAATTTCATCCAAAAGGAAAAGGTTTGATGGGGGGCCAATACTCTATCAGGGGTATGCCCATTTGCCAGAAACCGCATTCAGAGCTTGTGAAATAGATATATGACGATTTCAAGCTTTGGAACTCTAAGTTTCTTAGGAGTTGAAAATGAGCATATCTTGAAAAGAGAATACACTAGCTGCTTCAAAATGAAATATGTATGATGGTGAGTGGTTCCATATCACATATTCAAAAGGTAGCCATCTGCTCCTTTAGGAGCTTTAGATATAGGCTTTATGAAACCTTTAACTTTTTCCCCATTCCGAAACAAAGTTTTTCAAACTGTGCATTTCTTGAAAGTCAACACTCAAATTTCATCCAAAAGGAAAAGGTTTGATGGGGGGCCAATACTCTATCAGGGGTAGGCCCATTTGCCAGAAACCGCATTCAGAGCTTGTGAAATAGATATATGACGATTTCAAGCTTTGGAACTCTAAGTTTCTTAGGAGTTGAAAATGAGCATATCTTGAAAAGAGAATACACTAGCTGCTTCAAAATGAAATATGTATGATGGTGAGTGGTTCCATATCATATATTCAAAAGGTAGCCATCTGCTCCTTTAGGAGCTTTAGATATAGGCTTTATAAAACCTTTAACTTTTTCCCCATTCAGAAACAAAGTTTTTCAAACTGTGCATTTCTTGAAAGTCAACACTCAAATTTCATCCAAAAGGAAAAGGTTTGATGGGGGGCCAATACTCTATCAGGGGTATGCCCATTTGCCAGAAACCGCATTCAGAGCTTGTGAAATAGATATATGACGATTTCAAGCTTTGGAACTCTAAGTTTCTTAGGAGTTGAAAATGAGCATATCTTGAAAAGAGAATACACTAGCTGCTTCAAAATTAAATATGTATGATGGTGAGTGGTTCCATATCATATATTCAAAAGGTAGCCATCTGCTCCTTTAGGAGCTTTAGATATAGGCTTTATAAAACCTTTCACTTTTTCCCCATTCAGAAACAAAGTTTTTCAAACTGTGCATTTCTTGAAAGTCAACACTCAAATTTCATCCAAAAGGAAAAGGTTTGATGGGGGGCCAATACTCTATCAGGGGTATGACCATTTGCCAGAAACCGCATTCAGAGCTTGTGAAATAGATATATGACGATTTCAAGCTTTGGAACTCTAAGTTTCTTAGGAGTTGAAAATGAGCATATCTTGAAAAGAGAATACACTAGCTGCTTCAAAATGAAATATGTATGATGGTGAGTGGTTCCATATCATATATTCAAAAGGTAGCCATCTGCTCCTTTAGGAGCTTTAGATATAGGTTTTATAAAACCTTTAACTTTTTCCCCATTCAGAAACAAAGTTTTTCAAACTGTGCATTTCTTGAAAGTCAACACTCAAATTTCATCCAAAAGGAAAAGGTTTGATGGGGGGCCAATACTCTATCAGGGGTATGCCCATTTGCCAGAAACCGCATTCAGAGCTTGTGAAATAGATATATGACGATTTCAAGCTTTGGAACTCTAAGTTTCTTAGGAGTTGAAAATGAGCATATCTTGAAAAGAGAATACACTAGCTGCTTCAAAATGAAATATGTATGATGGTGAGTGGTTCCATATCACATATTCAAAAGGTAGCCATCTGCTCCTTTAGGAGCTTTAGATATAGCCTTTATGAAACCTTTAACTTTTTCCCCATTCCGAAACAAAGTTTTTCAAACTGTGCATTTCTTGAAAGTCAACACTCAAATTTCATCCAAAAGGAAAAGGTTTGATGGGGGGCCAATACTCTATCAGGGGTAGGCCCATTTGCCAGAAACCGCATTCAGAGCTTGTGAAATAGATATATGACGATTTCAAGCTTTGGAACTCTAAGTTTCTTAGGAGTTGAAAATGAGCATATCTTGAAAAGAGAATACACTAGCTGCTTCAAAATTAAATATGTATGATGGTGAGTGGTTCCATATCATATATTCAAAAGGTAGCCATCTGCTCCTTTAGGAGCTTTAGATATAGGCTTTATAAAACCTTTCACTTTTTCCCCATTCAGAAACAAAGTTTTTCAAACTGTGCATTTCTTGAAAGTCAACACTCAAATTTCATCCAAAAGGAAAAGGTTTGATGGGGGGCCAATACTCTATCAGGGGTATGACCATTTGCCAGAAACCGCATTCAGAGCTTGTGAAATAGATATATGACGATTTCAAGCTTTGGAACTCTAAGTTTCTTAGGAGTTGAAAATGAGCATATCTTGAAAAGAGAATACACTAGCTGCTTCAAAATGAAATATGTATGATGGTGAGTGGTTCCATATCATATATTCAAAAGGTAGCCATCTGCTCCTTTAGGAGCTTTAGATATAGGCTTTATAAAACCTTACCTTTCCCGCATTCAGAAACAAAGTTTTTCAAACTGTGCGTTTCTTGAAAGTCAACACTCAAATTTCATCCGAAAGGAAAAGGTTTGATGGTGGGCCGATACTCTATCAGGAGTAAGCCCATTTGCCAGAAACCGCAATCAGAGCATGTGAAATACATACATGACGATTTCGAGCTTTGGCACTCTAAGTTTCTTAGGAGTTGAACATGAGCATATCTTCAAGGGAGAATACACTAGCTGCTTCCAAATGAAATATGTATGATGGTGAGTGGTTCCATATCATATATTCAAAAGGTAGCCATCTGCTCCTTTAGGAGCTTTAGATATAGGCTTTATAAAACCTTTAACTTTTTCCCCATTCAGAAACAAAGTTTTTCAAACTGTGCATTTCTTGAAAGTCAACACTCAAATTTCATCCAAAAGGAAAAGGTTTGATGGGGGGCCAATACTCTATCAGGGGTATGCCCATTTGCCAGAAACCGCATTCAGAGCTTGTGAAATAGATATATGACGATTTCAAGCTTTGGAACTCTAAGTTTCTTAGGAGTTGAAAATGAGCATATCTTGAAAAGAGAATACACTAGCTGCTTCAAAATGAAATATGTATGATGGTGAGTGGTTCCATATCATATATTCAAAAGGTAGCCATCTGCTCCTTTAGGAGCTTTAGATATAGGCTTTATAAAACCTTTCACTTTTTCCCCATTCAGAAACAAAGTTTTTCAAACTGTGCATTTCTTGAAAGTCAACACTCAAATTTCATCCAAAAGGAAAAGGTTTGATGGGGGGCCAATACTCTATCAGGGGTATGCCCATTTGCCAGAAACCGCATTCAGAGCTTGTGAAATAGATATATGACGATTTCAAGCTTTGGAACTCTAAGTTTCTTAGGAGTTGAAAATGAGCATATCTTGAAAAGAGAATACACTAGCTGCTTCAAAATGAAATATGTATGATGGTGAGTGGTTCCATATCATATATTCAAAAGGTAGCCATCTGCTCCTTTAGGAGCTTTAGATATAGGCTTTATAAAACCTTTAACTTTTTCCCCATTCAGAAACAAAGTTTTTCAAACTGTGCATTTCTTGAAAGTCAACACTCAAATTTCATCCAAAAGGAAAAGGTTTGATGGGGGGCCAATACTCTATCAGGGGTATGCCCATTTGCCAGAAACCGCATTCAGAGCTTGTGAAATAGATATATGACGATTTCAAGCTTTGGAACTCTAAGTTTCTTAGGAGTTGAAAATGAGCATATCTTGAAAAGAGAATACACTAGCTGCTTCAAAATGAAATATGTATGATGGTGAGTGGTTCCATATCACATATTCAAAAGGTAGCCATCTGCTCCTTTAGGAGCTTTAGATATAGCCTTTATGAAACCTTTAACTTTTTCCCCATTCCGAAACAAAGTTTTTCAAACTGTGCATTTCTTGAAAGTCAACACTCAAATTTCATCCAAAAGGAAAAGGTTTGATGGGGGGCCAATACTCTATCAGGGGTAGGCCCATTTGCCAGAAACCGCATTCAGAGCTTGTGAAATAGATATATGACGATTTCAAGCTTTGGAACTCTAAGTTTCTTAGGAGTTGAAAATGAGCATATCTTGAAAAGAGAATACACTAGCTGCTTCAAAATTAAATATGTATGATGGTGAGTGGTTCCATATCATATATTCAAAAGGTAGCCATCTGCTCCTTTAGGAGCTTTAGATATAGGCTTTATAAAACCTTTCACTTTTTCCCCATTCAGAAACAAAGTTTTTCAAACTGTGCATTTCTTGAAAGTCAACACTCAAATTTCATCCAAAAGGAAAAGGTTTGATGGGGGGCCAATACTCTATCAGGGGTATGACCATTTGCCAGAAACCGCATTCAGAGCTTGTGAAATAGATATATGACGATTTCAAGCTTTGGAACTCTAAGTTTCTTAGGAGTTGAAAATGAGCATATCTTGAAAAGAGAATACACTAGCTGCTTCAAAATGAAATATGTATGATGGTGAGTGGTTCCATATCATATATTCAAAAGGTAGCCATCTGCTCCTTTAGGAGCTTTAGATATAGGCTTTATAAAACCTTACCTTTCCCGCATTCAGAAACAAAGTTTTTCAAACTGTGCGTTTCTTGAAAGTCAACACTCAAATTTCATCCGAAAGGAAAAGGTTTGATGGTGGGCCGATACTCTATCAGGAGTAAGCCCATTTGCCAGAAACCGCAATCAGAGCATGTGAAATACATACATGACGATTTCGAGCTTTGGCACTCTAAGTTTCTTAGGAGTTGAACATGAGCATATCTTCAAGGGAGAATACACTAGCTGCTTCCAAATAAATATGTATGATGGTGAGTGGTTCCATATCATATATTCAAAAGGTAGCCATCTGCTCCTTTAGGAGCTTTAGATATAGGCTTTATAAAACCTTTAACTTTTTCCCCATTCAGAAACAAAGTTTTTCAAACTGTGCATTTCTTGAAAGTCAACACTCAAATTTCATCCAAAAGGAAAAGGTTTGATGGGGGGCCAATACTCTATCAGGGGTATGCCCATTTGCCAGAAACCGCATTCAGAGCTTGTGAAATAGATATATGACGATTTCAAGCTTTGGAACTCTAAGTTTCTTAGGAGTTGAAAATGAGCATATCTTGAAAAGAGAATACACTAGCTGCTTCAAAATGAAATATGTATGATGGTGAGTGGTTCCATATCACATATTCAAAAGGTAGCCATCTGCTCCTTTAGGAGCTTTAGATATAGGCTTTATGAAACCTTTAACTTTTTCCCCATTCCGAAACAAAGTTTTTCAAACTGTGCATTTCTTGAAAGTCAACACTCAAATTTCATCCAAAAGGAAAAGGTTTGATGGGGGGCCAATACTCTATCAGGGGTAGGCCCATTTGCCAGAAACCGCATTCAGAGCTTGTGAAATAGATATATGACGATTTCAAGCTTTGGAACTCTAAGTTTCTTAGGAGTTGAAAATGAGCATATCTTGAAAAGAGAATACACTAGCTGCTTCAAAATTAAATATGTATGATGGTGAGTGGTTCCATATCATATATTCAAAAGGTAGCCATCTGCTCCTTTAGGAGCTTTAGATATAGGCTTTATAAAACCTTTCACTTTTTCCCCATTCAGAAACAAAGTTTTTCAAACTGTGCATTTCTTGAAAGTCAACACTCAAATTTCATCCAAAAGGAAAAGGTTTGATGGGGGGCCAATACTCTATCAGGGGTATGACCATTTGCCAGAAACCGCATTCAGAGCTTGTGAAATAGATATATGACGATTTCAAGCTTTGGAACTCTAAGTTTCTTAGGAGTTGAAAATGAGCATATCTTGAAAAGAGAATACACTAGCTGCTTCAAAATGAAATATGTATGATGGTGAGTGGTTCCATATCATATATTCAAAAGGTAGCCATCTGCTCCTTTAGGAGCTTTAGATATAGGCTTTATAAAACCTTTAACTTTTTCCCCATTCAGAAACAAAGTTTTTCAAACTGTGCATTTCTTGAAAGTCAACACTCAAATTTCATCCAAAAGGAAAAGGTTTGATGGGGGGCCAATACTCTATCAGGGGTATGCCCATTTGCCAGAAACCGCATTCAGAGCTTGTGAAATAGATATATGACGATTTCAAGCTTTGGAACTCTAAGTTTCTTAGGAGTTGAAAATGAGCATATCTTGAAAAGAGAATACACTAGCTGCTTCAAAATGAAATATGTATGATGGTGAGTGGTTCCATATCATATATTCAAAAGGTAGCCATCTGCTCCTTTAGGAGCTTTAGATATAGGCTTTATAAAACCTTTAACTTTTTCCCCATTCAGAAACAAAGTTTTTCAAACTGTGCATTTCTTGAAAGTCAACACTCAAATTTCATCCAAAAGGAAAAGGTTTGATGGGGGGCCAATACTCTATCAGGGGTATGCCCATTTGCCAGAAACCGCATTCAGAGCTTGTGAAATAGATATATGACGATTTCAAGCTTTGGAACTCTAAGTTTCTTAGGAGTTGAAAATGAGCATATCTTGAAAAGAGAATACACTAGCTGCTTCAAAATTAAATATGTATGATGGTGAGTGGTTCCATATCATATATTCAAAAGGTAGCCATCTGCTCCTTTAGGAGCTTTAGATATAGGCTTTATAAAACCTTTCACTTTTTCCCCATTCAGAAACAAAGTTTTTCAAACTGTGCATTTCTTGAAAGTCAACACTCAAATTTCATCCAAAAGGAAAAGGTTTGATGGGGGGCCAATACTCTATCAGGGGTATGCCCATTTGCCAGAAACCGCATTCAGAGCTTGTGAAATAGATATATGACGATTTCAAGCTTTGGAACTCTAAGTTTCTTAGGAGTTGAAAATGAGCATATCTTGAAAAGAGAATACACTAGCTGCTTCAAAATGAAATATGTATGATGGTGAGTGGTTCCATATCACATATTCAAAAGGTAGCCATCTGCTCCTTTAGGAGCTTTAGATATAGCCTTTATGAAACCTTTAACTTTTTCCCCATTCCGAAACAAAGTTTTTCAAACTGTGCATTTCTTGAAAGTCAACACTCAAATTTCATCCAAAAGGAAAAGGTTTGATGGGGGGCCAATACTCTATCAGGGGTAGGCCCATTTGCCAGAAACCGCATTCAGAGCTTGTGAAATAGATATATGACGATTTCAAGCTTTGGAACTCTAAGTTTCTTAGGAGTTGAAAATGAGCATATCTTGAAAAGAGAATACACTAGCTGCTTCAAAATTAAATATTTATGATGGTGAGTGGTTCCATATCATATATTCAAAAGGTAGCCATCTGCTCCTTTAGGAGCTTTAGATATAGGCTTTATAAAACCTTTCACTTTTTCCCCATTCAGAAACAAAGTTTTTCAAACTGTGCATTTCTTGAAAGTCAACACTCAAATTTCATCCAAAAGGAAAAGGTTTGATGGGGGGCCAATACTCTATCAGGGGTATGACCATTTGCCAGAAACCGCATTCAGAGCTTGTGAAATAGATATATGACGATTTCAAGCTTTGGAACTCTAAGTTTCTTAGGAGTTGAAAATGAGCATATCTTGAAAAGAGAATACACTAGCTGCTTCAAAATGAAATATGTATGATGGTGAGTGGTTCCATATCATATATTCAAAAGGTAGCCATCTGCTCCTTTAGGAGCTTTAGATATAGGCTTTATAAAACCTATAACTTTTCCCCCATTCAGAAACAAAGTTTTTCAAACTGTGCGTTTCTTGAAAGTCAACACTCAAATTTCATCCGAAAGGAAAAGGTTTGATGGTGGGCCGATACTCTATCAGGAGTAAGCCCATTTGCCAGAAACCGCAATCAGAGCATGTGAAATACATACATGACGATTTCGAGCTTTGGCACTCTAAGTTTCTTAGGAGTTGAATATGAGCATATCTTCAAGGGAGAATACACTAGCTGCTTCCAACTGAAATATGTATGATGGTGAGTGGTTCCATATCATATATTCAAAAGGTAGCCATCTGCTCCTTTAGGAGCTTTAGATATAGGCTTTATGAAACCTTTAACTTTTTCCCCATTCAGAAACAAAGTTTTTCAAACTGTGCATTTCTTGAAAGTCAACACTCAAATTTCATCCAAAAGGAAAAGGTTTGATGGGGGGCCAATACTCTATCAGGGGTATGCCCATTTGCCAGAAATCGCATTCAGAGCTTGTGAAATAGATATATGACGATTTCAAGCTTTGGAACTCTAAGTTTCTTAGGAGTTGAAAATGAGCATATCTTGAAAAGAGAATACACTAGCTGCTTCAAAATGAAATATGTATGATGGTGAGTGGTTCCATATCATATATTCAAAAGGTAGCCATCTGCTCCTTTAGGAGCTTTAGATATAGGCTTTATAAAACCTTACCTTTCCCGCATTCAGAAACAAAGTTTTTCAAACTGTGCGTTTCTTGAAAGTCAACACTCAAATTTCATCCGAAAGGAAAAGGTTTGATGGTGGGCCGATACTCTATCAGGAGTAAGCCCATTTGCCAGAAACCGCAATCAGAGCATGTGAAATACATACATGACGATTTCGAGCTTTGGCACTCTAAGTTTCTTAGGAGTTGAATATGAGCATATCTTCAAGGGAGAATACACTAGCTGCTTCCAAATGAAATATGTATGGTGGTGAGTGGTTCCATATCATATATTCAAAAGGTAGCCATCTGCTCCTTTAGGAGCTTTAGATATAGGCTTTATGAAACCTTTAACTTTTTCCCCATTCAGAAACAATGTTTTTCAAACTGTGCATTTCTTGAAAGTCAACACTCAAATTTCATCCAAAAGGAAAAGGTTTGATGGGGGGCCAATACTCTATCAGGGGTATGCCCATTTGCCAGAAACCGCATTCAGAGCTTGTGAAATAGATATATGACGATTTCAAGCTTTGGAACTCTAAGTTTCTTAGGAGTTGAAAATGAGCATATCTTGAAAAGAGAATACACTAGCTGCTTCAAAATTAAATATGTATGATGGTGAGTGGTTCCATATCATGTATTCCAAAGGTAGCCATCTGCTCCTTTAGGAGCTTTAGATATAGGCTTTATAAAACCTTTCACTTTTTCCCCATTCAGAAACAAAGTTTTTCAAACTGTGCATTTCTTGAAAGTCAACACTCAAATTTCATCCAAAAGGAAAAGGTTTGATGGGGGGCCAATACTCTATCAGGGGTATGACCATTTGCCAGAAACCGCATTCAGAGCTTGTGAAATAGATATATGACGATTTCAAGCTTTGGAACTCTAAGTTTCTTAGGAGTTGAAAATGAGCATATCTTGAAAAGAGAATACACTAGCTGCTTCAAAATGAAATATGTATGATGGTGAGTGGTTCCATATCATATATTCAAAAGGTAGCCATCTGCTCCTTTAGGAGCTTTAGATATAGGCTTTATAAAACCTATAACTTTTCCCCCATTCAGAAACAAAGTTTTTCAAACTGTGCGTTTCTTGAAAGTCAACACTCAAATTTCATCCGAAAGGAAAAGGTTTGATGGTGGGCCGATACTCTATCAGGAGTAAGCCCATTTGCCAGAAACCGCAATCAGAGCATGTGAAATACATACATGACGATTTCGAGCTTTGGCACTCTAAGTTTCTTAGGAGTTGAATATGAGCATATCTTCAAGGGAGAATACACTAGCTGCTTCCAATTAAATATGTATGATGGTGAGTGGTTCCATATCATATATTCAAAAGGTAGCCATCTGCTCCTTTAGGAGCTTTAGATATAGGCTTTATGAAACCTTTAACTTTTTCCCCATTCAGAAACAAAGTTTTTCAAACTGTGCATTTCTTGAAAGTCAACACTCAAATTTCATCCAAAAGGAAAAGGTTTGATGGGGGGCCAATACTCTATCAGGGGTATGCCCATTTGCCAGAAACCGCATTCAGAGCTTGTGAAATAGATATATGACGATTTCAAGCTTTGGAACTCTAAGTTTCTTAGGAGTTGAAAATGAGCATATCTTGAAAAGAGAATACACTAGCTGCTTCAAAATGAAATATGTATGATGGTGAGTGGTTCCATATCATATATTCAAAAGGTAGCCATCTGCTCCTTTAGGAGCTTTAGATATAGGCTTTATAAAACCTTACCTTTCCCGCATTCAGAAACAAAGTTTTTCAAACTGTGCGTTTCTTGAAAGTCAACACTCAAATTTCATCCGAAAGGAAAAGGTTTGATGGTGGGCCGATACTCTATCAGGAGTAAGCCCATTTGCCAGAAACCGCAATCAGAGCATGTGAAATACATACATGACGATTTCGAGCTTTGGCACTCTAAGTTTCTTAGGAGTTGAATATGAGCATATCTTCAAGGGAGAATACACTAGCTGCTTCCAAATGAAATATGTATGGTGGTGAGTGGTTCCATATCATATATTCAAAAGGTAGCCATCTGCTCCTTTAGGAGCTTTAGATATAGGCTTTATGAAACCTTTAACTTTTTCCCCATTCAGAAACAATGTTTTTCAAACTGTGCATTTCTTGAAAGTCAACACTCAAATTTCATCCAAAAGGAAAAGGTTTGATGGGGGGCCAATACTCTATCAGGGGTATGCCCATTTGCCAGAAACCGCATTCAGAGCTTGTGAAATAGATATATGACGATTTCAAGCTTTGGAACTCTAAGTTTCTTAGGAGTTGAAAATGAGCATATCTTGAAAAGAGAATACACTAGCTGCTTCAAAATGAAATATGTATGATGGTGAGTGGTTCCATATCACATATTCAAAAGGTAGCCATCTGCTCCTTTAGGAGCTTTAGATATAGGCTTTATGAAACCTTTAACTTTTTCCGCATTCAGAAACAAAGTTTTTCAAACTGTGCGTTTCTTGAAAGTCAACACTCAAATTTCATCCGAAAGGAAAAGGTTTGATGGTGGGCCGATACTCTATCAGGTGTAAGCCCATTTGCCAGAAACCGCAATCAGAGCATGTGAAATACATACATGACGATTTCGAGCTTTGGCACTCTAAGTTTCTTAAAAGTTGAATATGAGCATATCTTCAAGGGAGAATACACTAGCTGCTTCCAAATGAAATATGTATGATGGTGAGTGGTTCCATATCACATATTCAAAAGGTAGCCATCTGCTCCTTTAGGAGCTTTAGATATAGGCTTTATAAAACCTTTACCTTTTCCCGCATTCAGAAACAAAGTTTTTCAAACGGTGCGTTTCTTGAAAGTCAACACTCAAATTTCATCCAAAAGGAAAAGGTTTGATGGTGGGCCGATACTCTATCAGGAGTAAGCCCATTTGCCAGAAACCGCATTCAGAACCTGTGAAATAGATTTATGACGATTTCGAGCTTTGGCACTCTAAGTTTCTTAGGAGTTGAAAATGAGCATATCTTGAAAAGAGAATACACTAGCTGCTTCCAAATGAAATATGTATGATGGTGAGTGGTTCCATATCATATATTCAAAAGGTAGCCATCTGCTCCTTTAGGAGCTTTAGATAAAGGCTTTATAAAACCTATAACTTTTCCCCCATTCAGAAACAAAGTTTTTCAAACTGTGCATTTCTTGAAAGTCAACACTCAAATTTCATCCGAAAGGAAAAGGTTTGATGGTGGGCCGATACTCTATCAGGAGTAAGCCCATTTGCCAGAAACCGCAATCAGAGCATGTGAAATACATACATGACGATTTCGAGCTTTGGCACTCTAAGTTTCTTAGGAGTTGAATATGAGCATATCTTCAAGGGAGAATACACTAGCTGCTTCCAAATGAAATATGTATGATGGTGAGTGGTTCCATATCATATATTCAAAAGGTAGCCATCTGCTCCTTTAGGAGCTTTAGATATAGGCTTTATGAAACCTTTAACTTTTTCCCCATTCAGAAACAAAGTTTTTCAAACTGTGTATTTCTTGAAAGTCAACACTCAAATTTCATCCAAAAGGAAAAGGTTTGATGGGGGGCCAATACTCTATCAGGGGTATGCTCATTTGCCAGAAACCGCATTCAGAGCTTGTGAAATAGATATATGACGATTTCAAGCTTTGGAACTCTAAGTTTCTTAGGAGTTGAAAATGAGCATATCTTGAAAAGAGAATACACTAGCTGCTTCAAAATGAAATATGTATGATGGTGAGTGGTTCCATATCATATATTCAAAAGGTAGCCATCTGCTCCTTTAGGAGCTTTAGATATAGGCTTTATAAAACCTTACCTTTCCCGCATTCAGAAACAAAGTTTTTCAAACTGTGCGTTTCTTGAAAGTCAACACTCAAATTTCATCCGAAAGGAAAAGGTTTGATGGTGGGCCGAAACTCTATCAGGAGTAAGCCCATTTGCCAGAAACCGCAATCAGAGCATGTGAAATACATACATGACGATTTCGAGCTTTGGCACTCTAAGTTTCTTAGGAGTTGAATATGAGCATATCTTCAAGGGAGAATACACTAGCTGCTTCCAAATGAAATATGTATGGTGGTGAGTGGTTCCATATCATATATTCAAAAGGTAGCCATCTGCTCCTTTAGGAGCTTTAGATATAGGCTTTATGAAACCTTTAACTTTTTCCCCATTCAGAAACAATGTTTTTCAAACTGTGCATTTCTTGAAAGTCAACACTCAAATTTCATCCAAAAGGAAAAGGTTTGATGGGGGGCCAATACTCTATCAGGGGTATGCCCATTTGCCAGAAACCGCATTCAGAGCTTGTGAAATAGATATATGACGATTTCAAGCTTTGGAACTCTAAGTTTCTTAGGAGTTGAAAATGAGCATATCTTGAAAAGAGAATACACTAGCTGCTTCAAAATGAAATATGTATGATGGTGAGTGGTTCCATATCACATATTCAAAAGGTAGCCATCTGCTCCTTTAGGAGCTTTAGATATAGGCTTTATGAAACCTTTAACTTTTTCCCCATTCCGAAACAAAGTTTTTCAAACTGTGCATTTCTTGAAAGTCAACACTCAAATTTCATCCAAAAGGAAAAGGTTTGATGGGGGGCCAATTCTCTATCAGGGGTATGCCCATTTGCCAGAAATCGCATTCAGAGCTTGTGAAATAGATATAGGACGATTTCAAGCTTTGGAACTCTAAGTTTCTTAGGAGTTGAAAATGAGCATATCTTGAAAAGAGAATACACTAGCTGCTTCAAAATGAAATATGTATGATGGTGAGTGGTTCCATATCATATATTCAAAAGGTAGCCATCTGCTCCTTTAGGAGCTTTAGATATAGGCTTTATAAAACCTTACCTTTCCCGCATTCAGAAACAAAGTTTTTCAAACTGTGCGTTTCTTGAAAGTCAACACTCAAATTTCATCCGAAAGGAAAAGGTTTGATGGTGGGCCGATACTCTATCAGGAGTAAGCCCATTTGCCAGAAACCGCAATCAGAGCATGTGAAATACATACATGACGATTTCGAGCTTTGGCACTCTAAGTTTCTTAGGAGTTGAATATGAGCATATCTTCAAGGGAGAATACACTAGCTGCTTCCAAATGAAATATGTATGGTGGTGAGTGGTTCCATATCATATATTCAAAAGGTAGCCATCTGCTCCTTTAGGAGCTTTAGATATAGGCTTTATGAAACCTTTAACTTTTTCCCCATTCAGAAACAATGTTTTTCAAACTGTGCATTTCTTGAAAGTCAACACTCAAATTTCATCCAAAAGGAAAAGGTTTGATGGGGGGCCAATACTCTATCAGGGGTATGCCCATTTGCCAGAAACCGCATTCAGAGCTTGTGAAATAGATATATGACGATTTCAAGCTTTGGAACTCTAAGTTTCTTAGGAGTTGAAAATGAGCATATCTTGAAAAGAGAATACACTAGCTGCTTCAAAATTAAATATGTATGATGGTGAGTGGTTCCATATCATATATTCAAAAGGTAGCCATCTGCTCCTTTAGGAGCTTTAGATATAGGCTTTATAAAACCTTTCACTTTTTCCCCATTCAGAAACAAAGTTTTTCAAACTGTGCATTTCTTGAAAGTCAACACTCAAATTTCATCCAAAAGGAAAAGGTTTGATGGGGGGCCAATACTCTATCAGGGGTATGACCATTTGCCAGAAACCGCATTCAGAGCTTGTGAAATAGATATATGACGATTTCAAGCTTTGGAACTCTAAGTTTCTTAGGAGTTGAAAATGAGCATATCTTGAAAAGAGAATACACTAGCTGCTTCAAAATGAAATATGTATGATGGTGAGTGGTTCCATATCATATATTCAAAAGGTAGCCATCTGCTCCTTTAGGAGCTTTAGATATAGGCTTTATAAAACCTATAACTTTTCCCCCATTCAGAAACAAAGTTTTTCAAACTGTGCGTTTCTTGAAAGTCAACACTCAAATTTCATCCGAAAGGAAAAGGTTTGATGGTGGGCCGATACTCTATCAGGAGTAAGCCCATTTGCCAGAAACCGCAATCAGAGCATGTGAAATACATACATGACGATTTCGAGCTTTGGCACTCTAAGTTTCTTAGGAGTTGAATATGAGCATATCTTCAAGGGAGAATACACTAGCTGCTTCCAAATGAAATATGTATGATGGTGAGTGGTTCCATATCATATATTCAAAAGGTAGCCATCTGCTCCTTTAGGAGCTTTAGATATAGGCTTTATGAAACCTTTAACTTTTTCCCCATTCAGAAACAAAGTTTTTCAAACTGTGCATTTCTTGAAAGTCAACACTCAAATTTCATCCAAAAGGAAAAGGTTTGATGGGGGGCCAATACTCTATCAGGGGTATGCCCATTTGCCAGAAACCGCATTCAGAGCTTGTGAAATAGATATATGACGATTTCAAGCTTTGGAACTCTAAGTTTCTTAGGAGTTGAAAATGAGCATATCTTGAAAAGAGAATACACTAGCTGCTTCAAAATGAAATATGTATGATGGTGAGTGGTTCCATATCATATATTCAAAAGGTAGCCATCTGCTCCTTTAGGAGCTTTAGATATAGGCTTTATAAAACCTTACCTTTCCCGCATTCAGAAACAAAGTTTTTCAAACTGTGCGTTTCTTGAAAGTCAACACTCAAATTTCATCCGAAAGGAAAAGGTTTGATGGTGGGCCGATACTCTATCAGGAGTAAGCCCATTTGCCAGAAACCGCAATCAGAGCATGTGAAATACATACATGACGATTTCGAGCTTTGGCACTCTAAGTTTCTTAGGAGTTGAATATGAGCATATCTTCAAGGGAGAATACACTAGCTGCTTCCAAATGAAATATGTATGGTGGTGAGTGGTTCCATATCATATATTCAAAAGGTAGCCATCTGCTCCTTTAGGAGCTTTAGATATAGGCTTTATGAAACCTTTAACTTTTTCCCCATTCAGAAACAATGTTTTTCAAACTGTGCATTTCTTGAAAGTCAACACTCAAATTTCATCCAAAAGGAAAAGGTTTGATGGGGGGCCAATACTCTATCAGGGGTATGCCCATTTGCCAGAAACCGCATTCAGAGCTTGTGAAATAGATATATGACGATTTCAAGCTTTGGAACTCTAAGTTTCTTAGGAGTTGAAAATGAGCATATCTTGAAAAGAGAATACACTAGCTGCTTCAAAATGAAATATGTATGATGGTGAGTGGTTCCATATCACATATTCAAAAGGTAGCCATCTGCTCCTTTAGGAGCTTTAGATATAGGCTTTATGAAACCTTTAACTTTTTCCCCATTCCGAAACAAAGTTTTTCAAACTGTGCATTTCTTGAAAGTCAACACTCAAATTTCATCCAAAAGGAAAAGGTTTGATGGGGGGCCAATACTCTATCAGGGGTATGACCATTTGCCAGAAACCGCATTCAGAGCTTGTGAAATAGATATATGACGATTTCAAGCTTTGGAACTCTAAGTTTCTTAGGAGTTGAAAATGAGCATATCTTGAAAAGAGAATACACTAGCTGCTTCAAAATGAAATATGTATGATGGTGAGTGGTTCCATATCATATATTCAAAAGGTAGCCATCTGCTCTTTTAGGAGCTTTAGATATAGGCTTTATAAAACCTATAACTTTTCCCCCATTCAGAAACAAAGTTTTTCAAACTGTGCGTTTCTTGAAAGTCAACACTCAAATTTCATCCGAAAGGAAAAGGTTTGATGGTGGGCCGATACTCTATCAGGAGTAAGCCCATTTGCCAGAAACCGCAATCAGAGCATGTGAAATACATACATGACGATTTCGAGCTTTGGCACTCTAAGTTTCTTAGGAGTTGAATATGAGCATATCTTCAAGGGAGAATACACTAGCTGCTTCCAAATGAAATATGTATGATGGTGAGTGGTTCCATATCATATATTCAAAAGGTAGCCATCTGCTCCTTTAGGAGCTTTAGATATAGGCTTTATAAAACCTTTAACTTTTTCCCCATTCAGAAACAAAGTTTTTCAAACTGTGCATTTCTTGAAAGTCAACACTCAAATTTCATCCAAAAGGAAAAGGTTTGATGGGGGGCCAATACTCTATCAGGGGTATGCCCATTTGCCAGAAACCGCATTCAGAGCTTGTGAAATAGATATATGACGATTTCAAGCTTTGGAACTCTAAGTTTCTTAGGAGTTGAAAATGAGCATATCTTGAAAAGAGAATACACTAGCTGCTTCAAAATGAAATATGTATGATGGTGAGTGGTTCCATATCACATATTCAAAAGGTAGCCATCTGCTCCTTTAGGAGCTTTAGATATAGGCTTTATGAAACCTTTAACTTTTTCCCCATTCCGAAACAAAGTTTTTCAAACTGTGCATTTCTTGAAAGTCAACACTCAAATTTCATCCAAAAGGAAAAGGTTTGATGGGGGGCCAATACTCTATCAGGGGTAGGCCCATTTGCCAGAAACCGCATTCAGAGCTTGTGAAATAGATATATGACGATTTCAAGCTTTGGAACTCTAAGTTTCTTAGGAGTTGAAAATGAGCATATCTTGAAAAGAGAATACACTAGCTGCTTCAAAATTAAATATGTATGATGGTGAGTGGTTCCATATCATATATTCAAAAGGTAGCCATCTGCTCCTTTAGGAGCTTTAGATATAGGCTTTATAAAACCTTTCACTTTTTCCCCATTCAGAAACAAAGTTTTTCAAACTGTGCATTTCTTGAAAGTCAACACTCAAATTTCATCCAAAAGGAAAAGGTTTGATGGGGGGCCAATACTCTATCAGGGGTATGACCATTTGCCAGAAACCGCATTCAGAGCTTGTGAAATAGATATATGACGATTTCAAGCTTTGGAACTCTAAGTTTCTTAGGAGTTGAAAATGAGCATATCTTGAAAAGAGAATACACTAGCTGCTTCAAAATGAAATATGTATGATGGTGAGTGGTTCCATATCATATATTCAAAAGGTAGCCATCTGCTCCTTTAGGAGCTTTAGATATAGGCTTTATAAAACCTTTAACTTTTTCCCCATTCAGAAACAAAGTTTTTCAAACTGTGCATTTCTTGAAAGTCAACACTCAAATTTCATCCAAAAGGAAAAGGTTTGATGGGGGGCCAATACTCTATCAGGGGTATTCCCATTTGCCAGAAACCGCATTCAGAGCTTGTGAAATAGATATATGACGATTTCAAGCTTTGGAACTCTAAGTTTCTTAGGAGTTGAAAATGAGCATATCTTGAAAAGAGAATACACTAGCTGCTTCAAAATGAAATATGTATGATGGTGAGTGGTTCCATATCACATATTCAAAAGGTAGCCATCTGCTCCTTTAGGAGCTTTAGATATAGCCTTTATGAAACCTTTCACTTTTTCCCCATTCCGAAACAAAGTTTTTCAAACTGTGCATTTCTTGAAAGTCAACACTCAAATTTCATCCAAAAGGAAAAGGTTTGATGGGGGGCCAATACTCTATCAGGGGTAGGCCCATTTGCCAGAAACCGCATTCAGAGCTTGTGAAATAGATATATGACGATTTCAAGCTTTGGAACTCTAAGTTTCTTAGGAGTTGAAAATGAGCATATCTTGAAAAGAGAATACACTAGCTGCTTCAAAATGAAATATGTATGATGGTGAGTGGTTCCATATCATATATTCAAAAGGTAGCCATCTGCTCCTTTAGGAGCTTTAGATATAGGCTTTATAAAACCTTTCACTTTTTCCCCATTCAGAAACAAAGTTTTTCAAACTGTGCATTTCTTGAAAGTCAACACTCAAATTTCATCCAAAAGGAAAAGGTTTGATGAGGGGCCAATACTCTATCAGGGGTATGACCATTTGCCAGAAACCGCATTCAGAGCTTGTGAAATAGATATATGACGATTTCAAGCTTTGGAACTCTAAGTTTCTTAGGAGTTGAAAATGAGCATATCTTGAAAAGAGAATACACTAGCTGCTTCAAAATGAAATATGTATGATGGTGAGTGGTTCCATATCATATATTCAAAAGGTAGCCATCTGCTCCTTTAGGAGCTTTAGATATAGGCTTTATAAAACCTATAACTTTTCCCCCATTCAGAAACAAAGTTTTTCAAACTGTGCGTTTCTTGAAAGTCAACACTCAAATTTCATCCGAAAGGAAAAGGTTTGATGGTGGGCCGATACTCTATCAGGAGTAAGCCCATTTGCCAGAAACCGCAATCAGAGCATGTGAAATACATACATGACGATTTCGAGCTTTGGCACTCTAAGTTTCTTAGGAGTTGAATATGAGCATATCTTCAAGGGAGAATACACTAGCTGCTTCCAAATGAAATATGTATGATGGTGAGTGGTTCCATATCATATATTCAAAAGGTTGCCATCTGCTCCTTTAGGAGCTTTAGATATAGGCTTTATGAAACCTTTAACTTTTTCCCCATTCAGAAACAAAGTTTTTCAAACTGTGCATTTCTTGAAAGTCAACACTCAAATTTCATCCAAAAGGAAAAGGTTTGATGGGGGGCCAATACTCTATCAGGGGTATGCCCATTTGCCAGAAACCGCATTCAGAGCTTGTGAAATAGATATATGACGATTTCAAGCTTTGGAACTCTAAGTTTCTTAGGAGTTGAAAATGAGCATATCTTGAAAAGAGAATACACTAGCTGCTTCAAAATTAAATATGTATGATGGTGAGTGGTTCCATATCATATATTCAAAAGGTAGCCATCTGCTCCTTTAGGAGCTTTAGATATAGGCTTTATAAAACCTTTCACTTTTTCCCCATTCAGAAACAAAGTTTTTCAAACTGTGCATTTCTTGAAAGTCAACACTCAAATTTCATCCAAAAGGAAAAGGTTTGATGAGGGGCCAATACTCTATCAGGGGTATGACCATTTGCCAGAAACCGCATTCAGAGCTTGTGAAATAGATATATGACGATTTCAAGCTTTGGAACTCTAAGTTTCTTAGGAGTTGAATATGAGCATATCTTGAAAAGAGAATACACTAGCTGCTTCAAAATGAAATATGTATGATGGTGAGTGGTTCCATATCATATATTCAAAAGGTAGCCATCTGCTCCTTTAGGAGCTTTAGATATAGGCTTTATAAAACCTTTAACTTTTTCCCCATTCAGAAACAAAGTTTTTCAAACTGTGCATTTCTTGAAAGTCAACACTCAAATTTCATCCAAAAGGAAAAGGTTTGATGGGGGGCCAATACTCTATCAGGGGTATGCCCATTTGCCAGAAACCGCATTCAGAGCTTGTGAAATAGATATATGACGATTTCAAGCTTTGGAACTCTAAGTTTCTTAGGAGTTGAAAATGAGCATATCTTGAAAAGAGAATACACTAGCTGCTTCAAAATTAAATATGTATGATGGTGAGTGGTTCCATATCATATATTCAAAAGGTAGCCATCTGCTCCTTTAGGAGCTTTAGATATAGGCTTTATAAAACCTTTCACTTTTTCCCCATTCAGAAACAAAGTTTTTCAAACTGTGCATTTCTTGAAAGTCAACACTCAAATTTCATCCAAAAGGAAAAGGTTTGATGGGGGGCCAATACTCTATCAGGGGTATGACCATTTGCCAGAAACCGCATTCAGAGCTTGTGAAATAGATATATGACGATTTCAAGCTTTGGAACTCTAAGTTTCTTAGGAGTTGAAAATGAGCATATCTTGAAAAGAGAATACACTAGCTGCTTCAAAATGAAATATGTATGATGGTGAGTGGTTCCATATCATATATTCAAAAGGTAGCCATCTGCTCCTTTAGGAGCTTTAGATATAGGCTTTATAAAACCTATAACTTTTCCCCCATTCAGAAACAAAGTTTTTCAAACTGTGCGTTTCTTGAAAGTCAACACTCAAATTTCATCCGAAAGGAAAAGGTTTGATGGTGGGCCGATACTCTATCAGGAGTAAGCCCATTTGCCAGAAACCGCAATCAGAGCATGTGAAATACATACATGACGATTTCGAGCTTTGGCACTCTAAGTTTCTTAGGAGTTGAATATGAGCATATCTTCAAGGGAGAATACACTAGCTGCTTCCAAATGAAATATGTATGATGGTGAGTGGTTCCATATCATATATTCAAAAGGTAGCCATCTGCTCCTTTAGGAGCTTTAGATATAGGCTTTATGAAACCTTTAACTTTTTCCCCATTCAGAAACAAAGTTTTTCAAACTGTGCATTTCTTGAAAGTCAACACTCAAATTTCATCCAAAAGGAAAAGGTTTGATGGGGGGCCAATTCTCTATCAGGGGTATGCCCATTTGCCAGAAATCGCATTCAGAGCTTGTGAAATAGATATATGACGATTTCAAGCTTTGGAACTCTAAGTTTCTTAGGAGTTGAAAATGAGCATATCTTGAAAAGAGAATACACTAGCTGCTTCAAAATGAAATATGTATGATGGTGAGTGGTTCCATATCATATATTCAAAAGGTAGCCATCTGCTCCTTTAGGAGCTTTAGATATAGGCTTTATAAAACCTTACCTTTCCCGCATTCAGAAACAAAGTTTTTCAAACTGTGCGTTTCTTGAAAGTCAACACTCAAATTTCATCCGAAAGGAAAAGGTTTGATGGTGGGCCGATACTCTATCAGGAGTAAGCCCATTTGCCAGAAACCCCAATCAGAGCATGTGAAATACATACATGACGATTTCGAGCTTTGGCACTCTAAGTTTCTTAGGAGTTGAAAATGAGCATATCTTGAAAAGAGAATACACTAGCTGCTTCAAAATTAAATATGTATGATGGTGAGTGGTTCCATATCATATATTCAAAAGGTAGCCATCTGCTCCTTTAGGAGCTTTAGATATAGGCTTTATAAAACCTTTCACTTTTTCCCCATTCAGAAACAAAGTTTTTCAAACTGTGCATTTCTTGAAAGTCAACACTCAAATTTCATCCAAAAGGAAAAGGTTTGATGGGGGGCCAATACTCTATCAGGGGTATGACCATTTGCCAGAAACCGCATTCAGAGCTTGTGAAATAGATATATGACGATTTCAAGCTTTGGAACTCTAAGTTTCTTAGGAGTTGAAAATGAGCATATCTTGAAAAGAGAATACACTAGCTGCTTCAAAATGAAATATGTATGATGGTGAGTGGTTCCATATCATATATTCAAAAGGTAGCCATCTGCTCCTTTAGGAGCTTTAGATATAGGCTTTATAAAACCTATAACTTTTCCCCCATTCAGAAACAAAGTTTTTCAAACTGTGCGTTTCTTGAAAGTCAACACTCAAATTTCATCCGAAAGGAAAAGGTTTGATGGTGGGCCGATACTCTATCAGGAGTAAGCCCATTTGCCAGAAACCGCAATCAGAGCATGTGAAATACATACATGACGATTTCGAGCTTTGGCACTCTAAGTTTCTTAGGAGTTGAATATGAGCATATCTTCAAGGGAGAATACACTAGCTGCTTCCAAATGAAATATGTATGATGGTGAGTGGTTCCATATCATATATTCAAAAGGTAGCCATCTGCTCCTTTAGGAGCTTTAGATATAGGCTTTATGAAACCTTTAACTTTTTCCCCATTCAGAAACAAAGTTTTTCAAACTGTGCATTTCTTGAAAGTCAACACTCAAATTTCATCCAAAAGGAAAAGGTTTGATGGGGGGCCAATTCTCTATCAGGGGTATGCCCATTTGCCAGAAATCGCATTCAGAGCTTGTGAAATAGATATATGACGATTTCAAGCTTTGGAACTCTAAGTTTCTTAGGAGTTGAAAATGAGCATATCTTGAAAAGAGAATACACTAGCTGCTTCAAAATGAAATATGTATGATGGTGAGTGGTTCCATATCATATATTCAAAAGGTAGCCATCTGCTCCTTTAGGAGCTTTAGATATAGGCTTTATAAAACCTTACCTTTCCCGCATTCAGAAACAAAGTTTTTCAAACTGTGCGTTTCTTGAAAGTCAACACTCAAATTTCATCCGAAAGGAAAAGGTTTGATGGTGGGCCGATACTCTATCAGGAGTAAGCCCATTTGCCAGAAACCCCAATCAGAGCATGTGAAATACATACATGACGATTTCGAGCTTTGGCACTCTAAGTTTCTTAGGAGTTGAAAATGAGCATATCTTGAAAAGAGAATACACTAGCTGCTTCAAAATTAAATATGTATGATGGTGAGTGGTTCCATATCATATATTCAAAAGGTAGCCATCTGCTCCTTTAGGAGCTTTAGATATAGGCTTTATAAAACCTTTCACTTTTTCCCCATTCAGAAACAAAGTTTTTCAAACTGTGCATTTCTTGAAAGTCAACACTCAAATTTCATCCAAAAGGAAAAGGTTTGATGGGGGGCCAATACTCTATCAGGGGTATGACCATTTGCCAGAAACCGCATTCAGAGCTTGTGAAATAGATATATGACGATTTCAAGCTTTGGAACTCTAAGTTTCTTAGGAGTTGAAAATGAGCATATCTTGAAAAGAGAATACACTAGCTGCTTCAAAATGAAATATGTATGATGGTGAGTGGTTCCATATCATATATTCAAAAGGTAGCCATCTGCTCCTTTAGGAGCTTTAGATATAGGCTTTATAAAACCTATAACTTTTCCCCCATTCAGAAACAAAGTTTTTCAAACTGTGCGTTTCTTGAAAGTCAACACTCAAATTTCATCCGAAAGGAAAAGGTTTGATGGTGGGCCGATACTCTATCAGGAGTAAGCCCATTTGCCAGAAACCGCAATCAGAGCATGTGAAATACATACATGACGATTTCGAGCTTTGGCACTCTAAGTTTCTTAGGAGTTGAATATGAGCATATCTTCAAGGGAGAATACACTAGCTGCTTCCAAATGAAATATGTATGATGGTGAGTGGTTCCATATCATATATTCAAAAGGTAGCCATCTGCTCCTTTAGGAGCTTTAGATATAGGCTTTATAAAACCTTTCACTTTTTCCCCATTCAGAAACAAAGTTTTTCAAACTGTGCATTTCTTGAAAGTCAACACTCAAATTTCATCCAAAAGGAAAAGGTTTGATGGGGGGCCAATACTCTATCAGGGGTATGACCATTTGCCAGAAACCGCATTCAGAGCTTGTGAAATAGATATATGACGATTTCAAGCTTTGGAACTCTAAGTTTCTTAGGAGTTGAAAATGAGCATATCTTGAAAAGAGAATACACTAGCTGCTTCAAAATGAAATATGTATGATGGTGAGTGGTTCCATATCATATATTCAAAAGGTAGCCATCTGCTCCTTTAGGAGCTTTAGATATAGGCTTTATAAAACCTATAACTTTTCCCCCATTCAGAAACAAAGTTTTTCAAACTGTGCGTTTCTTGAAAGTCAACACTCAAATTTCATCCGAAAGGAAAAGGTTTGATGGTGGGCCGATACTCTATCAGGAGTAAGCCCATTTGCCAGAAACCGCAATCAGAGCATGTGAAATACATACATGACGATTTCGAGCTTTGGCACTCTAAGTTTCTTAGGAGTTGAATATGAGCATATCTTCAAGGGAGAATACACTAGCTGCTTCCAAATGAAATATGTATGATGGTGAGTGGTTCCATATCATATATTCAAAAGGTAGCCATCTGCTCCTTTAGGAGCTTTAGATATAGGCTTTATGAAACCTTTAACTTTTTCCCCATTCCGAAACAAAGTTTTTCAAACTGTGCATTTCTTGAAAGTCAACACTCAAATTTCATCCAAAAGGAAAAGGTTTGATGGGGGGCCAATTCTCTATCAGGGGTATGCCCATTTGCCAGAAATCGCATTCAGAGCTTGTGAAATAGATATATGACGATTTCAAGCTTTGGAACTCTAAGTTTCTTAGGAGTTGAAAATGAGCATATCTTGAAAAGAGAATACACTAGCTGCTTCAAAATGAAATATGTATGATGGTGAGTGGTTCCATATCATATATTCAAAAGGTAGCCATCTGCTCCTTTAGGAGCTTTAGATATAGGCTTTATAAAACCTTACCTTTCCCGCATTCAGAAACAAAGTTTTTCAAACTGTGCGTTTCTTGAAAGTCAACACTCAAATTTCATCCGAAAGGAAAAGGTTTGATGGTGGGCCGATACTCTATCAGGAGTAAGCCCATTTGCCAGAAACCCCAATCAGAGCATGTGAAATACATACATGACGATTTCGAGCTTTGGCACTCTAAGTTTCTTAGGAGTTGAAAATGAGCATATCTTGAAAAGAGAATACACTAGCTGCTTCAAAATTAAATATGTATGATGGTGAGTGGTTCCATATCATATATTCAAAAGGTAGCCATCTGCTCCTTTAGGAGCTTTAGATATAGGCTTTATAAAACCTTTCACTTTTTCCCCATTCAGAAACAAAGTTTTTCAAACTGTGCATTTCTTGAAAGTCAACACTCAAATTTCATCCAAAAGGAAAAGGTTTGATGGGGGGCCAATACTCTATCAGGGGTATGACCATTTGCCAGAAACCGCATTCAGAGCTTGTGAAATAGATATATGACGATTTCAAGCTTTGGAACTCTAAGTTTCTTAGGAGTTGAAAATGAGCATATCTTGAAAAGAGAATACACTAGCTGCTTCAAAATGAAATATGTATGATGGTGAGTGGTTCCATATCATATATTCAAAAGGTAGCCATCTGCTCCTTTAGGAGCTTTAGATATAGGCTTTATAAAACCTATAACTTTTCCCCCATTCAGAAACAAAGTTTTTCAAACTGTGCGTTTCTTGAAAGTCAACACTCAAATTTCATCCGAAAGGAAAAGGTTTGATGGTGGGCCGATACTCTATCAGGAGTAAGCCCATTTGCCAGAAACCGCAATCAGAGCATGTGAAATACATACATGACGATTTCGAGCTTTGGCACTCTAAGTTTCTTAGGAGTTGAATATGAGCATATCTTCAAGGGAGAATACACTAGCTGCTTCCAAATGAAATATGTATGATGGTGAGTGGTTCCATATCATATATTCAAAAGGTAGCCATCTGCTCCTTTAGGAGCTTTAGATATAGGCTTTATGAAACCTTTAACTTTTTCCCCATTCAGAAACAAAGTTTTTCAAACTGTGCATTTCTTGAAAGTCAACACTCAAATTTCATCCAAAAGGAAAAGGTTTGATGGGGGGCCAATACTCTATCAGGGGTATGCCCATTTGCCAGAAACCGCATTCAGAGCTTGTGAAATAGATATATGACGATTTCAAGCTTTGGAACTCTAAGTTTCTTAGGAGTTGAAAATGAGCATATCTTGAAAAGAGAATACACTAGCTGCTTCAAAATGAAATATGTATGATGGTGAGTGGTTCCATATCATATATTCAAAAGGTAGCCATCTGCTCCTTTAGGAGCTTTAGATATAGGCTTTATAAAACCTTACCTTTCCCGCATTCAGAAACAAAGTTTTTCAAACTGTGCGTTTCTTGAAAGTCAACACTCAAATTTCATCCGAAAGGAAAAGGTTTGATGGTGGGCCGATACTCTATCAGGAGTAAGCCCATTTGCCAGAAACCGCAATCAGAGCATGTGAAATACATACATGACGATTTCGAGCTTTGGCACTCTAAGTTTCTTAGGAGTTGAATATGAGCATATCTTCAAGGGAGAATACACTAGCTGCTTCCAAATGAAATATGTATGGTGGTGAGTGGTTCCATATCATATATTCAAAAGGTAGCCATCTGCTCCTTTAGGAGCTTTAGATATAGGCTTTATGAAACCTTTAACTTTTTCCCCATTCAGAAACAATGTTTTTCAAACTGTGCATTTCTTGAAAGTCAACACTCAAATTTCATCCAAAAGGAAAAGGTTTGATGGGGGGCCAATACTCTATCAGGGGTATGCCCATTTGCCAGAAACCGCATTCAGAGCTTGTGAAATAGATATATGACGATTTCAAGCTTTGGAACTCTAAGTTTCTTAGGAGTTGAAAATGAGCATATCTTGAAAAGAGAATACACTAGCTGCTTCAAAATGAAATATGTATGATGGTGAGTGGTTCCATATCACATATTCAAAAGGTAGCCATCTGCTCCTTTAGGAGCTTTAGATATAGGCTTTATGAAACCTTTAACTTTTTCCCCATTCCGAAACAAAGTTTTTCAAACTGTGCATTTCTTGAAAGTCAACACTCAAATTTCATCCAAAAGGAAAAGGTTTGATGGGGGGCCAATACTCTATCAGGGGTATGACCATTTGCCAGAAACCGCATTCAGAGCTTGTGAAATAGATATATGACGATTTCAAGCTTTGGAACTCTAAGTTTCTTAGGAGTTGAAAATGAGCATATCTTGAAAAGAGAATACACTAGCTGCTTCAAAATGAAATATGTATGATGGTGAGTGGTTCCATATCATATATTCAAAAGGTAGCCATCTGCTCCTTTAGGAGCTTTAGATATAGGCTTTATAAAACCTTTAACTTTTTCCCCATTCAGAAACAAAGTTTTTCAAACTGTGCATTTCTTGAAAGTCAACACTCAAATTTCATCCAAAAGAAAAGGTTTGATGGGGGGCCAATACTCTATCAGGGGTATGCCCATTTGCCAGAAACCGCATTCAGAGCTTGTGAAATAGATATATGACGATTTCAAGCTTTGGAACTCTAAGTTTCTTAGGAGTTGAAAATGAGCATATCTTGAAAAGAGAATACACTAGCTGCTTCAAAATGAAATATGTATGATGGTGAGTGGTTCCATATCACATATTCAAAAGGTAGCCATCTGCTCCTTTAGGAGCTTTAGATATAGGCTTTATGAAACCTTTAACTTTTTCCCCATTCCGAAACAAAGTTTTTCAAACTGTGCATTTCTTGAAAGTCAACACTCAAATTTCATCCAAAAGGAAAAGGTTTGATGGGGGGCCAATACTCTATCAGGGGTAGGCCCATTTGCCAGAAACCGCATTCAGAGCTTGTGAAATAGATATATGACGATTTCAAGCTTTGGAACTCTAAGTTTCTTAGGAGTTGAAAATGAGCATATCTTGAAAAGAGAATACACTAGCTGCTTCAAAATTAAATATGTATGATGGTGAGTGGTTCCATATCATATATTCAAAAGGTAGCCATCTGCTCCTTTAGGAGCTTTAGATATAGGCTTTATAAAACCTTTCACTTTTTCCCCATTCAGAAACAAAGTTTTTCAAACTGTGCATTTCTTGAAAGTCAACACTCAAATTTCATCCAAAAGGAAAAGGTTTGATGGGGGGCCAATACTCTATCAGGGGTATGACCATTTGCCAGAAACCGCATTCAGAGCTTGTGAAATAGATATATGACGATTTCAAGCTTTGGAACTCTAAGTTTCTTAGGAGTTGAAAATGAGCATATCTTGAAAAGAGAATACACTAGCTGCTTCAAAATGAAATATGTATGATGGTGAGTGGTTCCATATCATATATTCAAAAGGTAGCCATCTGCTCCTTTAGGAGCTTTAGATATAGGCTTTATAACACCTTTAACTTTTTCCCCATTCAGAAACAAAGTTTTTCAAACTGTGCATTTCTTGAAAGTCAACACTCAAATTTCATCCAAAAGGAAAAGGTTTGATGGGGGGCCAATACTCTATCAGGGGTATTCCCATTTGCCAGAAACCGCATTCAGAGCTTGTGAAATAGATATATGACGATTTCAAGCTTTGGAACTCTAAGTTTCTTAGGAGTTGAAAATGAGCATATCTTGAAAAGAGAATACACTAGCTGCTTCAAAATGAAATATGTATGATGGTGAGTGGTTCCATATCACATATTCAAAAGGTAGCCATCTGCTCCTTTAGGAGCGTTAGATATAGCCTTTATGAAACCTTTCACTTTTTCCCCATTCCGAAACAAAGTTTTTCAAACTGTGCATTTCTTGAAAGTCAACACTCAAATTTCATCCAAAAGGAAAAGGTTTGATGGGGGGCCAATACTCTATCAGGGGTAGGCCCATTTGCCAGAAACCGCATTCAGAGCTTGTGAAATAGATATATGACGATTTCAAGCTTTGGAACTCTAAGTTTCTTAGGAGTTGAAAATGAGCATATCTTGAAAAGAGAATACACTAGCTGCTTCAAAATGAAATATGTATGATGGTGAGTGGTTCCATATCATATATTCAAAAGGTAGCCATCTGCTCCTTTAGGAGCTTTAGATATAGGCTTTATAAAACCTTTCACTTTTTCCCCATTCAGAAACAAAGTTTTTCAAACTGTGCATTTCTTGAAAGTCAACACTCAAATTTCATCCAAAAGGAAAAGGTTTGATGAGGGGCCAATACTCTATCAGGGGTATGACCATTTGCCAGAAACCGCATTCAGAGCTTGTGAAATAGATATATGACGATTTCAAGCTTTGGAACTCTAAGTTTCTTAGGAGTTGAAAATGAGCATATCTTGAAAAGAGAATACACTAGCTGCTTCAAAATGAAATATGTATGATGGTGAGTGGTTCCATATCATATATTCAAAAGGTAGCCATCTGCTCCTTTAGGAGCTTTAGATATAGGCTTTATAAAACCTATAACTTTTCCCCCATTCAGAAACAAAGTTTTTCAAACTGTGCGTTTCTTGAAAGTCAACACTCAAATTTCATCCGAAAGCAAAAGGTTTGATGGTGGGCCGATACTCTATCAGGAGTAAGCCCATTTGCCAGAAACCGCAATCAGAGCATGTGAAATACATACATGACGATTTCGAGCTTTGGCACTCTAAGTTTCTTAGGAGTTGAATATGAGCATATCTTCAAGGGAGAATACACTAGCTGCTTCCAAATGAAATATGTATGATGGTGAGTGGTTCCATATCATATATTCAAAAGGTAGCCATCTGCTCCTTTAGGAGCTTTAGATATAGGCTTTATGAAACCTTTAACTTTTTCCCCATTCAGAAACAAAGTTTTTCAAACTGTGCATTTCTTGAAAGTCAACACTCAAATTTCATCCAAAAGGAAAAGGTTTGATGGGGGGCCAATACTCTATCAGGGGTATGACCATTTGCCAGAAACCGCATTCAGAGCTTGTGAAATAGATATATGACGATTTCAAGCTTTGGAACTCTAAGTTTCTTAGGAGTTGAAAATGAGCATATCTTGAAAAGAGAATACACTAGCTGCTTCAAAATGAAATATGTATGATGGTGAGTGGTTCCATATCATATATTCAAAAGGTAGCCATCTGCTCCTTTAGGAGCTTTAGATATAGGCTTTATAAAACCTTTAACTTTTTCCCCATTCAGAAACAAAGTTTTTCAAACTGTGCATTTCTTGAAAGTCAACACTCAAATTTCATCCAAAAGGAAAAGGTTTGATGAGGGGCCAATACTCTATCAGGGGTATGACCATTTGCCAGAAACCGCATTCAGAGCTTGTGAAATAGATATATGACGATTTCAAGCTTTGGAACTCTAAGTTTCTTAGGAGTTGAAAATGAGCATATCTTGAAAAGAGAATACACTAGCTGCTTCAAAATGAAATATGTATGATGGTGAGTGGTTCCATACCATATATTCAAAAGGTAGCCATCTGCTCCTTTAGGAGCTTTAGATATAGGCTTTATAAAACCTTTAACTTTTTCCCCATTCAGAAACAAAGTTTTTCAAACTGTGCATTTCTTGAAAGTCAACACTCAAATTTCATCCAAAAGGAAATGGTTTGATGGGGGGCCAATACTCTATCAGGGGTATGCCCATTTGCCAGAAACCGCATTCAGAGCTTGTGAAATAGATATATGACGATTTCAAGCTTTGGAACTCTAAGTTTCTTAGGAGTTGAAAATGAGCATATCTTGAAAAGAGAATACACTAGCTGCTTCAAAATTAAATATGTATGATGGTGAGTGGTTCCATATCATATATTCAAAAGGTAGCCATCTGCTCCTTTAGGAGCTTTAGATATAGGCTTTATAAAACCTTTCACTTTTTCCCCATTCAGAAACAAAGTTTTTCAAACTGTGCATTTCTTGAAAGTCAACACTCAAATTTCATCCAAAAGGAAAAGGTTTGATGGGGGGCCAATACTCTATCAGGGGTATGACCATTTGCCAGAAACCGCATTCAGAGCTTGTGAAATAGATATATGACGATTTCAAGCTTTGGAACTCTAAGTTTCTTAGGAGTTGAAAATGAGCATATCTTGAAAAGAGAATACACTAGCTGCTTCAAAATGAAATATGTATGATGGTGAGTGGTTCCATATCATATATTCAAAAGGTAGCCATCTGCTCCTTTAGGAGCTTTAGATATAGGCTTTATAAAACCTATAACTTTTCCCCCATTCAGAAACAAAGTTTTTCAAACTGTGCGTTTCTTGAAAGTCAACACTCAAATTTCATCCGAAAGGAAAAGGTTTGATGGTGGGCCGATACTCTATCAGGAGTAAGCCCATTTGCCAGAAACCGCAATCAGAGCATGTGAAATACATACATGACGATTTCGAGCTTTGGCACTCTAAGTTTCTTAGGAGTTGAATATGAGCATATCTTCAAGGGAGAATACACTAGCTGCTTCCAAATGAAATATGTATGATGGTGAGTGGTTCCATATCATATATTCAAAAGGTAGCCATCTGCTCCTTTAGGAGCTTTAGATATAGGCTTTATAAAACCTTTAACTTTTTCCCCATTCAGAAACAAAGTTTTTCAAACTGTGCATTTCTTGAAAGTCAACACTCAAATTTCATCCAAAAGGAAAAGGTTTGATGGGGGGCCAATACTCTATCAGGGGTATGCCCATTTGCCAGAAACCGCATTCAGAGCTTGTGAAATAGATATATGACGATTTCAAGCTTTGGAACTCTAAGTTTCTTAGGAGTTGAAAATGAGCATATCTTGAAAAGAGAATACACTAGCTGCTTCAAAATGAAATATGTATGATGGTGAGTGGTTCCATATCACATATTCAAAAGGTAGCCATCTGCTCCTTTAGGAGCTTTAGATATAGGCTTTATGAAACCTTTAACTTTTTCCCCATTCCGAAACAAAGTTTTTCAAACTGTGCATTTCTTGAAAGTCAACACTCAAATTTCATCCAAAAGGAAAAGGTTTGATGGGGGGCCAATACTCTATCAGGGGTAGGCCCATTTGCCAGAAACCGCATTCAGAGCTTGTGAAATAGATATATGACGATTTCAAGCTTTGGAACTCTAAGTTTCTTAGGAGTTGAAAATGAGCATATCTTGAAAAGAGAATACACTAGCTGCTTCAAAATTAAATATGTATGATGGTGAGTGGTTCCATATCATATATTCAAAAGGTAGCCATCTGCTCCTTTAGGAGCTTTAGATATAGGCTTTATAAAACCTTTCACTTTTTCCCCATTCAGAAACAAAGTTTTTCAAACTGTGCATTTCTTGAAAGTCAACACTCAAATTTCATCCAAAAGGAAAAGGTTTGATGGGGGGCCAATACTCTATCAGGGGTATGACCATTTGCCAGAAACCGCATTCAGAGCTTGTGAAATAGATATATGACGATTTCAAGCTTTGGAACTCTAAGTTTCTTAGGAGTTGAAAATGAGCATATCTTGAAAAGAGAATACACTAGCTGCTTCAAAATGAAATATGTATGATGGTGAGTGGTTCCATATCATATATTCAAAAGGTAGCCATCTGCTCCTTTAGGAGCTTTAGATATAGGCTTTATAAAACCTTTAACTTTTTCCCCATTCAGAAACAAAGTTTTTCAAACTGTGCATTTCTTGAAAGTCAACACTCAAATTTCATCCAAAAGGAAAAGGTTTGATGGGGGGCCAATACTCTATCAGGGGTATTCCCATTTGCCAGAAACCGCATTCAGAGCTTGTGAAATAGATATATGACGATTTCAAGCTTTGGAACTCTAAGTTTCTTAGGAGTTGAAAATGAGCATATCTTGAAAAGAGAATACACTAGCTGCTTCAAAATGAAATATGTATGATGGTGAGTGGTTCCATATCACATATTCAAAAGGTAGCCATCTGCTCCTTTAGGAGCTTTAGATATAGCCTTTATGAAACCTTTAACTTTTTCCCCATTCCGAAACAAAGTTTTTCAAACTGTGCATTTCTTGAAAGTCAACACTCAAATTTCATCCAAAAGGAAAAGGTTTGATGGGGGGCCAATACTCTATCAGGGGTAGGCCCATTTGCCAGAAACCGCATTCAGAGCTTGTGAAATAGATATATGACGATTTCAAGCTTTGGAACTCTAAGTTTCTTAGGAGTTGAAAATGAGCATATCTTGAAAAGAGAATACACTAGCTGCTTCAAAATGAAATATGTATGATGGTGAGTGGTTCCATATCATATATTCAAAAGGTAGCCATCTGCTCCTTTAGGAGCTTTAGATATAGGCTTTATAAAACCTTTCACTTTTTCCCCATTCAGAAACAAAGTTTTTCAAACTGTGCATTTCTTGAAAGTCAACACTCAAATTTCATCCAAAAGGAAAAGGTTTGATGGGGGGCCAATGCTCTATCAGGGGTATGACCATTTGCCAGAAACCGCATTCAGAGCTTGTGAAATAGATATATGACGATTTCAAGCTTTGGAACTCTAAGTTTCTTAGGAGTTGAAAATGAGCATATCTTGAAAAGAGAATACACTAGCTGCTTCAAAATGAAATATGTATGATGGTGAGTGGTTCCATATCATATATTCAAAAGGTAGCCATCTGCTCCTTTAGGAGCATTAGATATAGGCTTTATAAAACCTATAACTTTTCCCCCATTCAGAAACAAAGTTTTTCAAACTGTGCGTTTCTTGAAAGTCAACACTCAAATTTCATCCGAAAGGAAAAGGTTTGATGGTGGGCCGATACTCTATCAGGAGTAAGCCCATTTGCCAGAAACCGCAATCAGAGCATGTGAAATAGATATATGACGATTTCAAGCTTTGGAACTCTAAGTTTCTTAGGAGTTGAAAATGAGCATATCTTGAAAAGAGAATACACTAGCTGCTTCAAAATGAAATATGTATGATGGTGAGTGGTTCCATATCATATATTCAAAAGGTAGCCATCTGCTCCTTTAGGAGCTTTAGATATAGGCTTTATAAAACCTTTAACTTTTTCCCCATTTAGAAACAAAGTTTTTCAAACTGTGCATTTCTTGAAAGTCAACACTCAAATTTCATCCAAAAGGAAAAGGTTTGATGGGGGGCCAATACTCTATCAGGGGTAGGCCCATTTGCCAGAAACCGCATTCAGAGCTTGTGAAATAGATATATGACGATTTCAAGCTTTGGAACTCTAAGTTTCTTAGGAGTTGAAAATGAGCATATCTTGAAAAGAGAATACACTAGCTGCTTCAAAATTAAATATGTATGATGGTGAGTGGTTCCATATCATATATTCAAAAGGTAGCCATCTGCTCCTTTAGGAGCTTTAGATATAGGCTTTATAAAACCTTTCACTTTTTCCCCATTCAGAAACAAAGTTTTTCAAACTGTGCATTTCTTGAAAGTCAACACTCAAATTTCATCCAAAAGGAAAAGGTTTGATGGGGGGCCAATACTCTATCAGGGGTATGACCATTTGCCAGAAACCGCATTCAGAGCTTGTGAAATAGATATATGACGATTTCAAGCTTTGGAACTCTAAGTTTCTTAGGAGTTGAAAATGAGCATATCTTGAAAAGAGAATACACTAGCTGCTTCAAAATGAAATATGTATGATGGTGAGTGGTTCCATATCATATATTCAAAAGGTAGCCATCTGCTCCTTTAGGAGCTTTAGATATAGGCTTTATAAAACCTTTAACTTTTTCCCCATTCAGAAACAAAGTTTTTCAAACTGTGCATTTCTTGAAAGTCAACACTCAAATTTCATCCAAAAGGAAAAGGTTTGATGGGGGGCCAATACTCTATCAGGGGTATTCCCATTTGCCAGAAACCGCATTCAGAGCTTGTGAAATAGATATATGACGATTTCAAGCTTTGGAACTCTAAGTTTCTTAGGAGTTGAAAATGAGCATATCTTGAAAAGAGAATACACTAGCTGCTTCAAAATGAAATATGTATGATGGTGAGTGGTTCCATATCACATATTCAAAAGGTAGCCATCTGCTCCTTTAGGAGCTTTAGATATAGCCTTTATGAAACCTTTAACTTTTTCCCCATTCCGAAACAAAGTTTTTCAAACTGTGCATTTCTTGAAAGTCAACACTCAAATTTCATCCAAAAGGAAAAGGTTTGATGGGGGGCCAATACTCTATCAGGGGTAGGCCCATTTGCCAGAAACCGCATTCAGAGCTTGTGAAATAGATATATGACGATTTCAAGCTTTGGAACTCTAAGTTTCTTAGGAGTTGAAAATGAGCATATCTTGAAAAGAGAATACACTAGCTGCTTCAAAATGAAATATGTATGATGGTGAGTGGTTCCATATCATATATTCAAAAGGTAGCCATCTGCTCCTTTAGGAGCTTTAGATATAGGCTTTATAAAACCTTTCACTTTTTCCCCATTCAGAAACAAAGTTTTTCAAACTGTGCATTTCTTGAAAGTCAACACTCAAATTTCATCCAAAAGGAAAAGGTTTGATGGGGGGCCAATGCTCTATCAGGGGTATGACCATTTGCCAGAAACCGCATTCAGAGCTTGTGAAATAGATATATGACGATTTCAAGCTTTGGAACTCTAAGTTTCTTAGGAGTTGAAAATGAGCATATCTTGAAAAGAGAATACACTAGCTGCTTCAAAATGAAATATGTATGATGGTGAGTGGTTCCATATCATATATTCAAAAGGTAGCCATCTGCTCCTTTAGGAGCTTTAGATATAAGCTTTATAAAACCTTTACCTTTTCCCGCATTCAGAAACAAAGTTTTTCAAACTGTGCGTTTCTTGAAAGTCAACACTCAAATTTCATCCAAAAGGAAAAGGTTTGATGGTGGGCCGATACTCTATCAGGAGTAAGCCCATTTGCCAGAAACCGCAATCAGAGCATGTGAAATACATACATGACGATTTCGAGCTTTGGCACTCTAAGTTTCTTAGGAGTTGAATATGAGCATATCTTCAAGGGAGAATACACTAGCTGCTTCCAAATGAAATATGTATGATGGTGAGTGGTTCCATATCATATATTCAAAAGGTAGCCATCTGCTCCTTTAGGAGCTTTAGATATAGGCTTTATAAAACCTTTAACTCTTTCCCCATTCCGAAACAAAGTTTTTCAAACTGTGCATTTCTTGAAAGTCAACACTCAAATTTCATCCAAAAGGAAAAGGTTTGATGGGGGGCCAATACTCTATCAGGGGTATGCCCATTTGCCAGAAACCGCATTCAGAGCTTGTGAAATAGATATATGACGATTTCAAGCTTTGGAACTCTAAGTTTCTTAGGAGTTGAAAATGAGCATATCTTGAAAAGAGAATACACTAGCTGCTTCAAAATGAAATATGTATGATGGTGAGTGGTTCCATATCACATATTCAAAAGGTAGCCATCTGCTCCTTTAGGAGCTTTAGATATAGGCTTTATGAAACCTTTAACTTTTTCCCCATTCCGAAACAAAGTTTTTCAAACTGTGCATTTCTTGAAAGTCAACACTCAAATTTCATCCAAAAGGAAAAGGTTTGATGGGGGGCCAATACTCTATCAGGGGTAGGCCCATTTGCCAGAAACCGCATTCAGAGCTTGTGAAGTAGATATATGACGATTTCAAGCTTTGGAACTCTAAGTTTCTTAGGAGTTGAAAATGAGCATATCTTGAAAAGAGAATACACTAGCTGCAAAATGAAATATGTATGATGGTGAGTGGTTCCATATCATATATTCAAAAGGTAGCCATCTGCTCCTTTAGGAGCTTTAGATATAGGCTTTATAAAACCTTTCACTTTTTCCCCATTCAGAAACAAAGTTTTTCAAACTGTGCATTTCTTGAAAGTCAACACTCAAATTTCATCCAAAAGGAAAAGGTTTGATGGGGGGCCAATACTCTATCAGGGGTATGACCATTTGCCAGAAACCGCATTCAGAGCTTGTGAAATAGATATATGACGATTTCAAGCTTTGGAACTCTAAGTTTCTTAGGAGTTGAAAATGAGCATATCTTGAAAAGAGAATACACTAGCTGCTTCAAAATGAAATATGTATGATGGTGAGTGGTTCCATATCATATATTCAAAAGGTAGCCATCTGCTCCTTTAGGAGCTTTAGATATAGGCTTTATAAAACCTATAACTTTTCCCCCATTCAGAAACAAAGTTTTTCAAACTGTGCGTTTCTTGAAAGTCAACACTCAAATTTCATCCGAAAGGAAAAGGTTTGATGGTGGGCCGATACTCTATCAGGAGTAAGCCCATTTGCCAGAAACCGCAATCAGAGCATGTGAAATACATACATGACGATTTCGAGCTTTGGCACTCTAAGTTTCTTAGGAGTTGAATATGAGCATATCTTCAAGGGAGAATACACTAGCTGCTTCCAAATGAAATATGTTGATGGTGAGTGGTTCCATATCATATATTCAAAAGGTAGCCATCTGCTCCTTTAGGAGCTTTAGATATAGGCTTTATAAAACCTTTAACTTTTTCCCCATTTAGAAACAAAGTTTTTCAAACTGTGCATTTCTTGAAAGTCAACACTCAAATTTCATCCAAAAGGAAAAGGTTTGATGGGGGGCCAATACTCTATCAGGGGTATGACCATTTGCCAGAAACCGCATTCAGAGCTTGTGAAATAGATATATGACGATTTCAAGCTTTGGAACTCTAAGTTTCTTAGGAGTTGAAAATGAGCATATCTTGAAAAGAGAATACACTAGCTGCTTCAAAATGAAATATGTATGATGGTGAGTGGTTCCATATCATATATTCAAAAGGTAGCCATCTGCTCCTTTAGGAGCTTTAGATATAGGCTTTATGAAACCTTTAACTTTTTCCCCATTCAGAAACAAAGTTTTTCAAACTGTGCATTTCTTGAAAGTCAACACTCAAATTTCATCCGAAAGGAAAAGGTTTGATGGTGGGCCGATACTCTATCAGGAGTAAGCCCATTTGCCAGAAACCGCAATCAGAGCATGTGAAATACATACATGACGATTTCGAGCTTTGGCACTCTAAGTTTCTTAGGAGTTGAATATGAGCATATCTTCAAGGGAGAATACACTAGCTGCTTCCAAATGAAATATGTATGATGGTGAGTGGTTCCATATCATATATTCAAAAGGTAGCCATCTGCTCCTTTAGGAGCTTTAGATATAGGCTTTATGAAACCTTTAACTTTTTCCCCATTCAGAAACAATGTTTTTCAAACTGTGCATTTCTTGAAAGTCAACACTCAAATTTCATCCAAAAGGAAAAGGTTTGATGGGGGGCCAATACTCTATCAGGGGTATGCCCATTTGCCAGAAACCGCATTCAGAGCTTGTGAAATAGATATATGACGATTTCAAGCTTTGGAACTCTAAGTTTCTTAGGAGTTGAAAATGAGCATATCTTGAAAAGAGAATACACTAGCTGCTTCAAAATGAAATATGTATGATGGTGAGTGGTTCCATATCATATATTCAAAAGGTAGCCATCTGCTCCTTTAGGAGCTTTAGATATAGGCTTTATAAAACCTTACCTTTCCCGCATTCAGAAACAAAGTTTTTCAAACTGTGCGTTTCTTGAAAGTCAACACTCAAATTTCATCCGAAAGGAAAAGGTTTGATGGTGGGCCGATACTCTATCAGGAGTAAGCCCATTTGCCAGAAACCGCAATCAGAGCATGTGAAATACATACATGACGATTTCCAGCTTTGGCACTCTAAGTTTCTTAGGAGTTGAATATGAGCATATCTTCAAGGGAGAATACACTAGCTGCTTCCAAATGAAATATGTATGATGGTGAGTGGTTCCATATCATATATTCAAAAGGTAGCCATCTGCTCCTTTAGGAGCTTTAGATATAGGCTTTATAAAACCTTTAATTTTTTCCCCATTCAGAAACAAAGTTTTTCAAACTGTGCATTTCTTGAAAGTCAACACTCAAATTTCTTCCAAAATGAAAAGGTTTGATGGGGGGCCAATACTCTATCAGGGGTATGCCCATTTGCCAGAAACCGCATTCAGAGCTTGTGAAATAGATATATGACGATTTCAAGCTTTGGAACTCTAAGTTTCTTAGGAGTTGAAAATGAGCATATCTTGAAAAGAGAATACACTAGCTGCTTCAAAATGAAATATGTATGATGGTGAGTGGTTCCATATCACATATTCAAAAGGTAGCCATCTGCTCCTTTAGGAGCTTTAGATATAGGCTTTATGAAACCTTTAACTTTTTCCCCATTCCGAAACAAAGTTTTTCAAACTGTGCATTTCTTGAAAGTCAACACTCAAATTTCATCCAAAAGGAAAAGGTTTGATGGGGGGCCAATACTCTATCAGGGGTAGGCCCATTTGCCAGAAACCGCATTCAGAGCTTGTGAAATAGATATATGACGATTTCAAGCTTTGGAACTCTAAGTTTCTTAGGAGTTGAAAATGAGCATATCTTGAAAAGAGAATACACTAGCTGCTTCAAAATGAAATATGTATGATGGTGAGTGGTTCCATATCACATATTCAAAAGGTAGCCATCTGCTCCTTTAGGAGCTTTAGATATAGGCTTTATAAAACCTTTAACTTTTTCCCCATTCCGAAACAAAGTTTTTCAAACTGTGCATTTCTTGAAAGTCAACACTCAAATTTCATCCAAAAGGAAAAGGTTTGATGGGGGGCCAATACTCTATCAGGGGTAGGCCCATTTGCCAGAAACCGCATTCAGAGCTTGTGAAATAGATATATGACGATTTCAAGCTTTGGAACTCTAAGTTTCTTAGGAGTTGAAAATGAGCATATCTTGAAAAGAGAATACACTAGCTGCTTCAAAATGAAATATGTATGATGGTGAGTGGTTCCATATCATATATTCAAAAGGTAGCCATCTGCTCCTTTAGGAGCTTTAGATATAGGCTTTATAAAACCTTTAACTTTTTCCCCATTTAGAAACAAAGTTTTTCAAACTGTGCATTTCTTGAAAGTCAACACTCAAATTTCATCCAAAAGGAAAAGGTTTGATGGGGGGCCAATACTCTATCAGGGGTATGACCATTTGCCAGAAACCGCATTCAGAGCTTGTGAAATAGATATATGACGATTTCAAGCTTTGGAACTCTAAGTTTCTTAGGAGTTGAAAATGAGCATATCTTGAAAAGAGAATACACTAGCTGCTTCAAAATGAAATATGTATGATGGTGAGTGGTTCCATATCATATATTCAAAAGGTAGCCATCTGCTCCTTTAGGAGCTTTAGATATAGGCTTTATGAAACCTTTAACTTTTTCCCCATTCAGAAACAAAGTTTTTCAAACTGTGCATTTCTTGAAAGTCAACACTCAAATTTCATCCAAAAGGAAAAGGTTTGATGGGGGGCCAATACTCTATCAGGGGTATGCTCATTTGCCAGAAACCGCATTCAGAGCTTGTGAAATAGATATATGACGATTTCAAGCTTTGGAACTCTAAGTTTCTTAGGAGTTGAAAATGAGCATATCTTGAAAAGAGAATACACTAGCTGCTTCAAAATGAAATATGTATGATGGTGAGTGGTTCCATATCATATATTCAAAAGGTAGCCATCTGCTCCTTTAGGAGCTTTAGATATAGGCTTTATAAAACCTTACCTTTCCCGCATTCAGAAACAAAGTTTTTCAAACTGTGCGTTTCTTGAAAGTCAACACTCAAATTTCATCCGAAAGGAAAAGGTTTGATGGTGGGCCGATACTCTATCAGGAGTAAGCCCATTTGCCAGAAACCGCAATCAGAGCATGTGAAATACATACATGACGATTTCGAGCTTTGGCACTCTAAGTTTCTTAGGAGTTGAATATGAGCATATCTTCAAGGGAGAATACACTAGCTGCTTCCAAATGAAATATGTATGATGGTGAGTGGTTCCATATCATATATTCAAAAGGTAGCCATCTGCTCCTTTAGGAGCTTTAGATATAGGCTTTATAAAACCTTTAATTTTTTCCCCATTCAGAAACAAAGTTTTTCAAACTGTGCATTTCTTGAAAGTCAACACTCAAATTTCATCCAAAAGGAAAAGGTTTGATGGGGGGCCAATACTCTATCAGGGGTATGCCCATTTGCCAGAAACCGCATTCAGAGCTTGTGAAATAGATATATGACGATTTCAAGCTTTGGAACTCTAAGTTTCTTAGGAGTTGAAAATGAGCATATCTTGAAAAGAGAATAGACTAGCTGCTTCAAAATGAAATATGTATGATGGTGAGTGGTTCCATATCACATATTCAAAAGGTAGCCATCTGCTCCTTTAGGAGCTTTAGATATAGGCTTTATAAAACCTTTACCTTTTCCCGCATTCAGAAACAAAGTTTTTCAAACTGTGCATTTCTTGAAAGTCAACACTCAAATTTCATCCAAAAGGAAAAGGTTTGATGGGGGGCCAATACTCTATCAGGAGTATGCCCATTTGCCAGAAACCGCATTCAGAGCTTGTGAAATAGATATATGACGATTTCAAGCTTTGGAACTTAAGTTTCTTTGGAGTTGAAAATGAGCATATCTTGAAAAGAGAATACACTAGCTGCTTCAAAATGAAATATGTATGATGGTGAGTGGTTCCATATCACATATTCAAAAGGTAGCCATCTGCTCCTTTAGGAGCTTTAGATATAGGCTTTATGAAACCTTTAACTTTTTCCCCATTCCGAAACAAAGTTTTTCAAACTGTGCATTTCTTGAAAGTCAACACTCAAATTTCATCCAAAAGGAAAAGGTTTGATGGGGGGCCAATACTCTATCAGGGGTAGGCCCATTTGCCAGAAACCGCATTCAGAGCTTGTGAAATAGATATATGACGATTTCAAGCTTTGGAACTCTAAGTTTCTTAGGAGTTGAAAATGAGCATATCTTGAAAAGAGAATACACTAGCTGCTTCAAAATGAAATATGTATGATGGTGAGTGGTTCCATATCACATATTCAAAAGGTAGCCATCTGCTCCTTTAGGAGCTTTAGATATAGGCTTTATGAAACCTTTAACTTTTTCCCCATTCCGAAACAAAGTTTTTCAAACTGTGCATTTCTTGAAAGTCAACACTCAAATTTCATCCAAAAGGAAAAGGTTTGATGGGGGGCCAATACTCTATCAGGGGTAGGCCCATTTGCCAGAAACCGCATTCAGAGCTTGTGAAATAGATATATGACGATTTCAAGCTTTGGAACTCTAAGTTTCTTAGGAGTTGAAAATGAGCATATCTTGATAAGAGAATACACTAGCTGCTTCAAAATTAAATATGTATGATGGTGAGTGGTTCCATATCATATATTCAAAAGGTAGCCATCTGCTCCTTTAGGAGCTTTAGATATAGGCTTTATAAAACCTTTCACTTTTTCCCCATTCAGAAACAAAGTTTTTCAAACTGTGCATTTCTTGAAAGTCAACACTCAAATTTCATCCAAAAGGAAAAGGTTTGATGGGGGGCCAATACTCTATCAGTGGTATGACCATTTGCCAGAAACCGCATTCAGAGCTTGTGAAATAGATATATGACGATTTCAAGCTTTGGAACTCTAAGTTTCTTAGGAGTTGAAAATGAGCATATCTTGAAAAGAGAATACACTAGCTGCTTCAAAATGAAATATGTATGATGGTGAGTGGTTCCATATCACATATTCAAAAGGTAGCCATCTGCTCCTTTAGGAGCTTTAGATATAGGCTTTATAAAACCTTTAACTTTTTCCCCATTCCGAAACAAAGTTTTTCAAACTGTGCATTTCTTGAAAGTCAACACTCAAATTTCATCCAAAAGGAAAAGGTTTGATGGGGGGCCAATACTCTATCAGGGGTAGGCCCATTTGCCAGAAACCGCATTCAGAGCTTGTGAAATAGATATATGACGATTTCAAGCTTTGGAACTCTAAGTTTCTTAGGAGTTGAAAATGAGCATATCTTGAAAAGAGAATACACTAGCTGCTTCAAAATGAAATATGTATGATGGTGAGTGGTTCCATATCATATATTCAAAAGGTAGCCATCTGCTCCTTTAGGAGCTTTAGATATAGGCTTTATAAAACCTTTAACTTTTTCCCCATTTAGAAACAAAGTTTTTCAAACTGTGCATTTCTTGAAAGTCAACACTCAAATTTCATCCAAAAGGAAAAGGTTTGATGGGGGGCCAATACTCTATCAGGGGTAAGCCCATTTGCCAGAAACCGCATTCAGAGCTTGTGAAATAGATATATGACGATTTCAAGCTTTGGAACTCTAAGTTTCTTAGGAGTTGAATATGAGCATATCTTCAAGGGAGAATACACTAGCTGCTTCAAAATGAAATATGTATGATGGTGAGTGGTTCCATATCATATATTCAAAAGGTAGCCATCTGCTCCTTTAGGAGCTTTAGATATAGGCTTTATAAAACCTTTACCTTTTCCCGCATTCAGAAACAAAGTTTTTCAAGCTGTGCGTTTCTTGAAAGTCAACACTCAAATTTCATCAAAAAGGAAAAGGTTTGATGGTGGGCCGATACTCTATCAGGAGTAAGCCCATTTGCCAGAAACCGCATTCAGAACCTGTGAAATAGATTTATGACGATTTCGAGCTTTGGCACTCTAAGTTTCTTAGGAGTTGAATATGAGCATATCTTCAAGGGAGAATACACTAGCTGCTTCCAAATGAAATATGTATGATGGTGAGTGGTTCCATATCATATATTCAAAAGGTAGCCATCTGCTCCTTTAGGAGCTTTAGATATAGGCTTTATAAAACCTTTAACTTTTTCCCCATTCAGAAACAAAGTTTTTCAAACTGTGCATTTCTTGAAAGTCAACACTCAAATTTCATCCAAAAGGAAAAGGTTTGATGGGGGGCCAATACTCTATCAGGGGTATGACCATTTGCCAGAAACCGCATTCAGAGCTTGTGAAATAGATATATGACGATTTCAAGCTTTGGAACTCTAAGTTTCTTAGGAGTTGAAAATGAGCATATCTTGAAAAGAGAATACACTAGCTGCTTCAAAATGAAATATGTATGATGGTGAGTGGTTCCATATCACATATTCAAAAGGTAGCCATCTGCTCCTTTAGGAGCTTTAGATATAGGCTTTATGAAACCTTTAACTTTTTCCCCATTCCGAAACAAAGTTTTTCAAACTGTGCATTTCTTGAAAGTCAACACTCAAATTTCATCCAAAAGGAAAAGGTTTGATGGGGGGGCCAATACTCTATCAGGGGTAGGCCCATTTGCCAGAAACCGCATTCAGAGCTTGTGAAATAGATATATGACGATTTCAAGCTTTGGAACTCTAAGTTTCTTAGGAGTTGAAAATGAGCATATCTTGAAAAGAGAATACACTAGCTGCTTCAAAATTAAATATGTATGATGGTGAGTGGTTCCATATCATATATTCAAAAGGTAGCCATCTGCTCCTTTAGGAGCTTTAGATATAGGCTTTATAAAACCTTTACTTTTTCCCCATTCAGAAACAAAGTTTTTCAAACTGTGCATTTCTTGAAAGTCAACACTCAAATTTCATCAAAAAGGAAAAGGTTTGATGGTGGGCCGATACTCTATCAGGAGTAAGCCCATTTGCCAGAAACCGCATTCAGAACCTGTGAAATAGATTTATGACGATTTCGAGCTTTGGCACTAAGTTTCTTAGGAGTTGAACATGAGCATATCTTCAAGGGAGAATACACTAGCTGCTTCAAAATTAAATATGTATGATGGTGAGTGGTTCCATATCATATATTCAAAAGGTAGCCATCTACTCCTTTAGGAGCTTTAGATATAGGCTTTATAAAACCTTTCACTTTTTCCCCATTCAGAAACAAAGTTTTTCAAACTGTGCATTTCTTGAAAGTCAACACTCAAATTTCATCCAAAAGTAAAAGGTTTGATGGGGGGCCAATACTCTATCAGGGGTATGACCATTTGCCAGAAACCGCATTCAGAGCTTGTGAAATAGATATATGACGATTTCAAGCTTTGGAACTCTAAGTTTCTTAGGAGTTGAAAATGAGCATATCTTGAAAAGAGAATACACTAGCTGCTTCAAAATGAAATATGTATGATGGTGAGTGGTTCCATATCACATATTCAAAAGGTAGCCATCTGCTCCTTTAGGAGCTTTAGATATAGGCTTTATAAAACCTTTAACTTTTTCCCCATTCCGAAACAAAGTTTTTCAAACTGTGCATTTCTTGAAAGTCAACACTCAAATTTCATCCAAAAGGAAAAGGTTTGATGGGGGGCCAATACTCTATCAGGGGTAGGCCCATTTGCCAGAAACCGCATTCAGAGCTTGTGAAATAGATATATGACGATTTCAAGCTTTGGAACTCTAAGTTTCTTAGGAGTTGAAAATGAGCATATCTTGAAAAGAGAATACACTAGCTGCTTCAAAATGAAATATGTATGATGGTGAGTGGTTCCATATCATATATTCAAAAGGTAGCCATCTGCTCCTTTAGGAGCTTTAGATATAGGCTTTATAAAACCTTTAACTTTTTCCCCATTTAGAAACAAAGTTTTTCAAACTGTGCATTTCTTGAAAGTCAACACTCAAATTTCATCCAAAAGGAAAAGGTTTGATGGGGGGCCAATACTCTATCAGGGGTATGACCATTTGCCAGAAACCGCATTCAGAGCTTGTGAAATAGATATATGACGATTTCAAGCTTTGGAACTCTAAGTTTCTTAGGAGTTGAAAATGAGCATATCTTGAAAAGAGAATACACTAGCTGCTTCAAAATGAAATATGTATGATGGTGAGTGGTTCCATATCATATATTCAAAAGGTAGCCATCTGCTCCTTTAGGAGCTTTAGATATAGGCTTTATAAAACCTATAACTTTTCCCCCATTCAGAAACAAAGTTTTTCAAACTGTGCGTTTCTTGAAAGTCAACACTCAAATTTCATCCGAAAGGAAAAGGTTTGATGGTGGGCCGATACTCTATCAGGAGTAAGCCCATTTGCCAGAAACCGCAATCAGAGCATGTGAAATACATACATGACGATTTCGAGCTTTGGCACTCTAAGTTTCTTAGGAGTTGAATATGAGCATATCTTCAAGGGAGAATACACTAGCTGCTTCCAAATGAAATATGTATGATGGTGAGTGGTTCCATATCATATATTCAAAAGGTAGCCATCTGCTCCTTTAGGAGCTTTAGATATAGGCTTTATGAAACCTTTAACTTTTTCCCCATTCAGAAACAAAGTTTTTCAAACTGTGCATTTCTTGAAAGTCAACACTCAAATTTCATCCGAAAGGAAAAGGTTTGATGGTGGGCCAATACTCTATCAGGGGTAGGCCCATTTGCCAGAAACCGCATTCAGAGCTTGTGAAATAGATATATGACGATTTCAAGCTTTGGAACTCTGTTTCTTAGGAGTTGAAAATGAGCATATCTTGAAAAGAGAATACACTAGCTGCTTCAAAATTAAATATGTATGATGGTGAGTGGTTCCATATCATATATTCAAAAGGTAGCCATCTGCTCCTTTAGGAGCTTTAGATATAGGCTTTATAAAACCTTTCACTTTTTCCCCATTCAGAAACAAAGTTTTTTAAACTGTGCATTTCTTGAAAGTCAACACTCAAATTTCATCCAAAAGGAAAAGGTTTGATGGGGGGCCAATACTCTATCAGGGGTATGACCATTTGCCAGAAACCGCATTCAGAGCTTGTGAAATAGATATATGACGATTTCAAGCTTTGGAACTCTAAGTTTCTTAGGAGTTGAAAATGAGCATATCTTGAAAAGAGAATACACTAGCTGCTTCAAAATGAAATATGTATGATGGTGAGTGGTTCCATATCATATATTCAAAAGGTAGCCATCTGCTCCTTTAGGAGCTTTAGATACAGGCTTTATAAAACCTATAACTTTTCCCCCATTCAGAAACAAAGTTTTTCAAACTGTGCGTTTCTTGAAAGTCAACACTCAAATTTCATCCGAAAGGAAAAGGTTTGATGGTGGGCCGATACTCTATCAGGAGTAAGCCCATTTGCCAGAAACCGCAATCAGAGCATGTGAAATACATACATGACGATTTCGAGCTTTGGCACTCTAAGTTTCTTAGGAGTTGAATATGAGCATATCTTCAAGGGAGAATACACTAGCTGCTTCCAAATGAAATATGTATGATGGTGAGTGGTTCCATATCATATATTCAAAAGGTAGCCATCTGCTCCTTTAGGAGCTTTAGATATAGGCTTTATGAAACCTTTAACTTTTTCCCCATTCAGAAACAAAGTTTTTCAAACTGTGCATTTCTTGAAAGTCAACACTCAAATTTCATCCAAAAGGAAAAGGTTTGATGGGAGGCCAATACTCTATCAGGGGTATGCCCATTTGCCAGAAACCGCATTCAGAGCTTGTGAAATAGATATATGACGATTTCAAGCTTTGGAACTCTAAGTTTCTTAGGAGTTGAAAATGAGCATATCTTGAAAAGAGAATACACTAGCTGCTTCAAAATGAAATATGTATGATGGTGAGTGGTTCCATATCATATATTCAAAAGGTAGCCATCTGCTCCTTTAGGAGCTTTAGATATAGGCTTTATAAAACCTTACCTTTCCCGCATTCAGAAACAAAGTTTTTCAAACTGTGCGTTTCTTGAAAGTCAACACTCAAATTTCATCCAAAAGGAAAAGGTTTGATGGGGGGCCAATACTCTATCAGGGGTATGCCCATTTGCCAGAAACCGCATTCAGAGCTTGTGAAATAGATATATGACGATTTCAAGCTTTGGAACTCTAAGTTTCTTAGGAGTTGAAAATGAGCATATCTTGAAAAGAGAATACACTAGCTGCTTCAAAATGAAATATGTATGATGGTGAGTGGTTCCATATCACATATTCAAAAGGTAGCCATCTGCTCCTTTAGGAGCTTTAGATATAGGCTTTATAAAACCTATAACTTTTCCCCCATTCAGAAACAAAGTTTTTCAAACTGTGCGTTTCTTGAAAGTCAACACTCAAATTTCATCCGAAAGGAAAAGGTTTGATGGTGGGCCGATACTCTATCAGGAGTAAGCCCATTTGCCAGAAACCGCAATCAGAGCATGTGAAATACATACATGACGATTTCGAGCTTTGGCACTCTAAGTTTCTTAGGAGTTGAAATGAGCATATCTTCAAGGGAGAATACACTAGCTGCTTCCAAATGAAATATGTATGATGGTGAGTGGTTCCATATCATATATTCAAAAGGTAGCCATCTGCTCCTTTAGGAGCTTTAGATATAGGCTTTATGAAACCTTTAACTTTTTCCCCATTCAGAAACAAAGTTTTTCAAACTGTGCATTTCTTGAAAGTCAACACTCAAATTTCATCCAAAAGGAAAAGGTTTGATGGGGGGCCAATACTCTATCAGGGGTATGCTCATTTGCCAGAAACCGCATTCAGAGCTTGTGAAATAGATATATGACGATTTCAAGCTTTGGAACTCTAAGTTTCTTAGGAGTTGAAAATGAGCATATCTTGAAAAGAGAATACACTAGCTGCTTCAAAATGAAATATGTATGATGGTGAGTGGTTCCATATCATATATTCAAAAGGTAGCCATCTGCTCCTTTAGGAGCTTTAGATATAGGCTTTATAAAACCTTACCTTTCCCGCATTCAGAAACAAAGTTTTTCAAACTGTGCGTTTCTTGAAAGTCAACACTCAAATTTCATCCGAAAGGAAAAGGTTTGATGGTGGGCCGATACTCTATCAGGAGTAAGCCCATTTGCCAGAAACCGCAATCAGAGCATGTGAAATACATACATGACGATTTCGAGCTTTGGCACTCTAAGTTTCTTAGGAGTTGAATATGAGCATATCTTCAAGGGAGAATACACTAGCTGCTTCCAAATGAAATATGTATGGTGGTGAGTGGTTCCATATCATATATTCAAAAGGTAGCCATCTGCTCCTTTAGGAGCTTTAGATATAGGCTTTATGAAACCTTTAACTTTTTCCCCATTCAGAAACAATGTTTTTCAAACTGTGCATTTCTTGAAAGTCAACACTCAAATTTCATCCAAAAGGAAAAGGTTTGATGGGGGGCCAATACTCTATCAGGGGTATGCCCATTTGCCAGAAACCGCATTCAGAGCTTGTGAAAAAGATATATGACGATTTCAAGCTTTGGAACTCTAAGTTTCTTAGGAGTTGAAAATGAGCATATCTTGAAAAGAGAATACACTAGCTGCTTCAAAATGAAATATGTATGATGGTGAGTGGTTCCATATCACATATTCAAAAGGTAGCCATCTGCTCCTTTAGGAGCTTTAGATATAGGCTTTATGAAACCTTTAACTCTTTCCCCATTCCGAAACAAAGTTTTTCAAACTGTGCATTTCTTGAAAGTCAACACTCAAATTTCATCCAAAAGGAAAAGGTTTGATGGGGGGCCAATACTCTATCAGGGGTAGGCCCATTTGCCAGAAACCGCATTCAGAGCTTGTGAAATAGATATATGACGATTTCAAGTTTGGAACTCTAAGTTTCTTAGGAGTTGAAAATGAGCATATCTTGAAAAGAGAATACACTAGCTGCTTCAAAATGAAATATGTATGATGGTGAGTGGTTCCATATCATATATTCAAAAGGTAGCCATCTGCTCCTTTAGGAGCTTTAGATATAGGCTTTATAAAACCTTACCTTTCCCGCATTCAGAAACAAAGTTTGTCAAACTGTGCGTTTCTTGAAAGTCAACACTCAAATTTCATCCGAAAGGAAAAGGTTTGATGGTGGGCCGATACTCTATCAGGAGTAAGCCCATTTGCCAGAAACCGCAATCAGAGCATGTGAAATACATACATGACGATTTCGAGCTTTGGCACTCTAAGTTTCTTAGGAGTTGAATATGAGCATATCTTCAAGGGAGAATACACTAGCTGCTTCCAAATGAAATATGTATGATGGTGAGTGGTTCCATATCATATATTCAAAAGGTAGCCATCTGCTCCTTTAGGAGCTTTAGATATAGGCTTTATGAAACCTTTAACTTTTTCCCCATTCAGAAACAAAGTTTTTCAAACTGTGCATTTCTTGAAAGTCAACACTCAAATTTCATCCAAAAGGAAAAGGTTTGATGGGGGGCCAATACTCTATCAGGGGTATGCTCATTTGCCAGAAACCGCATTCAGAGCTTGTGAAATAGATATATGACGATTTCAAGCTTTGGAACTCTAAGTTTCTTAGGAGTTGAAAATGAGCATATCTTGAAAAGAGAATACACTAGCTGCTTCAAAATGAAATATGTATGATGGTGAGTGGTTCCATATCATATATTCAAAAGGTAGCCATCTGCTCCTTTAGGAGCTTTAGATATAGGCTTTATAAAACCTTACCTTTCCCGCATTCAGAAACAAAGTTTTTCAAACTGTGCGTTTCTTGAAAGTCAACACTCAAATTTCATCCGAAAGGAAAAGGTTTGATGGTGGGCCGATACTCTATCAGGAGTAAGCCCATTTGCCAGAAACCGCAATCAGAGCATGTGAAATACATACATGACGATTTCGAGCTTTGGCACTCTAAGTTTCTTAGGAGTTGAATATGAGCATATCTTCAAGGGAGAATACACTAGCTGCTTCCAAATGAAATATGTATGATGGTGAGTGGTTCCATATCATATATTCAAAAGGTAGCCATCTGCTCCTTTAGGAGCTTTAGATATAGGCTTTATAAAACCTTTAATTTTTTCCCCATTCAGAAACAAAGTTTTTCAAACTGTGCATTTCTTGAAAGTCAACACTCAAATTTCATCCAAAAGGAAAAGGTTTGATGGGGGGCCAATACTCTATCAGGGGTATGCCCATTTGCCAGAAACCGCATTCAGAGCTTGTGAAATAGATATATGACGATTTCAAGCTTTGGAACTCTAAGTTTCTTAGGAGTTGAAAATGAGCATATCTTGAAAAGAGAATACACTAGCTGCTTCAAAATGAAATATGTATGATGGTGAGTGGTTCCATATCATATATTCAAAAGGTAGCCATCTGCTCCTTTAGGAGCTTTAGATATAGGCTTTATAAAACCTTACCTTTCCCGCATTCAGAAACAAAGTTTTTCAAACTGTGCGTTTCTTGAAAGTCAACACTCAAATTTCATCCGAAAGGAAAAGGTTTGATGGTGGGCCGATACTCTATCAGGAGTAAGCCCATTTGCCAGAAACCGCAATCAGAGCATGTGAAATACATACATGACGATTTCGAGCTTTGGCACTCTAAGTTTCTTAGGAGTTGAATATGAGCATATCTTCAAGGGAGAATACACTAGCTGCTTCCAAATGAAATATGTATGATGGTGAGTGGTTCCATATCATATATTCAAAAGGTAGCCATCTGCTCCTTTAGGAGCTTTAGATATAGGCTTTATAAAACCTTTAATTTTTTCCCCATTCAGAAACAAAGTTTTTCAAACTGTGCATTTCTTGAAAGTCAACACTCAAATTTCATCCAAAAGGAAAAGGTTTGATGGGGGGCCAATACTCTATCAGGGGTATGCCCATTTGCCAGAAACCGCATTCAGAGCTTGTGAAATAGATATATGACGATTTCAAGCTTTGGAACTCTAAGTTTCTTAGGAGTTGAAAATGAGCATATCTTGAAAAGAGAATACACTAGCTGCTTCAAAATTAAATATGTATGATGGTGAGTGGTTCCATATCACATATTCAAAAGGTAGCCATCTGCTCCTTTAGGAGCTTTAGATATAGGCTTTATGAAACCTTTAACTTTTTCCCCATTCCGAAACAAAGTTTTTCAAACTGTGCATTTCTTGAAAGTCAACACTCAAATTTCATCCAAAAGGAAAAGGTTTGATGGGGGGCCAATACTCTATCAGGGGTAGGCCCATTTGCCAGAAACCGCATTCAGAGCTTGTGAAATAGATATATGACGATTTCAAGCTTTGGAACTCTAAGTTTCTTAGGAGTTGAAAATGAGCATATCTTGAAAAGAGAATACACTAGCTGCTTCAAAATTAAATATGTATGATGGTGAGTGGTTCCATATCATATATTCAAAAGGTAGCCATCTGCTCCTTTAGGAGCTTTAGATATAGGCTTTATAAAACCTTTAACTTTTTCCCCTATCAGAAACAAAGTTTTTCAAACTGTGCATTTCTTGAAAGTCAACACTCAAATTTCATCCAAAAGGAAAAGGTTTGATGGGGGGCCAATACTCTATCAGGGGTATGCCCATTTGCCAGAAACCGCATTCAGAGCTTGTGAAATAGATATATGACGATTTCAAGCTTTGGAACTCTAAGTTTCTTAGGAGTTGAAAATGAGCATATCTTGAAAAGAGAATACACTAGCTGCTTCAAAATGAAATATGTATGATGGTGAGTGGTTCCATATCACATATTCAAAAGGTAGCCATCTGCTCCTTTAGGAGCTTTAGATATAGGCTTTATGAAACCTTTAACTTTTTCCCCATTCCGAAACAAAGTTTTTCAAACTGTGCATTTCTTGAAAGTCAACACTCAAATTTCATCCAAAAGGAAAAGGTTTGATGGGGGGCCAATACTCTATCAGGGGTAGGCCCATTTGCCAGAAACCGCATTCAGAGCTTGTGAAATAGATATATGACGATTTCAAGCTTTGGAACTCTAAGTTTCTTAGGAGTTGAAAATGAGCATATCTTGAAAAGAGAATACACTAGCTGCTTCAAAATTAAATATGTATGATGGTGAGTGGTTCCATATCATATATTCAAAAGGTTGCCATCTGCTCCTTTAGGAGCTTTAGATATAGGCTTTATAAAACCTTTACCTTTTCCCGCATTCAGAAACAAAGTTTTTCAAGCTGTGCGTTTCTTGAAAGTCAACACTCAAATTTCATCAAAAAGGAAAAGGTTTGATGGTGGGCCGATACTCTATCAGGAGTAAGCCCATTTGCCAGAAACCGCATTCAGAACCTGTGAAATAGATTTATGACGATTTCGAGCTTTGGCACTCTAAGTTTCTTAGGAGTTGAACATGAGCATATCTTCAAGGGAGAATACACTAGCTGCTTCCAAATGAAATATGTATGATGGTGAGTGGTTCCATATCATATATTCAAAAGGTAGCCATCTGCTCCTTTAGGAGCTTTAGATATAGGCTTTATAAAACCTTTCACTTTTTCCCCATTCAGAAACAAAGTTTTTCAAACTGTGCATTTCTTGAAAGTCAACACTCAAATTTCATCCAAAAGGAAAAGGTTTGATGGGGGGCCAATACTCTATCAGGGGTATGCCCATTTGTCAGAAACCGCATTCAGAGCTTGTGAAATAGATATATGACGATTTCAAGCTTTGGAACTCTAAGTTTCTTAGGAGTTGAAAATGAGCATATCTTGAAAAGAGAAAAAAACTAGCTGCTTCAAAATGAAATATGTATGATGGTGAGTGGTTCCATATCACATATTCAAAAGGTAGCCATCTGCTCCTTTAGGAGCTTTAGATATAGGCTTTATGAAACCTTTAACTTTTTCCCCATTCCGAAACAAAGTTTTTCAAACTGTGCATTTCTTGAAAGTCAACACTCAAATTTCATCCAAAAGGAAAAGGTTTGATGGGGGGCCAATACTCTATCAGGGGTATGACCATTTGCCAGAAACCGCATTCAGAGCTTGTGAAATAGATATATGACGATTTCAAGCTTTGGAACTCTAAGTTTCTTAGGAGTTGAAAATGAGCATATCTTGAAAAGAGAATACACTAGCTGCTTCAAAATGAAATATGTATGATGGTGAGTGGTTCCATATCATATATTCAAAAGGTAGCCATCTGCTCCTTTAGGAGCTTTAGATATAGGCTTTATAAAACCTTTAACTTTTTCCCCATTTAGAAACAAAGTTTTTCAAACTGTGCATTTCTTGAAAGTCAACACTCAAATTTCATCCAAAAGGAAAAGGTTTGATGGGGGGCCAATACTCTATCAGGGGTATGACCATTTGCCAGAAACCGCATTCAGAGCTTGTGAAATAGATATATGACGATTTCAAGCTTTGGAACTCTAAGTTTCTTAGGAGTTGAAAATGAGCATATCTTGAAAAGAGAATACACTAGCTGCTTCAAAATGAAATATGTATGATGGTGAGTGGTTCCATATCATATATTCAAAAGGTAGCCATCTGCTCCTTTAGGAGCTTTAGATATAGGCTTTATAAAACCTTTAACTTTTTCCCCATTCAGAAACAAAGTTTTTCAAACTGTGCATTTCTTGAAAGTCAACACTCAAATTTCATCCAAAAGGAAAAGGTTTGATGGGGGGCCAATACTCTATCAGGGGTATGCCCATTTGCCAGAAACCGCATTCAGAGCTTGTGAAATAGATATATGACGATTTCAAGCTTTGGAACTCTAAGTTTCTTAGGAGTTGAAAATGAGCATATCTTGAAAAGAGAATACACTAGCTGCTTCAAAATGAAATATGTATGATGGTGAGTGGTTCCATATCACATATTCAAAAGGTAGCCATCTGCTCCTTTAGGAGCTTTAGATATAGGCTTTATGAAACCTTTAACTTTTTCCCCATTCCGAAACAAAGTTTTTCAAACTGTGCATTTCTTGAAAGTCAACACTCAAATTTCATCCAAAAGGAAAAGGTTTGATGGGGGGCCAATTCTCTATCAGGGGTATGCCCATTTGCCAGAAATCGCATTCAGAGCTTGTGAAATAGATATATGACGATTTCAAGCTTTGGAACTCTAAGTTTCTTAGGAGTTGAAAATGAGCATATCTTGAAAAGAGAATACACTAGCTGCTTCAAAATGAAATATGTATGATGGTGAGTGGTTCCATATCATATATTCAAAAGGTAGCCATCTGCTCCTTTAGGAGCTTTAGATATAGGCTTTATAAAACCTATAACTTTTCCCCCATTCAGAAACAAAGTTTTTCAAACTGTGCGTTTCTTGAAAGTCAACACTCAAATTTCATCCGAAAGGAAAAGGTTTGATGGTGGGCCGATACTCTATCAGGAGTAAGCCCATTTGCCAGAAACCGCAATCAGAGCATGTGAAATACATACATGACGATTTCGAGCTTTGGCACTCTAAGTTTCTTAGGAGTTGAATATGAGCATATCTTCAAGGGAGAATACACTAGCTGCTTCCAAATGAAATATGTATGATGGTGAGTGGTTCCATATCATATATTCAAAAGGTAGCCATCTGCTCCTTTAGGAGCTTTAGATATAGGCTTTATGAAACCTTTAACTTTTTCCCCATTCAGAAACAAAGTTTTTCAAACTGTGCATTTCTTGAAAGTCAACACTCAAATTTCATCCGAAAGGAAAAGGTTTGATGGTGGGCCGATACTCTATCAGGAGTAAGCCCATTTGCCAGAAACCGCAATCAGAGCATGTGAAATACATACATGACGATTTCGAGCTTTGGCACTCTAAGTTTCTTAGGAGTTGAATATGAGCATATCTTGAAAAGAGAATACACTAGCTGCTTCAAAATTAAATATGTATGGTGGTGAGTGGTTCCATATCATATATTCAAAAGGTAGCCATCTGCTCCTTTAGGAGCTTTAGATATAGGCTTTATGAAACCTTTAACTTTTTCCCCATTCAGAAACAAAGTTTTTCAAACTGTGCATTTCTTGAAAGTCAACACTCAAATTTCATCAAAAAGGAAAAGGTTTGATGGTGGGCCAATACTCTATCAGGGGTAGGCCCATTTGCCAGAAACCGCATTCAGAGCTTGTGAAATAGATATATGACGATTTCAAGCTTTGGAACTCTGTTTCTTAGGAGTTGAAAATGAGCATATCTTGAAAAGAGAATACACTAGCTGCTTCAAAATTAAATATGTATGATGGTGAGTGGTTCCATATCATATATTCAAAAGGTAGCCATCTGCTCCTTTAGGAGCTTTAGATATAGGCTTTATAAAACCTTTCACTTTTTCCCCATTCAGAAACAAAGTTTTTCAAACTGTGCATTTCTTGAAAGTCAACACTCAAATTTCATCCAAAAGGAAAAGGTTTGATGGTGGGCCAATACTCTATCAGGGGTATGACCATTTGCCAGAAACCGCATTCAGAGCTTGTGAAATAGATATATGACGATTTCAAGCTTTGGAACTCTAAGTTTCTTAGGAGTTGAAAATGAGCATATCTTGAAAAGAGAATACACTAGCTGCTTCAAAATGAAATATGTATGATGGTGAGTGGTTCCATATCATATATTCAAAAGGTAGCCATCTGCTCCTTTAGGAGCTTTAGATATAGGCTTTATAAAACCTATAACTTTTCCCCCATTCAGAAACAAAGTTTTTCAAACTGTGCGTTTCTTGAAAGTCAACACTCAAATTTCATCCGAAAGGAAAAGGTTTGATGGTGGGCCGATACTCTATCAGGAGTAAGCCCATTTGCCAGAAACCGCAATCAGAGCATGTGAAATACATACATGACGATTTCGAGCTTTGGCACTCTAAGTTTCTTAGGAGTTGAATATGAGCATATCTTCAAGGGAGAATACACTAGCTGCTTCCAAATGAAATATGTATGATGGTGAGTGGTTCCATATCATATATTCAAAAGGTAGCCATCTGCTCCTTTAGGAGCTTTAGATATAGGCTTTATGAAACCTTTAACTTTTTCCCCATTCAGAAACAATGTTTTTCAAACTGTGCATTTCTTGAAAGTCAACACTCAAATTTCATCCAAAAGGAAAAGGTTTGATGGGGGGCCAATACTCTATCAGGGGTATGCCCATTTGCCAGAAACCGCATTCAGAGCTTGTGAAATAGATATATGACGATTTCAAGCTTTGGAACTCTAAGTTTCTTAGGAGTTGAAAATGAGCATATCTTGAAAAGAGAATACACTAGCTGCTTCAAAATGAAATATGTATGATGGTGAGTGGTTCCATATCATATATTCAAAAGGTAGCCATCTGCTCCTTTAGGAGCTTTAGATATAGGCTTTATAAAACCTTACCTTTCCCGCATTCAGAAACAAAGTTTTTCAAACTGTGCGTTTCTTGAAAGTCAACACTCAAATTTCATCCGAAAGGAAAAGGTTTGATGGTGGGCCGATACTCTATCAGGAGTAAGCCCATTTGCCAGAAACCGCAATCAGAGCATGTGAAATACATACATGACGATTTCGAGCTTTGGCACTCTAAGTTTCTTAGGAGTTGAATATGAGCATATCTTCAAGGGAGAATACACTAGCTGCTTCCAAATGAAATATGTATGGTGGTCAGTGGTTCCATATCATATATTCAAAAGGTAGCCATCTGCTCCTTTAGGAGCTTTAGATATAGGCTTTATGAAAACTTTAACTTTTTCCCCATTCAGAAACAATGTTTTTCAAACTGTACATTTCTTGAAAGTCAACACTCAAATTTCATCCAAAAGGAAAAGGTTTGATGGGGGGCCGATACTCTATCAGGGGTATGACCATTTGCCAGAAACCGCATTCAGAGCTTGTGAAATAGATATATGACGATTTCAAGCTTTGGAACTCTAAGTTTCTTAGGAGTTGAAAATGAGCATATCTTGAAAAGAGAATACACTAGCTGCTTCAAAATGAAATATGTATGATGGTGAGTGGTTCCATATCATATATTCAAAAGGTAGCCATCTGCTCCTTTAGGAGCTTTAGATATAGGCTTTATAAAACCTTTAACTTTTTCCCCATTCCGAAACAAAGTTTTTCAAACTGTGCATTTCTTGAAAGTCAACACTCAAATTTCATCCAAAAGGAAAAGGTTTGATGGGGGGCCAATACTCTATCAGGGGTAGGCCCATTTGCCAGAAACCGCATTCAGAGCTTGTGAAATAGATATATGACGATTTCAAGCTTTGGAACTCTAAGTTTCTTAGGAGTTGAAAATGAGCATATCTTGAAAAGAGAATACACTAGCTGCTTCAAAATGAAATATGTATGATGGTGAGTGGTTCCATATCATATATTCAAAAGGTAGCCATCTGCTCCTTTAGGAGCTTTAGATATAGGCTTTATAAAACCTTTAACTTTTTCCCCATTTAGAAACAAAGTTTTTCAAACTGTGCATTTCTTGAAAGTCAACACTCAAATTTCATCCAAAAGGAAAAGGTTTGATGGGGGGCCAATACTCTATCAGGGGTATGACCATTTGCCAGAAACCGCATTCAGAGCTTGTGAAATAGATATATGACGATTTCAAGCTTTGGAACTCTAAGTTTCTTAGGAGTTGAAAATGAGCATATCTTGAAAAGAGAATACACTAGCTGCTTCAAAATGAAATATGTATGATGGTGAGTGGTTCCATATCATATATTCAAAAGGTAGCCATCTGCTCCTTTAGGAGCTTTAGATATAGGCTTTATAAAACCTATAACTTTTCCCCCATTCAGAAACAAAGTTTTTCAAACTGTGCGTTTCTTGAAAGTCAACACTCAAATTTCATCCGAAAGGAAAAGGTTTGATGGTGGGCCGATACTCTATCAGGAGTAAGCCCATTTGCCAGAAACCGCAATCAGAGCATGTGAAATACATACATGACGATTTCGAGCTTTGGCACTCTAAGTTTCTTAGGAGTTGAATATGAGCATATCTTCAAGGGAGAATACACTAGCTGCTTCCAAATGAAATATGTATGATGGTGAGTGGTTCCATATCATATATTCAAAAGGTAGCCATCTGCTCCTTTAGGAGCTTTAGATATAGGCTTTATGAAACCTTTAACTTTTTCCCCATTCAGAAACAAAGTTTTTCAAACTGTGCATTTCTTGAAAGTCAACACTCAAATTTCATCCGAAAGGAAAAGGTTTGATGGTGGGCCGATACTCTATCAGGAGTAAGCCCATTTGCCAGAAACCGCAATCAGAGCATGTGAAATACATACATGACGATTTCGAGCTTTGGCACTCTAAGTTTCTTAGGAGTTGAATATGAGCATATCTTGAAAAGAGAATACACTAGCTGCTTCAAAATTAAATATGTATGGTGGTGAGTGGTTCCATATCATATATTCAAAAGGTAGCCATCTGCTCCTTTAGGAGCTTTAGATATAGGCTTTATGAAACCTTTAACTTTTTCCCCATTCAGAAACAAAGTTTTTCAAACTGTGCATTTCTTGAAAGTCAACACTCAAATTTCATCAAAAAGGAAAAGGTTTGATGGTGGGCCAATACTCTATCAGGGGTAGGCCCATTTGCCAGAAACCGCATTCAGAGCTTGTGAAATAGATATATGACGATTTCAAGCTTTGGAACTCTGTTTCTTAGGAGTTGAAAATGAGCATATCTTGAAAAGAGAATACACTAGCTGCTTCAAAATTAAATATGTATGATGGTGAGTGGTTCCATATCATATATTCAAAAGGTAGCCATCTGCTCCTTTAGGAGCTTTAGATATAAGCTTTATAAAACCTTTCACTTTTTCCCCATTCAGAAACAAAGTTTTTCAAACTGTGCATTTCTTGAAAGTCAACACTCAAATTTCATCCAAAAGGAAAAGGTTTGATGGGGGGCCAATACTCTATCAGGGGTATGACCATTTGCCAGAAACCGCATTCAGAGCTTGTGAAATAGATATATGACGATTTCAAGCTTTGGAACTCTAAGTTTCTTAGGAGTTGAAAATGAGCATATCTTGAAAAGAGAATACACTAGCTGCTTCAAAATGAAATATGTATGATGGTGAGTGGTTCCATATCATATATTCAAAAGGTAGCCATCTGCTCCTTTAGGAGCTTTAGATATAGGCTTTATAAAACCTATAACTTTTCCCCCATTCAGAAACAAAGTTTTTCAAACTGTGCGTTTCTTGAAAGTCAACACTCAAATTTCATCCGAAAGGAAAAGGTTTGATGGTGGGCCGATACTCTATCAGGAGTAAGCCCATTTGCCAGAAACCGCAATCAGAGCATGTGAAATACATACATGACGATTTCGAGCTTTGGCACTCTAAGTTTCTTAGGAGTTGAATATGAGCATATCTTCAAGGGAGAATACACTAGCTGCTTCCAAATGAAATATGTATGATGGTGAGTGGTTCCATATCATATATTCAAAAGGTAGCCATCTGCTCCTTTAGGAGCTTTAGATATAGGCTTTATGAAACCTTTAACTTTTTCCCCATTCAGAAACAAAGTTTTTCAAACTGTGCATTTCTTGAAAGTCAACACTCAAATTTCATCCAAAAGGAAAAGGTTTGATGGGGGGCCAATACTCTATCAGGGGTATGCCCATTTGCCAGAAACCGCATTCAGAGCTTGTGAAATAGATATATGACGATTTCAAGCTTTGGAACTCTAAGTTTCTTAGGAGTTGAAAATGAGCATATCTTGAAAAGAGAATACACTAGCTGCTTCAAAATGAAATATGTATGATGGTGAGTGGTTCCATATCATATATTCAAAAGGTAGCCATCTGCTCCTTTAGGAGCTTTAGATATAGGCTTTATAAAACCTTACCTTTCCCGCATTCAGAAACAAAGTTTTTCAAACTGTGCGTTTCTTGAAAGTCAACACTCAAATTTCATCCGAAAGGAAAAGGTTTGATGGTGGGCCGATACTCTATCAGGAGTAAGCCCATTTGCCAGAAACCGCAATCAGAGCATGTGAAATACATACATGACGATTTCGAGCTTTGGCACTCTAAGTTTCTTAGGAGTTGAATATGAGCATATCTTCAAGGGAGAATACACTAGCTGCTTCCAAATGAAATATGTATGGTGGTGAGTGGTTCCATATCATATATTCAAAAGGTAGCCATCTGCTCCTTTAGGAGCTTTAGATATAGGCTTTATGAAACCTTTAACTTTTTCCCCATTCAGAAACAATGTTTTTCAAACTGTGCATTTCTTGAAAGTCAACACTCAAATTTCATCCAAAAGGAAAAGGTTTGATGGGGGGCCAATACTCTATCAGGGGTATGCCCATTTGCCAGAAACCGCATTCAGAGCTTGTGAAATAGATATATGACGATTTCAAGCTTTGGAACTCTAAGTTTCTTAGGAGTTGAAAATGAGCATATCTTGAAAAGAGAATACACTAGCTGCTTCAAAATGAAATATGTATGATGGTGAGTGGTTCCATATCACATATTCAAAAGGTAGCCATCTGCTCCTTTAGGAGCTTTAGATATAGGCTTTATGAAACCTTTAACTTTTTCCCCATTCCGAAACAAAGTTTTTCAAACTGTGCATTTCTTGAAAGTCAACACTCAAATTTCATCCAAAAGGAAAAGGTTTGATGGGGGGCCAATACTCTATCAGGGGTATGACCATTTGCCAGAAACCGCATTCAGAGTTTGTGAAATAGATATATGACGATTTCAAGCTTTGGAACTCTAAGTTTCTTAGGAGTTGAAAATGAGCATATCTTGAAAAGAGAATACACTAGCTGCTTCAAAATGAAATATGTATGATGGTGAGTGGTTCCATATCATATATTCAAAAGGTAGCCATCTGCTCCTTTAGGAGCTTTAGATATAGGCTTTATAAACATATAACTTTTCCCCCATTCAGAAACAAAGTTTTTCAAACTGTGCGTTTCTTGAAAGTCAACACTCAAATTTCATCCGAAAGGAAAAGGTTTGATGGTGGGCCGATACTCTATCAGGAGTAAGCCCATTTGCCAGAAACCGCAATCAGAGCATGTGAAATACATACATGACGATTTCGAGCTTTGGCACTCTAAGTTTCTTAGGAGTTGAAATGAGCATATCTTCAAGGGAGAATACACTAGCTGCTTCCAAATGAAATATGTATGATGGTGAGTGGTTCCATATCATATATTCAAAAGGTAGCCATCTGCTCCTTTAGGAGCTTTAGATATAGGCTTTATGAAACCTTTAACTTTTTCCCCATTCAGAAACAAAGTTTTTCAAACTGTGCATTTCTTGAAAGTCAACACTCAAATTTCATCCAAAAGGAAAAGGTTTGATGGGGGGCCAATACTCTATCAGGGGTATGCTCATTTGCCAGAAACCGCATTCAGAGCTTGTGAAATAGATATATGACGATTTCAAGCTTTGGAACTCTAAGTTTCTTAGGAGTTGAAAATGAGCATATCTTGAAAAGAGAATACACTAGCTGCTTCAAAATGAAATATGTATGATGGTGAGTGGTTCCATATCATATATTCAAAAGGTAGCCATCTGCTCCTTTAGGAGCTTTAGATATAGGCTTTATAAACCTATAACTTTTCCCGCATTCAGAAACAAAGTTTTTCAAACTGTGCGTTTCTTGAAAGTCAACACTCAAATTTCATCCGAAAGGAAAAGGTTTGATGGTGGGCCGATACTCTATCAGGAGTAAGCCCATTTGCCAGAAACCGCAATCAGAGCATGTGAAATACATACATGACGATTTCGAGCTTTGGCACTCTAAGTTTCTTAGGAGTTGAAATGAGCATATCTTCAAGGGAGAATACACTAGCTGCTTCCAAATGAAATATGTATGATGGTGAGTGGTTCCATATCATATATTCAAAAGGTAGCCATCTGCTCCTTTAGGAGCTTTAGATATAGGCTTTATGAAACCTTTAACTTTTTCCCCATTCAGAAACAAAGTTTTTCAAACTGTGCATTTCTTGAAAGTCAACACTCAAATTTCATCCAAAAGGAAAAGGTTTGATGGGGGGCCAATACTCTATCAGGGGTATGCTCATTTGCCAGAAACCGCATTCAGAGCTTGTGAAATAGATATATGACGATTTCAAGCTTTGGAACTCTAAGTTTCTTAGGAGTTGAAAATGAGCATATCTTGAAAAGAGAATACACTAGCTGCTTCAAAATGAAATATGTATGATGGTGAGTGGTTCCATATCATATATTCAAAAGGTAGCCATCTGCTCCTTTAGGAGCTTTAGATATAGGCTTTATAAAACCTTACCTTTCCCGCATTCAGAAACAAAGTTTTTCAAACTGTGCGTTTCTTGAAAGTCAACACTCAAATTTCATCCGAAAGGAAAAGGTTTGATGGTAGGCCGATACTCTATCAGGAGTAAGCCCATTTGCCAGAAACCGCAATCAGAGCATGTGAAATACATACATGACGATTTCGAGCTTTGGCACTCTAAGTTTCTTAGGAGTTGAATATGAGCATATCTTCAAGGGAGAATACACTAGCTGCTTCCAAATGAAATATGTATGATGGTGAGTGGTTCCATATCATATATTCAAAAGGTAGCCATCTGCTCCTTTAGGAGCTTTAGATATAGGCTTTATAAAACCTTTAATTTTTTCCCCATTCAGAAACAAAGTTTTTCAAACTGTGCATTTCTTGAAAGTCAACACTCAAATTTCATCCAAAAGGAAAAGGTTTGATGGGGGGCCAATACTCTATCAGGGGTATGCCCATTTGCCAGAAACCGCATTCAGAGCTTGTGAAATAGATATATGACGATTTCAAGCTTTGGAACTCTAAGTTTCTTAGGAGTTGAAAATGAGCATATCTTGAAAAGAGAATACACTAGCTGCTTCAAAATTAAATATGTATGATGGTGAGTGGTTCCATATCACATATTCAAAAGGTAGCCATCTGCTCCTTTAGGAGCTTTAGATATAGGCTTTATGAAACCTTTAACTTTTTCCCCATTCCGAAACAAAGTTTTTCAAACTGTGCATTTCTTGAAAGTCAACACTCAAATTTCATCCAAAAGGAAAAGGTTTGATGGGGGGCCAATACTCTATCAGGGGTAGGCCCATTTGCCAGAAACCGCATTCAGAGCTTGTGAAATAGATATATGACGATTTCAAGCTTTGGAACTCTAAGTTTCTTAGGAGTTGAAAATGAGCATATCTTGAAAAGAGAATACACTAGCTGCTTCAAAATTAAATATGTATGATGGTGAGTGGTTCCATATCATATATTCAAAAGGTAGCCATCTGCTCCTTTAGGAGCTTTAGATATAGGCTTTATAAAACCTTTAACTTTTTCCCCTATCAGAAACAAAGTTTTTCAAACTGTGCATTTCTTGAAAGTCAACACTCAAATTTCATCCAAAAGGAAAAGGTTTGATGGGGGGCCAATACTCTATCAGGGGTATGCCCATTTGCCAGAAACCGCATTCAGAGCTTGTGAAATAGATATATGACGATTTCAAGCTTTGGAACTCTAAGTTTCTTAGGAGTTGAAAATGAGCATATCTTGAAAAGAGAATACACTAGCTGCTTCAAAATGAAATATGTATGATGGTGAGTGGTTCCATATCACATATTCAAAAGGTAGCCATCTGCTCCTTTAGGAGCTTTAGATATAGGCTTTATGAAACCTTTAACTTTTTCCCCATTCCGAAACAAAGTTTTTCAAACTGTGCATTTCTTGAAAGTCAACACTCAAATTTCATCCAAAAGGAAAAGGTTTGATGGGGGGCCAATACTCTATCAGGGGTAGGCCCATTTGCCAGAAACCGCATTCAGAGCTTGTGAAATAGATATATGACGATTTCAAGCTTTGGAACTCTAAGTTTCTTAGGAGTTGAAAATGAGCATATTTTGAAAAGAGAATACACTAGCTGCTTCAAAATTAAATATGTATGATGGTGAGTGGTTCCATATCATATATTCAAAAGGTTGCCATCTGCTCCTTTAGGAGCTTTAGATATAGGCTTTATAAAACCTTTACCTTTTCCCGCATTCAGAAACAAAGTTTTTCAAGCTGTGCGTTTCTTGAAAGTCAACACTCAAATTTCATCAAAAAGGAAAAGGTTTGATGGTGGGCCGATACTCTATCAGGAGTAAGCCCATTTGCCAGAAACCGCATTCAGAGCTTGTGAAATAGATATATGACGATTTCAAGCTTTGGAACTCTAAGTTTCTTAGGAGTTGAAAATGAGCATATCTTGAAAAGAGAATACACTAGCTGCTTCAAAATGAAATATGTATGATGGTGAGTGGTTCCATATCATATATTCAAAAGGTAGCCATCTGCTCCTTTAGGAGCTTTAGATATAGGCTTTATAAAACCTATAACTTTTCCCCCATTCAGAAACAAAGTTTTTCAAACTGTGCGTTTCTTGAAAGTCAACACTCAAATTTCATCCGAAAGGAAAAGGTTTGATGGTGGGCCGATACTCTATCAGGAGTAAGCCCATTTGCCAGAAACCGCAATCAGAGCATGTGAAATACATACATGACGATTTCGAGCTTTGGCACTCTAAGTTTCTTAGGAGTTGAATATGAGCATATCTTCAAGGGAGAATACACTAGCTGCTTCCAAATGAAATATGTATGATGGTGAGTGGTTCCATATCATATATTCAAAAGGTAGCCATCTGCTCCTTTAGGAGCTTTAGATATAGGCTTTATGAAACCTTTAACTTTTTCCCCATTCAGAAACAAAGTTTTTCAAACTGTGCATTTCTTGAAAGTCAACACTCAAATTTCATCCGAAAGGAAAAGGTTTGATGGTGGGCCGATACTCTATCAGGAGTAAGCCCATTTGCCAGAAACCGCAATCAGAGCATGTGAAATACATACATGACGATTTCGAGCTTTGGCACTCTAAGTTTCTTAGGAGTTGAATATGAGCATATCTTGAAAAGAGAATACACTAGCTGCTTCAAAATTAAATATGTATGGTGGTGAGTGGTTCCATATCATATATTCAAAAGGTAGCCATCTGCTCCTTTAGGAGCTTTAGATATAGGCTTTATGAAACCTTTAACTTTTTCCCCATTCAGAAACAAAGTTTTTCAAACTGTGCATTTCTTGAAAGTCAACACTCAAATTTCATCCGAAAGGAAAAGGTTTGATGGTGGGCCAATACTCTATCAGGGGTAGGCCCATTTGCCAGAAACCGCATTCAGAGCTTGTGAAATAGATATATGACGATTTCAAGCTTTGGAACTCTGTTTCTTAGGAGTTGAAAATGAGCATATCTTGAAAAGAGAATACACTAGCTGCTTCAAAATTAAATATGTATGATGGTGAGTGGTTCCATATCATATATTCAAAAGGTAGCCATCTGCTCCTTTAGGAGCTTTAGATATAGGCTTTATAAAACCTTTCACTTTTTCCCCATTCAGAAACAAAGTTTTTCAAACTGTGCATTTCTTGAAAGTCAACACTCAAATTTCATCCAAAAGGAAAAGGTTTGATGGGGGGCCAATACTCTATCAAGGGTATGACCATTTGCCAGAAACCGCATTCAGAGCTTGTGAAATAGATATATGACGATTTCAAGCTTTGGAACTCTAAGTTTCTTAGGAGTTGAAAATGAGCATATCTTGAAAAGAGAATACACTAGCTGCTTCAAAATGAAATATGTATGATGGTGAGTGGTTCCATATCATATATTCAAAAGGTAGCCATCTGCTCCTTTAGGAGCTTTAGATATAGGCTTTATAAAACCTATAACTTTTCCCCCATTCAGAAACAAAGTTTTTCAAACTGTGCGTTTCTTGAAAGTCAACACTCAAATTTCATCCGAAAGGAAAAGGTTTGATGGTGGGCCGATACTCTATCAGGAGTAAGCCCATTTGCCAGAAACCGCAATCAGAGCATGTGAAATACATACATGACGATTTCGAGCTTTGGCACTCTAAGTTTCTTAGGAGTTGAATATGAGCATATCTTCAAGGGAGAATACACTAGCTGCTTCCAAATGAAATATGTATGATGGTGAGTGGTTCCATATCATATATTCAAAAGGTAGCCATCTGCTCCTTTAGGAGCTTTAGATATAGGCTTTATGAAACCTTTAACTTTTTCCCCATTCAGAAACAAAGTTTTTCAAACTGTGCATTTCTTGAAAGTCAACACTCAAATTTCATCCAAAAGGAAAAGGTTTGATGGGGGGCCAATACTCTATCAGGGGTATGCCCATTTGCCAGAAACCGCATTCAGAGCTTGTGAAATAGATATATGACGATTTCAAGCTTTGGAACTCTAAGTTTCTTAGGAGTTGAAAATGAGCATATCTTGAAAAGAGAATACACTAGCTGCTTCAAAATGAAATATGTATGATGGTGAGTGGTTCCATATCATATATTCAAAAGGTAGCCATCTGCTCCTTTAGGAGCTTTAGATATAGGCTTTATAAAACCTTACCTTTCCCGCATTCAGAAACAAAGTTTTTCAAACTGTGCGTTTCTTGAAAGTCAACACTCAAATTTCATCCGAAAGGAAAAGGTTTGATGGTGGGCCGATACTCTATCAGGAGTAAGCCCATTTGCCAGAAACCGCAATCAGAGCATGTGAAATACATACATGACGATTTCGAGCTTTGGCACTCTAAGTTTCTTAGGAGTTGAATATGAGCATATCTTCAAGGGAGAATACACTAGCTGCTTCCAAATGAAATATGTATGGTGGTGAGTGGTTCCATATCATATATTCAAAAGGTAGCCATCTGCTCCTTTAGGAGCTTTAGATATAGGCTTTATGAAACCTTTAACTTTTTCCCCATTCAGAAACAATGTTTTTCAAACTGTGCATTTCTTGAAAGTCAACACTCAAATTTCATCCAAAAGGAAAAGGTTTGATGGGGGGCCAATACTCTATCAGGGGTATGCCCATTTGCCAGAAACCGCATTCAGAGCTTGTGAAATAGATATATGACGATTTCAAGCTTTGGAACTCTAAGTTTCTTAGGAGTTGAAAATGAGCATATCTTGAAAAGAGAATACACTAGCTGCTTCAAAATGAAATATGTATGATGGTGAGTGGTTCCATATCATATATTCAAAAGGTAGCCATCTGCTCCTTTAGGAGCTTTAGATATAGGCTTTATAAAACCTATAACTTTTCCCCCATTCAGAAACAAAGTTTTTCAAACTGTGCGTTTCTTGAAAGTCAACACTCAAATTTCATCCGAAAGGAAAAGGTTTGATGGTGGGCCGATACTCTATCAGGAGTAAGCCCATTTGCCAGAAACCGCAATCAGAGCATGTGAAATACATACATGACGATTTCGAGCTTTGGCACTCTAAGTTTCTTAGGAGTTGAAATGAGCATATCTTCAAGGGAGAATACACTAGCTGCTTCCAAATGAAATATGTATGATGGTGAGTGGTTCCATATCATATATTCAAAAGGTAGCCATCTGCTCCTTTAGGAGCTTTAGATATAGGCTTTATGAAACCTTTAACTTTTTCCCCATTCAGAAACAAAGTTTTTCAAACTGTGCATTTCTTGAAAGTCAACACTCAAATTTCATCCAAAAGGAAAAGGTTTGATGGGGGGCCAATACTCTATCAGGGGTATGCTCATTTGCCAGAAACCGCATTCAGAGCTTGTGAAATAGATATATGACGATTTCAAGCTTTGGAACTCTAAGTTTCTTAGGAGTTGAAAATGAGCATATCTTGAAAAGAGAATACACTAGCTGCTTCAAAATGAAATATGTATGATGGTGAGTGGTTCCATATCATATATTCAAAAGGTAGCCATCTGCTCCTTTAGGAGCTTTAGATATAGGCTTTATAAAACCTTACCTTTCCCGCATTCAGAAACAAAGTTTTTCAAACTGTGCGTTTCTTGAAAGTCAACACTCAAATTTCATCCGAAAGGAAAAGGTTTGATGGTGGGCCGATACTCTATCAGGAGTAAGCCCATTTGCCAGAAACCGCAATCAGAGCATGTGAAATACATACATGACGATTTCGAGCTTTGGCACTCTAAGTTTCTTAGGAGTTGAATATGAGCATATCTTCAAGGGAGAATACACTAGCTGCTTCCAAATGAAATATGTATGGTGGTGAGTGGTTCCATATCATATATTCAAAAGGTAGCCATCTGCTCCTTTAGGAGCTTTAGATATAGGCTTTATGAAACCTTTAACTTTTTCCCCATTCAGAAACAATGTTTTTCAAACTGTGCATTTCTTGAAAGTCAACACTCAAATTTCATCCAAAAGGAAAAGGTTTGATGGGGGGCCAATACTCTATCAGGGGTATGCCCATTTGCCAGAAACCGCATTCAGAGCTTGTGAAATAGATATATGACGATTTCAAGCTTTGGAACTCTAAGTTTCTTAGGAGTTGAAAATGAGCATATCTTGAAAAGAGAATACACTAGCTGCTTCAAAATGAAATATGTATGATGGTGAGTGGTTCCATATCACATATTCAAAAGGTAGCCATCTGCTCCTTTAGGAGCTTTAGATATAGGCTTTATGAAACCTTTAACTCTTTCCCCATTCCGAAACAAAGTTTTTCAAACTGTGCATTTCTTGAAAGTCAACACTCAAATTTCATCCAAAAGGAAAAGGTTTGATGGGGGGCCAATACTCTATCAGGGGTAGGCCCATTTGCCAGAAACCGCATTCAGAGCTTGTGAAATAGATATATGACGATTTCAAGCTTTGGAACTCTAAGTTTCTTAGGAGTTGAAAATGAGCATATCTTGAAAAGAGAATACACTAGCTGCTTCAAAATGAAATATGTATGATGGTGAGTGGTTCCATATCATATATTCAAAAGGTAGCCATCTGCTCCTTTAGGAGCTTTAGATATAGGCTTTATAAAACCTTACCTTTCCCGCATTCAGAAACAAAGTTTTTCAAACTGTGCGTTTCTTGAAAGTCAACACTCAAATTTCATCCGAAAGGAAAAGGTTTGATGGTGGGCCGATACTCTATCAGGAGTAAGCCCATTTGCCAGAAACCGCAATCAGAGCATGTGAAATACATACATGACGATTTCGAGCTTTGGCACTCTAAGTTTCTTAGGAGTTGAATATGAGCATATCTTCAAGGGAGAATACACTAGCTGCTTCCAAATGAAATATGTATGATGGTGAGTGGTTCCATATCATATATTCAAAAGGTAGCCATCTGCTCCTTTAGGAGCTTTAGATATAGGCTTTATAAAACCTTTAATTTTTTCCCCATTCAGAAACAAAGTTTTTCAAACTGTGCATTTCTTGAAAGTCAACACTCAAATTTCATCCAAAAGGAAAAGGTTTGATGGGGGGCCAATACTCTATCAGGGGTATGCCCATTTGCCAGAAACCGCATTCAGAGCTTGTGAAATAGATATATGACGATTTCAAGCTTTGGAACTCTAAGTTTCTTAGGAGTTGAAAATGAGCATATCTTGAAAAGAGAATACACTAGCTGCTTCAAAATTAAATATGTATGATGGTGAGTGGTTCCATATCACATATTCAAAAGGTAGCCATCTGCTCCTTTAGGAGCTTTAGATATAGGCTTTATGAAACCTTTAACTTTTTCCCCATTCCGAAACAAAGTTTTTCAAACTGTGCATTTCTTGAAAGTCAACACTCAAATTTCATCCAAAAGGAAAAGGTTTGATGGGGGGCCAATACTCTATCAGGGGTAGGCCCATTTGCCAGAAACCGCATTCAGAGCTTGTGAAATAGATATATGACGATTTCAAGCTTTGGAACTCTAAGTTTCTTAGGAGTTGAAAATGAGCATATCTTGAAAAGAGAATACACTAGCTGCTTCAAAATTAAATATGTATGATGGTGAGTGGTTCCATATCATATATTCAAAAGGTAGCCATCTGCTCCTTTAGGAGCTTTAGATATAGGCTTTATAAAACCTTTAACTTTTTCCCCTATCAGAAACAAAGTTTTTCAAACTGTGCATTTCTTGAAAGTCAACACTCAAATTTCATCCAAAAGGAAAAGGTTTGATGGGGGGCCAATACTCTATCAGGGGTATGCCCATTTGCCAGAAACCGCATTCAGAGCTTGTGAAATAGATATATGACGATTTCAAGCTTTGGAACTCTAAGTTTCTTAGGAGTTGAAAATGAGCATATCTTGAAAAGAGAATACACTAGCTGCTTCAAAATGAAATATGTATGATGGTGAGTGGTTCCATATCACATATTCAAAAGGTAGCCATCTGCTCCTTTAGGAGCTTTAGATATAGGCTTTATGAAACCTTTAACTTTTTCCCCATTCCGAAACAAAGTTTTTCAAACTGTGCATTTCTTGAAAGTCAACACTCAAATTTCATCCAAAAGGAAAAGGTTTGATGGGGGGCCAATACTCTATCAGGGGTAGGCCCATTTGCCAGAAACCGCATTCAGAGCTTGTGAAATAGATATATGACGATTTCAAGCTTTGGAACTCTAAGTTTCTTAGGAGTTGAAAATGAGCATATCTTGAAAAGAGAATACACTAGCTGCTTCAAAATTAAATATGTATGATGGTGAGTGGTTCCATATCATATATTCAAAAGGTTGCCATCTGCTCCTTTAGGAGCTTTAGATATAGGCTTTATAAAACCTTTACCTTTTCCCGCATTCAGAAACAAAGGTTTTCAAGCTGTGCGTTTCTTGAAAGTCAACACTCAAATTTCATCAAAAAGGAAAAGGTTTGATGGTGGGCCAATACTCTATCAGGAGTAAGCCCATTTGCCAGAAACCGCATTCAGAACCTGTGAAATAGATTTATGACGATTTCGAGCTTTGGCACTCTAAGTTTCTTAGGAGTTGAACATGAGCATATCTTCAAGGGAGAATACACTAGCTGCTTCCAAATGAAATATGTATGATGGTGAGTGGTTCCATATCATATATTCAAAAGGTAGCCATCTGCTCCTTTAGGAGCTTTAGATATAGGCTTTATAAAACCTTTCACTTTTTCCCCATTCAGAAACAAAGTTTTTCAAACTGTGCATTTCTTGAAAGTCAACACTCAAATTTCATCCAAAAGGAAAAGGTTTGATGGGGGGCCAATACTCTATCAGGGGTATGCCCATTTGCCAGAAACCGCATTCAGAGCTTGTGAAATAGATATATGACGATTTCAAGCTTTGGAACTCTAAGTTTCTTAGGAGTTGAAAATGAGCATATCTTGAAAAGAGAATACACTAGCTGCTTCAAAATGAAATATGTATGATGGTGAGTGGTTCCATATCACATATTCAAAAGGTAGCCATCTGCTCCTTTAGGAGCTTTAGATATAGGCTTTATGAAACCTTTAACTTTTTCCCCATTCCGAAACAAAGTTTTTCAAACTGTGCATTTCTTGAAAGTCAACACTCAAATTTCATCCAAAAGGAAAAGGTTTGATGGGGGGCCAATACTCTATCAGGGGTATGACCATTTGCCAGAAACCGCATTCAGAGCTTGTGAAATAGATATATGACGATTTCAAGCTTTGGAACTCTAAGTTTCTTAGGAGTTGAAAATGAGCATATCTTGAAAAGAGAATACACTAGCTGCTTCAAAATGAAATATGTATGATGGTGAGTGGTTCCATATCACATATTCAAAAGGTAGCCATCTGCTCCTTTAGGAGCTTTAGATATAGGCTTTATGAAACCTTTAACTCTTTCCCCATTCCGAAACAAAGTTTTTCAAACTGTGCATTTCTTGAAAGTCAACACTCAAATTTCATCCAAAAGGAAAAGGTTTGATGGGGGGCCAATACTCTATCAGGGGTATGCCCATTTGCCAGAAACCGCATTCAGAGCTTGTGAAATAGATATATGACGATTTCAAGCTTTGGAACTCTAAGTTTCTTAGGAGTTGAAAATGAGCATATCTTGAAAAGAGAATACACTAGCTGCTTCAAAATGAAATATGTATGATGGTGAGTGGTTCCATATCACATATTCAAAAGGTAGCCATCTGCTCCTTTAGGAGCTTTAGATATAGGCTTTATGAAACCTTTAACTTTTTCCCCATTCCGAAACAAAGTTTTTCAAACTGTGCATTTCTTGAAAGTCAACACTCAAATTTCATCCAAAAGGAAAAGGTTTGATGGGGGGCCAATACTCTATCAGGGGTAGGCCCATTTGCCAGAAACCGCATTCAGAGCTTGTGAAATAGATATATGACGATTTCAAGCTTTGGAACTCTAAGTTTCTTAGGAGTTGAAAATGAGCATATCTTGAAAAGAGAATACACTAGCTGCTTCAAAATTAAATATGTATGATGGTGAGTGGTTCCATATCATATATTCAAAAGGTTGCCATCTGCTCCTTTAGGAGCTTTAGATATAGGCTTTATAAAACCTTTACCTTTTCCCGCATTCAGAAACAAAGTTTTTCAAGCTGTGCGTTTCTTGAAAGTCAACACTCAAATTTCATCAAAAAGGAAAAGGTTTGATGGTGGGCCGATACTCTATCAGGAGTAAGCCCATTTGCCAGAAACCGCATTCAGAACCTGTGAAATAGATTTATGACGATTTCGAGCTTTGGCACTCTAAGTTTCTTAGGAGTTGAACATGAGCATATCTTCAAGGGAGAATACACTAGCTGCTTCCAAATGAAATATGTATGATGGTGAGTGGTTCCATATCATATATTCAAAAGGTAGCCATCTGCTCCTTTAGGAGCTTTAGATATAGGCTTTATAAAACCTTTCACTTTTTCCCCATTCAGAAACAAAGTTTTTCAAACTGTGCATTTCTTGAAAGTCAACACTCAAATTTCATCCAAAAGGAAAAGGTTTGATGGGGGGCCAATACTCTATCAGGGGTATGCCCATTTGCCAGAAACCGCATTCAGAGCTTGTGAAATAGATATATGACGATTTCAAGCTTTGGAACTCTAAGTTTCTTAGGAGTTGAAAATGAGCATATCTTGAAAAGAGAATACACTAGCTGCTTCAAAATGAAATATGTATGATGGTGAGTGGTTCCATATCACATATTCAAAAGGTAGCCATCTGCTCCTTTAGGAGCTTTAGATATAGGCTTTATGAAACCTTTAACTTTTTCCCAATTCCGAAACAAAGTTTTTCAAACTGTGCATTTCTTGAAAGTCAACACTCAAATTTCATCCAAAAGGAAAAGGTTTGATGGGGGGCCAATACTCTATCAGGGGTATGACCATTTGCCAGAAACCGCATTCAGAGCTTGTGAAATAGATATATGACGATTTCAAGCTTTGGAACTCTAAGTTTCTTAGGAGTTGAAAATGAGCATATCTTGAAAAGAGAATACACTAGCTGCTTCAAAATGAAATATGTATGATGGTGAGTGGTTCCATATCATATATTCAAAAGGTAGCCATCTGCTCCTTTAGGAGCTTTAGATATAGGCTTTATAAAACCTTTAACTTTTTCCCCATTTAGAAACAAAGTTTTTCAAACTGTGCATTTCTTGAAAGTCAACACTCAAATTTCATCCAAAAGGAAAAGGTTTGATGGGGGGCCAATACTCTATCAGGGGTATGACCATTTGCCAGAAACCGCATTCAGAGCTTGTGAAATAGATATATGACGATTTCAAGCTTTGGAACTCTAAGTTTCTTAGGAGTTGAAAATGAGCATATCTTGAAAAGAGAATACACTAGCTGCTTCAAAATGAAATATGTATGATGGTGAGTGGTTCCATATCATATATTCAAAAGGTAGCCATCTGCTCCTTTAGGAGCTTTAGATATAGGCTTTATAAAACCTTTAACTTTTTCCCCATTCCGAAACAAAGTTTTTCAAACTGTGCATTTCTTGAAAGTCAACACTCAAATTTCATCCAAAAGGAAAAGGTTTGATGGGGGGCCAATACTCTATCAGGGGTAGGCCCATTTGCCAGAAACCGCATTCAGAGCTTGTGAAATAGATATATGACGATTTCAAGCTTTGGAACTCTAAGTTTCTTAGGAGTTGAAAATGAGCATATCTTGAAAAGAGAATACACTAGCTGCTTCAAAATGAAATATGTATGATGGTGAGTGGTTCCATATCATATATTCAAAAGGTAGCCATCTGCTCCTTTAGGAGCTTTAGATATAGGCTTTATAAAACCTTTAACTTTTTCCCCATTTAGAAACAAAGTTTTTCAAACTGTGCATTTCTTGAAAGTCAACACTCAAATTTCATCCAAAAGGAAAAGGTTTGATGGGGGGCCAATACTCTATCAGGGGTATGACCATTTGCCAGAAACCGCATTCAGAGCTTGTGAAATAGATATATGACGATTTCATGCTTTGGAACTCTAAGTTTCTTAGGAGTTGAAAATGAGCATATCTTGAAAAGAGAATACACTAGCTGCTTCAAAATGAAATATGTATGATGGTGAGTGGTTCCATATCATATATTCAAAAGGTAGCCATCTGCTCCTTTAGGAGCTTTAGATATAGGCTTTATAAAACCTATAACTTTTCCCCCATTCAGAAACAAAGTTTTTCAAACTGTGCGTTTCTTGAAAGTCAACACTCAAATTTCATCCGAAAGGAAAAGGTTTGATGGTGGGCCGATACTCTATCAGGAGTAAGCCCATTTGCCAGAAACCGCAATCAGAGCATGTGAAATACATACATGACGATTTCGAGCTTTGGCACTCTAAGTTTCTTAGGAGTTGAATATGAGCATATCTTCAAGGGAGAATACACTAGCTGCTTCCAAATGAAATATGTATGATGGTGAGTGGTTCCATATCATATATTCAAAAGGTAGCCATCTGCTCCTTTAGGAGCTTTAGATATAGGCTTTATGAAACCTTTAACTTTTTCCCCATTCAGAAACAAAGTTTTTCAAACTGTGCATTTCTTGAAAGTCAACACTCAAATTTCATCCGAAAGGAAAAGGTTTGATGGTGGGCCGATACTCTATCAGGAGTAAGCCCATTTGCCAGAAACCGCAATCAGAGCATGTGAAATACATACATGACGATTTCGAGCTTTGGCACTCTAAGTTTCTTAGGAGTTGAATATGAGCATATCTTGAAAAGAGAATACACTAGCTGCTTCAAAATTAAATATGTATGGTGGTGAGTGGTTCCATATCATATATTCAAAAGGTAGCCATCTGCTCCTTTAGGAGCTTTAGATATAGGCTTTATGAAACCTTTAACTTTTTCCCCATTCAGAAACAAAGTTTTTCAAACTGTGCATTTCTTGAAAGTCAACACTCAAATTTCATCCGAAAGGAAAAGGTTTGATGGTGGGCCAATACTCTATCAGGGGTAGGCCCATTTGCCAGAAACCGCATTCAGAGCTTGTGAAATAGATATATGACGATTTCAAGCTTTGGAACTCTGTTTCTTAGGAGTTGAAAATGAGCATATCTTGAAAAGAGAATACACTAGCTGCTTCAAAATTAAATATGTATGATGGTGAGTGGTTCCATATCATATATTCAAAAGGTAGCCATCTGCTCCTTTAGGACTTTGTTGGAACTTTGTTTCTGAATGGGGAAAAAGTGAAAGGTTTTATAAAGCCTATGCTTTATAAAACCTTTCACTTTTTCCCCATTCAGAAACAAAGTTTTTCAAACTGTGCATTTCTTGAAAGTCAACACTCAAATTTCATCCAAAAGGAAAAGGTTTGATGGGGGGCCAATACTCTATCAGGGGTATGCCCATTTGCCAGAAACCGCATTCAGAGCTTGTGAAATAGATATATGACGATTTCAAGCTTTGGAACTCTAAGTTTCTTAGGAGTTGAAAATGAGCATATCTTGAAAAGAGAATACACTAGCTGCTTCAAAATGAAATATGTATGATGGTGAGTGGTTCCATATCACATATTCAAAAGGTAGCCATCTGCTCCTTTAGGAGCTTTAGATATAGGCTTTATGAAACCTTTAACTCTTTCCCCATTCCGAAACAAAGTTTTTCAAACTGTGCATTTCTTGAAAGTCAACACTCAAATTTCATCCAAAAGGAAAAGGTTTGATGGGGGGCCAATACTCTATCAGGGGTAGGCCCATTTGCCAGAAACCGCATTCAGAGCTTGTGAAATAGATATATGACGATTTCAAGCTTTGGAACTCTAAGTTTCTTAGGAGTTGAAAATGAGCATATCTTGAAAAGAGAATACACTAGCTGCTTCAAAATGAAATATGTATGATGGTGAGTGGTTCCATATCATATATTCAAAAGGTAGCCATCTGCTCCTTTAGGAGCTTTAGATATAGGCTTTATAAAACCTTACCTTTCCCGCATTCAGAAACAAAGTTTTTCAAACTGTGCGTTTCTTGAAAGTCAACACTCAAATTTCATCCGAAAGGAAAAGGTTTGATGGTGGGCCGATACTCTATCAGGAGTAAGCCCATTTGCCAGAAACCGCAATCAGAGCATGTGAAATACATACATGACGATTTCGAGCTTTGGCACTCTAAGTTTCTTAGGAGTTGAATATGAGCATATCTTCAAGGGAGAATACACTAGCTGCTTCCAAATGAAATATGTATGATGGTGAGTGGTTCCATATCATATATTCAAAAGGTAGCCATCTGCTCCTTTAGGAGCTTTAGATATAGGCTTTATGAAACCTTTAACTTTTTCCCCATTCAGAAACAAAGTTTTTCAAACTGTGCATTTCTTGAAAGTCAACACTCAAATTTCATCCAAAAGGAAAAGGTTTGATGGGGGGCCAATACTCTATCAGGGGTATGCTCATTTGCCAGAAACCGCATTCAGAGCTTGTGAAATAGATATATGACGATTTCAAGCTTTGGAACTCTAAGTTTCTTAGGAGTTGAAAATGAGCATATCTTGAAAAGAGAATACACTAGCTGCTTCAAAATGAAATATGTATGATGGTGAGTGGTTCCATATCATATATTCAAAAGGTAGCCATCTGCTCCTTTAGGAGCTTTAGATATAGGCTTTATAAAACCTTACCTTTCCCGCATTCAGAAACAAAGTTTTTCAAACTGTGCGTTTCTTGAAAGTCAACACTCAAATTTCATCCGAAAGGAAAAGGTTTGATGGTGGGCCGATACTCTATCAGGAGTAAGCCCATTTGCCAGAAACCGCAATCAGAGCATGTGAAATACATACATGACGATTTCGAGCTTTGGCACTCTAAGTTTCTTAGGAGTTGAATATGAGCATATCTTCAAGGGAGAATACACTAGCTGCTTCCAAATGAAATATGTATGATGGTGAGTGGTTCCATATCATATATTCAAAAGGTAGCCATCTGCTCCTTTAGGAGCTTTAGATATAGGCTTTATAAAACCTTTAATTTTTTCCCCATTCAGAAACAAAGTTTTTCAAACTGTGCATTTCTTGAAAGTCAACACTCAAATTTCATCCAAAAGGAAAAGGTTTGATGGGGGGCCAATACTCTATCAGGGGTATGCCCATTTGCCAGAAACCGCATTCAGAGCTTGTGAAATAGATATATGACGATTTCAAGCTTTGGAACTCTAAGTTTCTTAGGAGTTGAAAATGAGCATATCTTGAAAACAGAATACACTAGCTGCTTCAAAATTAAATATGTATGATGGTGAGTGGTTCCATATCACATATTCAAAAGGTAGCCATCTGCTCCTTTAGGAGCTTTAGATATAGGCTTTATGAAACCTTTAACTTTTTCCCCATTCCGAAACAAAGTTTTTCAAACTGTGCATTTCTTGAAAGTCAACACTCAAATTTCATCCAAAAGGAAAAGGTTTGATGGGGGGCCAATACTCTATCAGGGGTAGGCCCATTTGCCAGAAACCGCATTCAGAGCTTGTGAAATAGATATATGACGATTTCAAGCTTTGGAACTCTAAGTTTCTTAGGAGTTGAAAATGAGCATATCTTGAAAAGAGAATACACTAGCTGCTTCAAAATTAAATATGTATGATGGTGAGTGGTTCCATATCATATATTCAAAAGGTAGCCATCTGCTCCTTTAGGAGCTTTAGATATAGGCTTTATAAAACCTTTAACTTTTTCCCCTATCAGAAACAAAGTTTTTCAAACTGTGCATTTCTTGAAAGTCAACACTCAAATTTCATCCAAAAGGAAAAGGTTTGATGGGGGGCCAATACTCTATCAGGGGTATGCCCATTTGCCAGAAACCGCATTCAGAGCTTGTGAAATAGATATATGACGATTTCAAGCTTTGGAACTCTAAGTTTCTTAGGAGTTGAAAATGAGCATATCTTGAAAAGAGAATACACTAGCTGCTTCAAAATGAAATATGTATGATGGTGAGTGGTTCCATATCACATATTCAAAAGGTAGCCATCTGCTCCTTTAGGAGCTTTAGATATAGGCTTTATGAAACCTTTAACTTTTTCCCCATTCCGAAACAAAGTTTTTCAAACTGTGCATTTCTTGAAAGTCAACACTCAAATTTCATCCAAAAGGAAAAGGTTTGATGGGGGGCCAATACTCTATCAGGGGTAGGCCCATTTGCCAGAAACCGCATTCAGAGCTTGTGAAATTGATATATGACGATTTCAAGCTTTGGAACTCTAAGTTTCTTAGGAGTTGAAAATGAGCATATCTTGAAAAGAGAATACACTAGCTGCTTCAAAATTAAATATGTATGATGGTGAGTGGTTCCATATCATATATTCAAAAGGTTGCCATCTGCTCCTTTAGGAGCTTTAGATATAGGCTTTATAAAACCTTTACCTTTTCCCGCATTCAGAAACAAAGTTTTTCAAGCTGTGCGTTTCTTGAAAGTCAACACTCAAATTTCATCAAAAAGGAAAAGGTTTGATGGTGGGCCGATACTCTATCAGGAGTAAGCCCATTTGCCAGAAACCGCATTCAGAACCTGTGAAATAGATTTATGACGATTTCGAGCTTTGGCACTCTAAGTTTCTTAGGAGTTGAACATGAGCATATCTTCAAGGGAGAATACACTAGCTGCTTCCAAATGAAATATGTATGATGGTGAGTGGTTCCATATTATATATTCAAAAGGTAGCCATCTGCTCCTTTAGGAGCTTTAGATATAGGCTTTATAAAACCTTTCACTTTTTCCCCATTCAGAAACAAAGTTTTTCAAACTGTGCATTTCTTGAAAGTCAACACTCAAATTTCATCCAAAAGGAAAAGGTTTGATGGGGGGCCAATACTCTATCAGGGGTATGCCCATTTGCCAGAAACCGCATTCAGAGCTTGTGAAATAGATATATGACGATTTCAAGCTTTGGAACTCTAAGTTTCTTAGGAGTTGAAAATGAGCATATCTTGAAAAGAGAATACACTAGCTGCTTCAAAATGAAATATGTATGATGGTGAGTGGTTCCATATCACATATTCAAAAGGTAGCCATCTGCTCCTTTAGGAGCTTTAGATATAGGCTTTATGAAACCTTTAACTCTTTCCCCATTCCGAAACAAAGTTTTTCAAACTGTGCATTTCTTGAAAGTCAACACTCAAATTTCATCCGAAAGGAAAAGGTTTGATGGTGGGCCGATACTCTATCAGGAGTAAGCCCATTTGCCAGAAACCGCAATCAGAGCATGTGAAATACATACATGACGATTTCGAGCTTTGGCACTCTAAGTTTCTTAGGAGTTGAATATGAGCATATCTTCAAGGGAGAATACACTAGCTGCTTCCAAATGAAATATGTATGATGGTGAGTGGTTCCATATCATATATTCAAAAGGTAGCCATCTGCTCCTTTAGGAGCTTTAGATATAGGCTTTATGAAACCTTTAACTTTTTCCCCATTCAGAAACAAAGTTTTTCAAACTGTGCATTTCTTGAAAGTCAACACTCAAATTTCATCCAAAAGGAAAAGGTTTGATGGGGGGCCAATACTCTATCAGGGGTATGCTCATTTGCCAGAAACCGCATTCAGAGCTTGTGAAATAGATATATGACGATTTCAAGCTTTGGAACTCTAAGTTTCTTAGGAGTTGAAAATGAGCATATCTTGAAAAGAGAATACACTAGCTGCTTCAAAATGAAATATGTATGATGGTGAGTGGTTCGATATCATATATTCAAAAGGTAGCCATCTGCTCCTTTAGGAGCTTTAGATATAGGCTTTATAAAACCTTACCTTTCCCGCATTCAGAAACAAAGTTTTTCAAACTGTGCGTTTCTTGAAAGTCAACACTCAAATTTCATCCGAAAGGAAAAGGTTTGATGGTGGGCCGATACTCTATCAGGAGTAAGCCCATTTGCCAGAAACCGCAATCAGAGCATGTGAAATACATACATGACGATTTCGAGCTTTGGCACTCTAAGTTTCTTAGGAGTTGAATATGAGCATATCTTCAAGGGAGAATACACTAGCTGCTTCCAAATGAAATATGTATGATGGTGAGTGGTTCCATATCATATATTCAAAAGGTAGCCATCTGCTCCTTTAGGAGCTTTAGATATAGGCTTTATAAAACCTTTAATTTTTTCCCCATTCAGAAACAAAGTTTTTCAAACTGTGCATTTCTTGAAAGTCAACACTCAAATTTCATCCAAAAGGAAAAGGTTTGATGGGGGGCCAATACTCTATCAGGGGTATGCCCATTTGCCAGAAACCGCATTCAGAGCTTGTGAAATAGATATATGACGATTTCAAGCTTTGGAACTCTAAGTTTCTTAGGAGTTGAAAATGAGCATATCTTGAAAACAGAATACACTAGCTGCTTCAAAATTAAATATGTATGATGGTGAGTGGTTCCATATCACATATTCAAAAGGTAGCCATCTGCTCCTTTAGGAGCTTTAGATATAGGCTTTATGAAACCTTTAACTTTTTCCCCATTCCGAAACAAAGTTTTTCAAACTGTGCATTTCTTGAAAGTCAACACTCAAATTTCATCCAAAAGGAAAAGGTTTGATGGGGGGCCAATACTCTATCAGGGGTAGGCCCATTTGCCAGAAACCGCATTCAGAGCTTGTGAAATAGATATATGACGATTTCAAGCTTTGGAACTCTAAGTTTCTTAGGAGTTGAAAATGAGCATATCTTGAAAAGAGAATACACTAGCTGCTTCAAAATTAAATATGTATGATGGTGAGTGGTTCCATATCATATATTCAAAAGGTAGCCATCTGCTCCTTTAGGAGCTTTAGATATAGGCTTTATAAAACCTTTAACTTTTTCCCCTATCAGAAACAAAGTTTTTCAAACTGTGCATTTCTTGAAAGTCAACACTCAAATTTCATCCAAAAGGAAAAGGTTTGATGGGGGGCCAATACTCTATCAGGGGTATGCCCATTTGCCAGAAACCGCATTCAGAGCTTGTGAAATAGATATATGACGATTTCAAGCTTTGGAACTCTAAGTTTCTTAGGAGTTGAAAATGAGCATATCTTGAAAAGAGAATACACTAGCTGCTTCAAAATGAAATATGTATGATGGTGAGTGGTTCCATATCACATATTCAAAAGGTAGCCATCTGCTCCTTTAGGAGCTTTAGATATAGGCTTTATGAAACCTTTAACTTTTTCCCCATTCCGAAACAAAGTTTTTCAAACTGTGCATTTCTTGAAAGTCAACACTCAAATTTCATCCAAAAGGAAAAGGTTTGATGGGGGGCCAATACTCTATCAGGGGTAGGCCCATTTGCCAGAAACCGCATTCAGAGCTTGTGAAATAGATATATGACGATTTCAAGCTTTGGAACTCTAAGTTTCTTAGGAGTTGAAAATGAGCATATCTTGAAAAGAGAATACACTAGCTGCTTCAAAATTAAATATGTATGATGGTGAGTGGTTCCATATCATATATTCAAAAGGTTGCCATCTGCTCCTTTAGGAGCTTTAGATATAGGCTTTATAAAACCTTTACCTTTTCCCGCATTCAGAAACAAAGTTTTTCAAGCTGTGCGTTTCTTGAAAGTCAACACTCAAATTTCATCAAAAAGGAAAAGGTTTGATGGTGGGCCGATACTCTATCAGGAGTAAGCCCATTTGCCAGAAACCGCATTCAGAACCTGTGAAATAGATTTATGACGATTTCGAGCTTTGGCACTCTAAGTTTCTTAGGAGTTGAACATGAGCATATCTTCAAGGGAGAATACACTAGCTGCTTCCAAATGAAATATGTATGATGGTGAGTGGTTCCATATTATATATTCAAAAGGTAGCCATCTGCTCCTTTAGGAGCTTTAGATATAGGCTTTATAAAACCTTTCACTTTTTCCCCATTCAGAAACAAAGTTTTTCAAACTGTGCATTTCTTGAAAGTCAACACTCAAATTTCATCCAAAAGGAAAAGGTTTGATGGGGGGCCAATACTCTATCAGGGGTATGCCCATTTGCCAGAAACCGCATTCAGAGCTTGTGAAATAGATATATGACGATTTCAAGCTTTGGAACTCTAAGTTTCTTAGGAGTTGAAAATGAGCATATCTTGAAAAGAGAATACACTAGCTGCTTCAAAATGAAATATGTATGGTGGTGAGTGGTTCCATATCACATATTCAAAAGGTAGCCATCTGCTCCTTTAGGAGCTTTAGATATAGGCTTTATGAAACCTTTAACTTTTTCCCCATTCCGAAACAAAGTTTTTCAAACTGTGCATTTCTTGAAAGTCAACACTCAAATTTCATCCAAAAGGAAAAGGTTTGATGGGGGGCCAATACTCTATCAGGGGTATGACCATTTGCCAGAAACCGCATTCAGAGCTTGTGAAATAGATATATGACGATTTCAAGCTTTGGAACTCTAAGTTTCTTAGGAGTTGAAAATGAGCATATCTTGAAAAGAGAATACACTAGCTGCTTCAAAATGAAATATGTATGATGGTGAGTGGTTCCATATCACATATTCAAAAGGTAGCCATCTGCTCCTTTAGGAGCTTTAGATATAGGCTTTATAAAACCTTTAACTTTTTCCCCATTTAGAAACAAAGTTTTTCAAACTGTGCATTTCTTGAAAGTCAACACTCAAATTTCATCCAAAAGGAAAAGGTTTGATGGGGGGCCAATACTCTATCAGGGGTATGACCATTTGCCAGAAACCGCATTCAGAGCTTGTGAAATAGATATATGACGATTTCAAGCTTTGGAACTCTAAGTTTCTTAGGAGTTGAAAATGAGCATATCTTGAAAAGAGAATACACTAGCTGCTTCAAAATTAAATATGTATGATGGTGAGTGGTTCCATATCATATATTCAAAAGGTAGCCATCTGCTCCTTTAGGAGCTTTAGATATAGGCTTTATAAAACCTTTCACTTTTTCCCCATTCAGAAACAAAGTTTTTCAAACTGTGCATTTCTTGAAAGTCAACACTCAAATTTCATCCAAAAGGAAAAGGTTTGATGGGGGGCCAATACTCTATCAGGGGTATGCCCATTTGCCAGAAACCGCATTCAGAGCTTGTGAAATAGATATATGACGATTTCAAGCTTTGGAACTCTAAGTTTCTTAGGAGTTGAAAATGAGCATATCTTGAAAAGAGAATAGACTAGCTGCTTCAAAATGAAATATGTATGATGGTGAGTGGTTCCATATCATATATTCAAAAGGTAGCCATCTGCTCCTTTAGGAGTTTTAGATATAGGCTTTATAAAACCTATAACTTTTCCCCCATTCAGAAACAAAGTTTTTCAAACTGTGCGTTTCTTGAAAGTCAACACTCAAATTTCATCCGAAAGGAAAAGGTTTGATGGTGGGCCGATACTCTATCAGGAGTAAGCCCATTTGCCAGAAACCGCAATCAGAGCATGTGAAATACATACATGACGATTTCGAGCTTTGGCACTCTAAGTTTCTTAGGAGTTGAATATGAGCATATCTTCAAGGGAGAATACACTAGCTGCTTCCAAATGAAATATGTATGATGGTGAGTGGTTCCATATCATATATTCAAAAGGTAGCCATCTGCTCCTTTAGGAGCTTTAGATATAGGCTTTATGAAACCTTTAACTTTTTCCTCATTCAGAAACAAAGTTTTTCAAACTGTGCATTTCTTGAAAGTCAACACTCAAATTTCATCCAAAAGGAAAAGGTTTGATGGGGGGCCAATACTCTATCAGGGGTATGCTCATTTGCCAGAAACCGCATTCAGAGCTTGTGAAATAGATATATGACGATTTCAAGCTTTGGAACTCTGTTTCTTAGGAGTTGAAAATGAGCATATCTTGAAAAGAGAATACACTAGCTGCTTCAAAATGAAATATGTATGATGGTGAGTGGTTCCATATCATATATTCAAAAGGTAGCCATCTGCTCCTTTAGGAGCTTTAGATATAGGCTTTATAAAACCTTACCTTTCCCGCATTCAGAAACAAAGTTTTTCAAACTGTGCGTTTCTTGAAAGTCAACACTCAAATTTCATCCGAAAGGAAAAGGTTTGATGGTGGGCCGATACTCTATCAGGAGTAAGCCCATTTGCCAGAAACCGCAATCAGAGCATGTGAAATACATACATGACGATTTCGAGCTTTGGCACTCTAAGTTTCTTAGGAGTTGAATATGAGCATATCTTCAAGGGAGAATACACTAGCTGCTTCCAAATGAAATATGTATGGTGGTGAGTGGTTCCATATCATATATTCAAAAGGTAGCCATCTGCTCCTTTAGGAGCTTTAGATATAGGCTTTATGAAACCTTTAACTTTTTCCCCATTCAGAAACAAAGTTTTTCAAACTGTGCATTTCTTGAAAGTCAACACTCAAATTTCATCCAAAAGGAAAAGGTTTGATGGGGGGCCAATACTCTATCAGGGGTATGCCCATTTGCCAGAAACCGCATTCAGAGCTTGTGAAATAGATATATGACGATTTCAAGCTTTGGAACTCTAAGTTTCTTAGGAGTTGAAAATTAGCATATCTTGAAAAGAGAATACACTAGCTGCTTCAAAATGAAATATGTATGATGGTGAGTGGTTCCATATCACATATTCAAAAGGTAGCCATCTGCTCCTTTAGGAGCTTTAGATATAGGCTTTATGAAACCTTTAACTTTTTCCCCATTCCGAAACAAAGTTTTTCAAACTGTGCGTTTCTTGAAAGTCAACACTCAAATTTCATCCGAAAGGAAAAGGTTTGATGGTGGGCCGATACTCTATCAGGAGTAAGCCCATTTGCCAGAAACCGCAATCAGAGCATGTGAAATACATACATGACGATTTCGAGCTTTGGCACTCTAAGTTTCTTAGGAGTTGAATATGAGCATATCTTCAAGGGAGAATACACTAGCTGCTTCCAAATGAAATATGTATGATGGTGAGTGGTTCCATATCATATATTCAAAAGGTAGCCATCTGCTCCTTTAGGAGCTTTAGATATAGGCTTTATGAAACCTTTAACTTTTTCCCCATTCAGAAACAAAGTTTTTCAAACTGTGCATTTCTTGAAAGTCAACACTCAAATTTCATCCAAAAGGAAAAGGTTTGATGGGGGGCCAATACTCTATCAGGGGTATGCTCATTTGCCAGAAACCGCATTCAGAGCTTGTGAAATAGATATATGACGATTTCAAGCTTTGGAACTCTAAGTTTCTTAGGAGTTGAAAATGAGCATATCTTGAAAAGAGAATACACTAGCTGCTTCAAAATGAAATATGTATGATGGTGAGTGGTTCCATATCACATATTCAAAAGGTAGCCATCTGCTCCTTTAGGAGCTTTAGATATAGGCTTTATGAAACCTTTAACTTTTTCCCCATTCCGAAACAAAGTTTTTCAAACTGTGCATTTCTTGCAAGTCAACACTCAAATTTCATCCAAAAGGAAAAGGTTTGATGGGGGGCCAATACTCTATCAGGGGTAGGCCCATTTGCCAGAAACCGCATTCAGAGCTTGTGAAATAGATATATGACGATTTCAAGCTTTGGAACTCTAAGTTTCTTAGGAGTTGAAAATGAGCATATCTTGAAAAGAGAATACACTAGCTGCTTCAAAATGAAATATGTATGATGGTGAGTGGTTCCATATCATATATTCAAAAGGTAGCCATCTGCTCCTTTAGGAGCTTTAGATATAGGCTTTATAAAACCTTACCTTTCCCGCATTCAGAAACAAAGTTTTTCAAACTGTGCGTTTCTTGAAAGTCAACACTCAAATTTCATCCGAAAGGAAAAGGTTTGATGGTGGGCCGATACTCTATCAGGAGTAAGCCCATTTGCCAGAAACCGCAATCAGAGCATGTGAAATACATACATGACGATTTCGAGCTTTGGCACTCTAAGTTTCTTAGGAGTTGAATATGAGCATATCTTCAAGGGAGAATACACTAGCTGCTTCCAAATGAAATATGTATGGTGGTGAGTGGTTCCATATCATATATTCAAAAGGTAGCCATCTGCTCCTTTAGGAGCTTTAGATATAGGCTTTATAAAACCTTACCTTTCCCGCATTCAGAAACAAAGTTTTTCAAACTGTGCGTTTCTTGAAAGTCAACACTCAAATTTCATCCGAAAGGAAAAGGTTTGATGGTGGGCCGATACTCTATCAGGAGTAAGCCCATTTGCCAGAAACCGCAATCAGAGCATGTGAAATACATACATGACGATTTCGAGCTTTGGCACTATAAGTTTCTTAGGAGTTGAATATGAGCATATCTTCAAGGGAGACACTAGCTGCTTCAAAATGAAATATGTATGATGGTGAGTGGTTCCATATCATATATTCAAAAGGTAGCCATCTGCTCCTTTAGGAGCTTTAGATATAGGCTTTATAAAACCTTTAACTTTTTCCCCATTCAGAAACAAAGTTTTTCAAACTGTGCATTTCTTGAAAGTCAACACTCAAATTTCATCCAAAAGGAAAAGGTTTGATGGGGGGCCAATACTCTATCAGGGGTATGCCCATTTGCCAGAAACCGCATTCAGAGCTTGTGAAATAGATATATGACGATTTCAAGCTTTGGAACTCTAAGTTTCTTAGGAGTTGAAAATGAGCATATCTTGAAAAGAGAATACACTAGCTGCTTCAAAATGAAATATGTATGATGGTGAGTGGTTCCATATCATATATTCAAAAGGTAGCCATCTGCTCCTTTAGGAGCTTTAGATATAGGCTTTATAAAACCTTTAACTTTTTCCCCTATCAGAAACAAAGTTTTTCAAACTGTGCATTTCTTGAAAGTCAACACTCAAATTTCATCCAAAAGGAAAAGGTTTGATGGGGGGCCAATACTCTATCAGGGGTATGACCATTTGCCAGAAACCGCATTCAGAGCTTGTGAAATAGATATATGACGATTTCAAGCTTTGGAACTCTAAGTTTCTTAGGAGTTGAAAATGAGCATATCTTGCAAAGAGAATACACTAGCTGCTTCAAAATGAAATATGTATGATGGTGAGTGGTTCCATATCATATATTCAAAAGGTAGCCATCTGCTCCTTTAGGAGCTTTAGATATAGGCTTTATAAAACCTATAACTTTTCCCCCATTCAGAAACAAAGTTTTTCAAACTGTGCGTTTCTTGAAAGTCAACACTCAAATTTCATCCGAAAGGAAAAGGTTTGATGGTGGGCCGATACTCTATCAGGAGTAAGCCCATTTGCCAGAAACCGCAATCAGAGCATGTGAAATACATACATGACGATTTCGAGCTTTGGCACTCTAAGTTTCTTAGGAGTTGAATATGAGCATATCTTCAAGGGAGAATACACTAGCTGCTTCCAAATGAAATATGTATGATGGTGAGTGGTTCCATATCATATATTCAAAAGGTAGCCATCTGCTCCTTTAGGAGCTTTAGATATAGGCTTTATGAAACCTTTAACTTTTTCCCCATTCAGAAACAAAGTTTTTCAAACTGTGCATTTCTTGAAAGTCAACACTCAAATTTCATCCAAAAGGAAAAGGTTTGATGGGGGGCCAATACTCTATCAGGGGTATGCCCATTTGCCAGAAACCGCATTCAGAGCTTGTGAAATAGATATATGACGATTTCAAGCTTTGGAACTCTAAGTTTCTTAGGAGTTGAAAATGAGCATATCTTGAAAAGAGAATACACTAGCTGCTTCAAAATGAAATATGTATGATGGTGTGTGGTTCCATATCACATATTCAAAAGGTAGCCATCTGCTCCTTTAGGAGCTTTAGATATAGGCTTTATAAAACCTTACCTTTCCCGCATTCAGAAACAAAGTTTTTCAAACTGTGCGTTTCTTGAAAGTCAACACTCAAATTTCATCCGAAAGGAAAAGGTTTGATGGTGGGCCGATACTCTATCAGGGGTAGGCCCATTTGCCAGAAACCGCATTCAGAGCTTGTGAAATAGATATATGACGATTTCAAGCTTTGGAACTCTAAGTTTCTTAGGAGTTGAAAATGAGCATATCTTGAAAAGAGAATACACTAGCTGCTTCAAAATGAAATATGTATGATGGTGAGTGGTTCCATATCATATATTCAAAAGGTAGCCATCTGCTCCTTTAGGAGCTTTAGATATAGGCTTTATAAAACCTATAACTTTTCCCCCATTCAGAAACAAAGTTTTTCAAACTGTGCGTTTCTTGAAAGTCAACACTCAAATTTCATCCGAAAGGAAAAGGTTTGATGGTGGGCCGATACTCTATCAGGAGTAAGCCCATTTGCCAGAAACCGCAATCAGAGCATGTGAAATACATACATGACGATTTCGAGCTTTGGCACTCTAAGTTTCTTAGGAGTTGAATATGAGCATATCTTCAAGGGAGAATACACTAGCTGCTTCCAAATGAAATATGTATGATGGTGAGTGGTTCCATATCATATATTCAAAAGGTAGCCATCTGCTCCTTTAGGAGCTTTAGATATAGGCTTTATGAAACCTTTAACTTTTTCCCCATTCAGAAACAAAGTTTTTCAAACTGTGCATTTCTTGAAAGTCAACACTCAAATTTCATCCAAAAGGAAAAGGTTTGATGGGGGGCCAATACTCTATCAGGGGTATGCTCATTTGCCAGAAACCGCATTCAGAGCTTGTGAAATAGATATATGACGATTTCAAGCTTTGGAACTCTAAGTTTCTTAGGAGTTGAAAATGAGCATATCTTGAAAAGAGAATACACTAGCTGCTTCAAAATGAAATATGTATGATGGTGAGTGGTTCCATATCATATATTCAAAAGGTAGCCATCTGCTCCTTTAGGAGCTTTAGATATAGGCTTTATAAAACCTTACCTTTCCCGCATTCAGAAACAAAGTTTTTCAAACTGTGCGTTTCTTGAAAGTCAACACTCAAATTTCATCCGAAAGGAAAAGGTTTGATGGTGGGCCGATACTCTATCAGGAGTAAGCCCATTTGCCAGAAACCGCAATCAGAGCATGTGAAATACATACATGACGATTTCGAGCTTTGGCACTCTAAGTTTCTTAGGAGTTGAATATGAGCATATCTTCAAGGGAGACACTAGCTGCTTCCAAATGAAATATGTATGATGGTGAGTGGTTCCATATCATATATTCAAAAGGTAGCCATCTGCTCCTTTAGGAGCTTTAGATATAGGCTTTATAAAACCTTTAACTTTTTCCCCTATCAGAAACAAAGTTTTTCAAACTGTGCATTTCTTGAAAGTCAACACTCAAATTTCATCCAAAAGGAAAAGGTTTGATGGGGGGCCAATACTCTATCAGGGGTATGACCATTTGCCAGAAACCGCATTCAGAGCTTGTGAAATAGATATATGACGATTTCAAGCTTTGGAACTCTAAGTTTCTTAGGAGTTGAAAATGAGCATATCTTGCAAAGAGAATACACTAGCTGCTTCAAAATGAAATATGTATGATGGTGAGTGGTTCCATATCATATATTCAAAAGGTAGCCATCTGCTCCTTTAGGAGCTTTAGATATAGGCTTTATAAAACCTTTAACTTTTTCCCCTATCAGAAACAAAGTTTTTCAAACTGTGCATTTCTTGAAAGTCAACACTCAAATTTCATCCAAAAGGAAAAGGTTTGATGGGGGGCCAATACTCTATCAGGGGTATGACCATTTGCCAGAAACCGCATTCAGAGCTTGTGAAATAGATATATGACGATTTCAAGCTTTGGAACTCTAAGTTTCTTAGGAGTTGAAAATGAGCATATCTTGCAAAGAGAATACACTAGCTGCTTCAAAATGAAATATGTATGATGGTGAGTGGTTCCATATCATATATTCAAAAGGTAGCCATCTGCTCCTTTAGGAGCTTTAGATATAGGCTTTATAAAACCTATAACTTTTCCCCCATTCAGAAACAAAGTTTTTCAAACTGTGCGTTTCTTGAAAGTCAACACTCAAATTTCATCCGAAAGGAAAAGGTTTGATGGTGGGCCGATACTCTATCAGGAGTAAGCCCATTTGCCAGAAACCGCAATCAGAGCCTGTGAAATACATACATGACGATTTCGAGCTTTGGCACTCTAAGTTTCTTAGGAGTTGAATATGAGCATATCTTCAAGGGAGAATACACTAGCTGCTTCCAAATGAAATATGTATGATGGTGAGTGGTTCCATATCATATATTCAAAAGGTAGCCATCTGCTCCTTTAGGAGCTTTAGATATAGGCTTTATAAAACCTTTAACTTTTTCCCCATTCAGAAACAAAGTTTTTCAAACTGTGCATTTCTTGAAAGTCAACACTCAAATTTCATCCAAAAGGAAAAGGTTTGATGGGGGGCCAATACTCTATCAGGGGTATGCCCATTTGCCAGAAACCGCATTCAGAGCTTGTGAAATAGATATATGACGATTTTAAGCTTTGGAACTCTAAGTTTCTTAGGAGTTGAAAATGAGCATATCTTGAAAAGAGAATACACTAGCTGCTTCAAAATGAAATATGTATGATGGTGTGTGGTTCCATATCACATATTCAAAAGGTAGCCATCTGCTCCTTTAGGAGCTTTAGATATAGGCTTTATGAAACCTTTAACTTTTTCTCCATTCAGAAACAAAGTTTTTCAAACTGTGCATTTCTTGAAAGTCAACACTCAAATTTCATCCAAAAGGAAAAGGTTTGATGGGGGGCCAATACTCTATCAGGGGTATGCTCATTTGCCAGAAACCGCATTCAGAGCTTGTGAAATAGATATATGACGATTTCAAGCTTTGGAACTCTAAGTTTCTTAGGAGTTGAAAATGAGCATATCTTGAAAAGAGAATACACTAGCTGCTTCAAAATGAAATATGTATGATGGTGTGTGGTTCCATATCACATATTCAAAAGGTAGCCATCTGCTCCTTTAGGAGCTTTAGATATAGGCTTTATAAAACCTTACCTTTCCCGCATTCAGAAACAAAGTTTTTCAAACTGTGCGTTTCTTGAAAGTCAACACTCAAATTTCATCCGAAAGGAAAAGGTTTGATGGTGGGCCGATACTCTATCAGGGGTAGGCCCATTTGCCAGAAACCGCATTCAGAGCTTGTGAAATAGATATATGACGATTTCAAGCTTTGGAACTCTAAGTTTCTTAGGAGTTGAAAATGAGCATATCTTGAAAAGAGAATACACTAGCTGCTTCAAAATGAAATATGTATGATGGTGAGTGGTTCCATATCATATATTCAAAAGGTAGCCATCTGCTCCTTTAGGAGCTTTAGATATAGGCTTTATAAAACCTATAACTTTTCCCCCATTCAGAAACAAAGTTTTTCAAACTGTGCGTTTCTTGAAAGTCAACACTCAAATTTCATCCGAAAGGAAAAGGTTTGATGGTGGGCCGATACTCTATCAGGAGTAAGCCCATTTGCCAGAAACCGCAATCAGAGCATGTGAAATACATACATGACGATTTCGAGCTTTGGCACTCTAAGTTTCTTAGGAGTTGAATATGAGCATATCTTCAAGGGAGAATACACTAGCTGCTTCCAAATGAAATATGTATGATGGTGAGTGGTTCCATATCATATATTCAAAAGGTAGCCATCTGCTCCTTTAGGAGCTTTAGATATAGGCTTTATGAAACCTTTAACTTTTTCCCCATTCAGAAACAAAGTTTTTCAAACTGTGCATTTCTTGAAAGTCAACACTCAAATTTCATCCAAAAGGAAAAGGTTTGATGGGGGGCCAATACTCTATCAGGGGTATGCTCATTTGCCAGAAACCGCATTCAGAGCTTGTGAAATAGATATATGACGATTTCAAGCTTTGGAACTCTAAGTTTCTTAGGAGTTGAAAATGAGCATATCTTGAAAAGAGAATACACTAGCTGCTTCAAAATGAAATATGTATGATGGTGAGTGGTTCCATATCATATATTCAAAAGGTAGCCATCTGCTCCTTTAGGAGCTTTAGATATAGGCTTTATAAAACCTTACCTTTCCCGCATTCAGAAACAAAGTTTTTCAAACTGTGCGTTTCTTGAAAGTCAACACTCAAATTTCATCCGAAAGGAAAAGGTTTGATGGTGGGCCGATACTCTATCAGGAGTAAGCCCATTTGCCAGAAACCGCAATCAGAGCATGTGAAATACATACATGACGATTTCGAGCTTTGGCACTCTAAGTTTCTTAGGAGTTGAATATGAGCATATCTTCAAGGGAGAATACACTAGCTGCTTCCAAATGAAATATGTATGATGGTGAGTGGTTCCATATCATATATTCAAAAGGTAGCCATCTGCTCTTTTAGGAGCTTTAGATATAGGCTTTATGAAACCTTTAACTTTTTCTCCATTCAGAAACAAAGTTTTTCAAACTGTGCATTTCTTGAAAGTCAACACTCAAATTTCATCCAAAAGGAAAAGGTTTGATGGGGGGCCAATACTCTATCAGGGGTATGCTCATTTGCCAGAAACCGCATTCAGAGCTTGTGAAATAGATATATGACGATTTCAAGCTTTGGAACTCTAAGTTTCTTAGGAGTTGAAAATGAGCATATCTTGAAAAGAGAATACACTAGCTGCTTCAAAATGAAATATGTATGATGGTGAGTGGTTCCATATCATATATTCAAAAGGTAGCCATCTGCTCCTTTAGGAGCTTTAGATATAGGCTTTATAAAACCTTACCTTTCCCGCATTCAGAAACAAAGTTTTTCAAACTGTGCGTTTCTTGAAAGTCAACACTCAAATTTCATCCGAAAGGAAAAGGTTTGATGGTGGGCCGATACTCTATCAGGAGTAAGCCCATTTGCCAGAAACCGCAATCAGAGCATGTGAAATACATACATGACGATTTCGAGCTTTGGCACTCTGTTTCTTAGGAGTTGAATATGAGCATATCTTCAAGGGAGAATACACTAGCTGCTTCCAAATGAAATATGTATGGTGGTGAGTGGTTCCATATCATATATTCAAAAGGTAGCCATCTGCTCCTTTAGGAGCTTTAGTTATAGGCTTTATGAAACCTTTAACTTTTTCCCCATTCAGAAACAATGTTTTTCAAACTGTGCATTTCTTGAAAGTCAACACTCAAATTTCATCCGAAAGGAAAAGGTTTGATGGTGGGCCGATACTCTATCAGGAGTAAGCCCATTTGCCAGAAACCGCAATCAGAGCATGTGAAATACATACATGACGATTTCGAGCTTTGGCACTCTAAGTTTCTTAGGAGTTGAATATGAGCATATCTTCAAGGGAGAATACACTAGCTGCTTCCAAATGAAATATGTATGATGGTGAGTGGTTCCATATCATATATTCAAAAGGTAGCCATCTGCTCCTTTAGGAGCTTTAGATATAGGCTTTATGAAACCTTTAACTTTTTCCCCATTCAGAAACAAAGTTTTTCAAACTGTGCATTTCTTGAAAGTCAAAGCTCACATTTCATCCAAAAGGAAAAGGTTTGATGGGGGGCCAATACTCTATCAGGGGTATGCTCATTTGCCAGAAACCGCATTCAGAGCTTGTGAAATAGATATATGACGATTTCAAGCTTTGGAACTCTAAGTTTCTTAGGAGTTGAAAATGAGCATATCTTGAAAAGAGAATACACTAGCTGCTTCCAAATGAAATATGTATGATGGTGAGTGGTTCCATATCATATATTCAAAAGGTAGCCATCTGCTCCTTTAGGAGCTTTAGATATAGGCTTTATGAAACCTTTAACTTTTTCCCCATTCAGAAACAAAGTTTTTCAAACTGTGCATTTCTTGAAAGTCAACACTCACATTTCATCCAAAAGGAAAAGGTTTGATGGGGGGGCCAATACTCTATCAGGGGTATGCTCATTTGCCAGAAACCGCATTCAGAGCTTGTGAAATAGATATATGACGATTTCAAGCTTTGGAACTCTAAGTTTCTTAGGAGTTGAAAATGAGCATATCTTGAAAAGAGAATACACTAGCTGCTTCAAAATGAAATATGTATGATGGTGAGTGGTTCCATATCACATATTCAAAAGGTAGCCATCTGCTCCTTTAGGAGCTTTAGATATAGGCTTTATGAAACCTTTAACTTTTTCCCCATTCCGAAACAAAGTTTTTCAAACTGTGCATTTCTTGAAAGTCAACACTCAAATTTCATTCAAAAGGAAAAGGTTTGATGGGGGGCCAATACTCTATCAGGGGTAGGCCCATTTGCCAGAAACCGCATTCAGAGCTTGTGAAATAGATATATGACGATTTCAAGCTTTGGAACTCTAAGTTTCTTAGGAGTTGAAAATGAGCATATCTTGAAAAGAGAATACTCTAGCTGCTTCAAAATTAAATATGTATGATGGTGAGTGGTTCCATATCATATATTCAAAAGGTAGCCATCTGCTCCTTTAGGAGCTTTAGCGATAGGCTTTATAAAACCTTTACCTTTTCCCGCATTCAGAAACAAAGTTTTTCAAGCTGTGCGTTTCTTGAAAGTCAACACTCAAATTTCATCAAAAAGGAAAAGGTTTGATGGTGGGCCGATACTCTATCAGGAGTAAGCCCATTTGCCAGAAACTGCATTCAGAACCTGTGAAATAGATATATGACGATTTCGAGCTTTGGCACTCTGTTTCTTAGGAGTTGAACATGAGCATATCTTCAAGGGAGAATACACTAGCTGCTTCCAAATGAAATATGTATGATGGTGAGTGGTTCCATATCATATATTCAAAAGGTAGCCATCTGCTCCTTTAGGATCTTTAGATATAGGCTTTATAAAACCTTTAACTTTTTCCCCATTCAGAAACAAAGTTTTTCAAACTGTGCATTTCTTGAAAGTCAACACTCAAATTTCATCCAAAAGGAAAAGGTTTGATGGGGGGCCAATACTCTATCAGGGGTATGCCCATTTGCCAGAAACCGCATTCAGAGCTTGTGAAATAGATATATGACGATTTCAAGCTTTGGAACTCTAAGTTTCTTAGGAGTTGAAAATGAGCATATCTTGAAAAGAGAATACACTAGCTGCTTCAAAATGAAATATGTATGATGGTGAGTGGTTCCATATCATATATTCAAAAGGTAGCCATCTGCTCCTTTAGGAGCTTTAGATATAGGCTTTATAAAACCTATAACTTTTCCCCCATTCAGAAACAAAGTTTTTCAAACTGTGCGTTTCTTGAAAGTCAACACTCAAATTTCATCCGAAAGGAAAAGGTTTGATGGTGGGCCGATACTCTATCAGGAGTAAGCCCATTTGCCAGAAACCGCAATCAGAGCATGTGAAATACATACATGACGATTTCGAGCTTTGGCACTCAAAGTTTCTTAGGAGTTGAATATGAGCATATCTTCAAGGGAGAATACACTAGCTGCTTCCAAATGAAATATGTATGATGGTGAGTGGTTCCATATCATATATTCAAAAGGTAGCCATCTGCTCTTTTAGGAGCTTTAGATATAGGCTTTATGAAACCTTTAACTTTTTCTCCATTCAGAAACAAAGTTTTTCAAACTGTGCATTTCTTGAAAGTCAACACTCAAATTTCATCCAAAAGGAAAAGGTTTGATGGGGGGCCAATACTCTATCAGGGGTATGCTCATTTGCCAGAAACCGTATTCAGAGCTTGTGAAATAGATATATGACGATTTCAAGCTTTGGAACTCTAAGTTTCTTAGGAGTTGAAAATGAGCATATCTTGAAAAGAGAATACACTAGCTGCTTCAAAATGAAATATGTATGATGGTGAGTGGTTCCATATCATATATTCAAAAGGTAGCCATCTGCTCCTTTAGGAGCTTTAGATATAGGCTTTATAAAACCTTACCTTTCCCGCATTCAGAAACAAAGTTTTTCAAACTGTGCGTTTCTTGAAAGTCAACACTCAAATTTCATCCGAAAGGAAAAGGTTTGATGGTGGGCCGATACTCTATCAGGAGTAAGCCCATTTGCCAGAAACCGCAATCAGAGCATGTGAAATACATACATGACGATTTCGAGCTTTGGCACTCTAAGTTTCTTAGGAGTTGAAAATGAGCATATCTTGAAAAGAGAATACACTAGCTGCTTCAAAATGAAATATGTATGATGGTGAGTGGTTCCATATCATATATTCAAAAGGTAGCCATCTGCTCCTTTAGGAGCTTTAGATATAGGCTTTATGAAACCTTTAACTTTTTCCCCATTCCGAAACAAAGTTTTTCAAACTGTGCATTTCTTGAAAGTCAACACTCAAATTTCATTCAAAAGGAAAAGGTTTGATGGGGGGCCAATACTCTATCAGGGGTAGGCCCATTTGCCAGAAACCGCATTCAGAGCTTGTGAAATAGATATATGACGATTTCAAGCTTTGGAACTCTAAGTTTCTAAGGAGTTGAAAATGAGCATATCTTCAAGGGAGAATACACTAGCTGCTTCCAAATGAAATATGTATGATGGTGAGTGGTTCCATATCATATATTCAAAAGGTAGCCATCTGCTCCTTTAGGAGCTTTAGATATAGGCTTTATAAAACCTTTCACTTTTTCCCCATTCAGAAACAAAGTTTTTCAAACTGTGCATTTCTTGAAAGTCAACACTCAAATTTCACCCAAAAGGAAAAGGTTTGATGGTGGGCCGATACTCTATCAGGAGTAAGCCCATTTGCCAGAAACCGCATTCAGAGCATGTGAAATACATACATGACGATTTCGAGCCTTGGCACTCTAAGTTTCTTAAAAGTTGAATATGAGCATATCTTCAAGGGAGAATACACTAGCTGCTTCCAAATCAAATATGTATGATGGTGAGTGGTTCCATATCATATATTCAAAAGGTAGCCATCTGCTCCTTTAGGAGCTTTAGATATAGGCTTTATAAAACCTTTAACTTTTCCCCCTTTCAGAAACAAAGTTTTTCAAACTGTGCATTTCTTGAAAGTCAACACTCAAATTTCATCCAAAAGGAAAAGGTTTGATGGGGGGCCAATACTCTATCAGGGGTATGACCATTTGCCAGAAACCGCATTCAGAGCTTGTGAAATAGATATATGACGATTTCAAGCTTTGGAAGTCTAAGTTTCTTAGGAGTTGAAAATGAGCATATCTTGAAAAGAGAATACACTAGCTGCTTCAAAATGAAATATGTATGATGGTGAGTGGTTCCATATCATATATTCAAAAGGTAGCCATCTGCTCCTTTAGGAGCTTTAGATATAGGCTTTATAAAACCTTTACCTTTTCCCGCATTCAGAAACAAAATTTTTTTAAATGTGCGTTTCTTGAAAGTCAACACTTAAATTTCATCAAAAAGGAAAAGGTTTGATGGTGGGCCGATACTCTATCAGGAGTAAGCCCATTTGCCAGAAACCGCATTCAGAACCAGTGAAATAGATATATGAAGATTTCAAGCTTTGGAACTCTAAGTTTCTTAGGAGTTGAATATGAGCATATCTTGAAAAGAGAATACACTAGCTGCTTCAAAATGAAATATGTATGATGGTGAGTGGTTCCATATCATATATTCAAAAGGTAGCCATCTGCTCCTTTAGGAGCTTTAGATATAGGCTTTATAAAACCTTTACCTTTTCACGCATTCAGAAACAAAGTTTTTCAAACTGTGCGTTTCTTGAAAGTCAACACTCAAATTTCATCCGAAAGGAAAAGGTTTGATGGTGGGCCGATACTCTATCAGGAGTAAGCCCATTTGCCAGAAACCGCATTCAGAGCATGTGAAATACATACATGACGATTTCGAGCTTTGGCACTCTAAGTTTCTTTGGAGTTGAATATGAGCATATCTTCAAGGGAGAATACACTAGCTGCTTCCAAATGAAATATGTATGATGGTGAGTGGTTCCATATCACATATTGAAAAGGTAGCCATCTGCTCCTTTAGGAGCTTTAGATATAGGCTTTATAAAACCTTTAACTTTTCCCGCATTCTGAAACAAAGTTTTTCAAACTGTGCGTTTCTTGAAAGTCAACACTCAAATTTCATCCAAAAGGAAAAGGTTTGATAGTGGGCCGATACTCTATCAGGAGTAAGCCCATTTGCCAGAAACCGCATTCAGAGCATGTGAAATACATACATGACGATTTTTAGCTTTGCCACTCTAAGTTTCTTAGGAGTTGAACATGAGCATATCTTCAAGGGAGAATACACTAGCTGCTTCCAAATGAAATATGTATGATGGTGAGTGGTTCCATATCATATATTCAAAAGGTAGCCATCTGCTCCTTTAGGAGCTTTAGATATAGGCTTTATGAAACCTTTAACTTTTCCCGCATTCAGAAACAAAGTTTTTCAAACTGTGCGTTTCTTGAAAGTCAACACTCAAATTTCATCCGAAAGGAAAAGGTTTGATGGTGGGCCAATACTCTATCAGGAGTAAGCCCATTTGCCAGAAACCGCATTCAGAGCATGTGAAATACATACATGACGATTTCGAGCTTTGGCACTCTAAGTTTCTTAGGAGTTGAATATGAGCATATCTTCAAGGGAGAATACACTAGCTGCTTCCAAATGAAATATGTATTATGGTGAGTGGTTCCATATCATATATTCAAAAGGTAGCCATCTGCTCCTTTAGGAGCTTTAGATATAGGCTTTATAAAACTTTTACCTTTTCCCGCATTCAGAAACAAAATTTTTTTAAATGTGCGTTTCTTGAAAGTCAACACTTAAATTTCATCAAAAAGGAAAAGGTTTGATGGTGGGCCGATACTCTATCAGGAGTAAGCCCATTTGCCAGAAACCGCATTCAGAACCAGTGAAATAGATATATGACGATTTCAAGCTTTGGAACTCTAAGTTTCTTAGGAGTTGAATATGAGCATATCTTGAAAAGAGAATACACTAGCTGCTTCAAAATGAAATATGTATGATGGTGAGTGGTTCCATATCATATATTCAAAAGGTAGCCATCTGCTCCTTTAGGAGCTTTAGATATAGGCTTTATTAAACCTTTACCTTTTCCCGCATTCAGAAACAAAGTTTTTCAAACTGTGCGTTTCTTGAAAGTCAACACTCAAATTTCATCCAAAAGGAAAAGGTTTGATAGTGGGCCGATACTCTATCAGGAGTAAGCCCATTTGCCAGAAACCGCATTCAGAGCATGTGAAATACATACATGACGATTTTTAGCTTTGCCACTCTAAGTTTCTTAGGAGTTGAACATGAGCATATCTTCAAGGGAGAATACACTAGCTGCTTCCAAATGAAATATGTATGATGGTGAGTGGTTCCATATCATATATTCAAAAGGTAGCCATCTGCTCCTTTAGGAGCTTTAGATATAGGCTTTATGAAACCTTTAACTTTTTCCCCATTCAGAAACAAAGTTTTTCAAACTGTGCATTTCTTGAAAGTCAACACTCAAATTTCATCCAAAAGGAAAAGGTTTGATGGGGGGCCAATACTCTATCAGGGGTATGCCCATTTGCCAGAAACCGCATTCAGATCCTGTGAAATACATACATGACGATTTCAAGCTTTGCCACTCTAAGTTTCTTAGGAGTTGAATATGAGCATATCTTCAAGAGAGAATACACTAGCTGCTTCCAAATGAAATATGTATGATGGTGAGTGGTTCCATATCATATATTCAAAAGGTAGCCATCTGCTCCTTTAGGAGCTTTAGATATAGGCTTTATAAAACCTATAACTTTTCCCGCATTCTGAAACAAAGTTTTTCAAACTGTGCGTTTCTTGAAAGTCAACATTCAAATTTCATCCAAAAGGAAAAGGTTTGATAGTGGGCCGATACTCTATCAGGAGTAAGCCCATTTGCCAGAAACCGCATTCAGAGCATGTGAAATACATACATGACGATTTTTAGCTTTGCCACTCTAAGTTTCTTAGGAGTTGAACATTAGCATATCTTCAAGGGAGAATACACTAGCTGCTTCCAAATGAAATATGTATGATGGTGAGTGGTTCCATATCATATATTCAAAAGTTAGCCATCTGCTCCTTTAGGAGCTTTAGATATAGGCTTTATGAAACCTTTAACTTTTTCCCCATTCAGAAACAAAGTTTTTCAAACTGTGCATTTCTTGAAAGTCAACACTCAAATTTCATCCAAAAGGAAAAGGTTTGATGGGGGGCCAATACTCTATCAGGGGTATGCCCATTTGCCAGAAACCGCATTCAGAGCTTGTGAAATAGATATATGACGATTTCAAGCTTTGGAACTCTAAGTTTCTTAGGAGTTGAAAATGAGCATATCTTGAAAAGAGAATACACTAGCTGCTTCAAAATGAAATATGTATTATGGTGAGTGGTTCCATATCATATATTCAAAAGGTAGCCATCTGCTCCTTTAGGAGCTTTAGATATAGGCTTTATAAAACCTTTACCTTTTCCCGCATTCAGAAACAAAAATTTTTTAAATGTGCGTTTCTTGAAAGTCAACACTTAAATTTCATCAAAAAGGAAACGGTTTGATGGTGGGCCGATACTCTATCAGGAGTAAGCCCATTTGCCAGAAACCGCATTCAGAACCAGTGAAATAGATATATGACGATTTCAAGCTTTGGAACTCTAAGTTTCTTAGGAGTTGAATATGAGCATATCTTGAAAAGAGAATAAACTAGCTGCTTCAAAATGAAATATGTATGATGGTGAGTGGTTCCATATCATATATTCAAAAGGTAGTCATCTGCTCCTTTAGGAGCTTTAGATATAGGCTTTATAAAACCTATAACTTTTCCCGCATTCTGAAACAAAGTTTTTCAAACTGTGCGTTTCTTGAAAGTCAACACTCAAATTTCATCCAAAAGGAAAAGGTTTGATAGTGGGCCGATACTCTATCAGGAGTAAGCCCATTTGCCAGAAACCGCATTCAGAGCATGTGAAATACATACATGACGATTTTTAGCTTTGCCACTCTAAGTTTCTTAGGAGTTGAACATGAGCATATCTTCAAGGGAGAATACACTAGCTGCTTCCAAATGAAATATGTATGATGGTGAGTGGTTCCATATCATATATTCAAAAGGTAGCCATCTGCTCCTTTAGGAGCTTTAGATATAGGCTTTATGAAACCTTTAACTTTTTCCCCATTCAGAAACAAAGTTTTTCAAACTGTGCATTTCTTGAAAGTCAACACTCAAATTTCATCCAAAAGGAAAAGGTTTGATGGGGGGCCAATACTCTATCAGGGGTATGCCCATTTGCCAGAAACCGCATTCAGATCCTGTGAAATACATACATGACGATTTCAAGCTTTGCCACTCTAAGTTTCTTAGGAGTTGAATATGAGCATATCTTCAAGAGAGAATACACTAGCTGCTTCCAAATGAAATATGTATGATGGTGAGTGGTTCCATATCATATATTCAAAAGGTAGCCATCTGCTCCTTTAGGAGCTTTAGATATAGGCTTTATAAAACCTATAACTTTTCCCGCATTCTGAAACAAAGTTTTTCAAACTGTGCGTTTCTTGAAAGTCAACACTCAAATTTCATCCAAAAGGAAAAGGTTTGATAGTGGGCCGATACTCTATCAGGAGTAAGCCCATTTGCCAGAAACCGCATTCAGAGCATGTGAAATACATACATGACGATTTTTAGCTTTGCCACTCTAAGTTTCTTAGGAGTTGAACATGAGCATATCTTCAAGGGAGAATACACTAGCTGCTTCCAAATGAAATATGTATGATGGTGAGTGGTTCCATATCATATATTCAAAAGTTAGCCATCTGCTCCTTTAGGAGCTTTAGATATAGGCTTTATGAAACCTTTAACTTTTTCCCCATTCAGAAACAAAGTTTTTCAAACTGTGCATTTCTTGAAAGTCAACACTCAAATTTCATCCAAAAGGAAAAGGTTTGATGGGGGGCCAATACACTATCAGGGGTATGCCCATTTGCCAGAAACCGCATTCAGAGCTTGTGAAATAGATATATGACGATTTCAAGCTTTGGAACTCTAAGTTTCTTAGGAGTTTAAAATGAGCATATCTTGAAAAGAGAATACACTAGCTGCTTCAAAATGAAATATGTATGATGGTGAGTGGTTCCATATCATATATTCAAAAGGTAGCCATCTGCTCCTTTAGGAGCTTTAGATATAGGCTTTATAAAACCTTTACCTTTTCCCGCATTCAGAAACAAAGTTTTTCAAACTGTGCGTTTCTTGCAAGTCAACACTCAAATTTCATCCGAAAGGAAAAGGTTTGATGGTGGGCCGATACTCTATCAGGAGTAAGCCCATTTGCCAGAAACCGCATTCAGAACCAGTGAAATAGATATATGAAGATTTCAAGCTTTGGAACTCTAAGTTTCTTAGGAGTTGAATATAAGCATATCTTCAAGGGAGAATACACTAGCTGCTTCAAAATGAAATAAGTATGATGGTGAGTGGTTCCATATCATATATTCAAAAGGTAGCCATCTGCTCCTTTAGGAGCTTTAGATATAGGCTTTATAAAACCTTTACCTTTCCCGCATTCAGAAACAAAATTTTTCAAACTGTGCGTTTCTTGAAAGTCAACACTCAAATTTCATCCGAAAGGAAAAGGTTTGATGGTGGGCCGATACTCTATCAGGAGTAAGCCCATTTGCCAGAAACCGCATTCAGAGCATGTGAAATACATACTTGACGATTTTGAGCTTTGGCACTCTAAGTTTCTTAGGAGTTGAATATGAGCATATCTTCAAGGGAGAATACACTAGCTGCTTCCAAATGACATATGTATTATGGTGAGTGGTTCCATATCATATATTCAAAAGGTAGCCATCTGCTCCTTTAGGAGCTTTAGATATAGGCTTTATAAAACCTTTACCTTTTCCCGCATTCAGAAACAAAATTTTTTTAAATGTGCGTTTCTTGAAAGTCAACACTTAAATTTCATCAAAAAGTCAAAGGTTTGATGGTGGGCCGATACTCTATCAGGAGTAAGCCCATTTGCCAGAAACCGCATTCAGAACCAGTAAAATAGATATATGACGATTTCAAGCTTTGGAACTCTAAGTTTCTTAGGAGTTGAAAATGAGCATATCTTGAGAAGAGAATACACTAGCTGCTTCAAAATGAAATATGTATGATGGTGAGTGGTTCCATATCATATATTCAAAAGGTAGCCATCTGCTCCTTTAGGAGCTTTAGATATAGGCTTTATAAAACCTTTACCTTTTCCCGCATTCAGAAACAAAGTTTTTCAAACTGTGCGTTTCTTGAAAGTCAACACTCAAATTTCATCCGAAAGGAAAAGGTTTGATGGTGGGCCGATACTCTATCAGGAGTAAGCCCATTTGCCAGAATCCGCATTCAGAGCATGTGAAATACATACATGACGATTTCGAGCTTTGGCACTCTAAGTTTCTTAGGAGTTGAATATGAGCATATCTTCAAGGGAGAATACACTAGCTGATTCCAAATGAAATATGTATTATGGTGAGTGGTTCCATATCATATATTCAAAAGGTAGCCATCTGCTCCTTTAGGAGCTTTAGATATAGGCTTTATAAAACCTTTACCTTTTCCCGCATTCAGAAACAAAATTTTTTTAAATGTGCGTTTCTTGAAAGTCAACACTTAAATTTCATCAAAAAGGAAAAGGTTTGATGGTGGGCGATACTCTATCAGGAGTAAGCCTATTTGCCAGAAACCGCATTCAGAACCAGTGAAATAGATATATGACGATTTCAAGCTTTGGAACTCTAAGTTTCTTAGGAGTTGAATATGAGCATATCTTCAAGGGAGAATACACTAGCTGCTTCCAAATGAAATATGTATGATGGTGAGTGGTTCCATATCACATATTGAAAAGGTAGCCATCTGCTCCTTTAGGAGCTTTAGATATAGGCTTTATAAAACCTTTACCTTTTCCCGCATTCAGAAACAAAGTTTTTCAAACTGTGCATTTCTTGAAAGTCAACACTCAAATTTCATCCGAAAGAAAAAGGTTTGATAGTGGGCCGATACTCTATCAGGAGTAAGCCCATTTGCCAGAAACCGCATTCAGAGCATGTGAAATACATACATGACGATTTTTAGCTTTGCCACTCTAAGTTTCTTAGGAGTTGAACATGAGCATATCTTCAAGGGAGAATACACTAGCTGCTTCAAAATGAAATATGTATGATGGTGAGTGGTTCCATATCATATATTCAAAAGGTAGCCATCTGCTCCTTTAGGAGCTTTAGATATAGGCTTTATAAAACCTTTACCTTTCCCGCATTCAGAAACAAAGTTTTTCAAACTGTGCGTTTCTTGAAAGTCAACACTCAAATTTCATCCGAAAGGAAAAGGTTTGATGGTGGGCCGATACTCTATCAGGAGTAAGCCCATTTGCCAGAAACCGCATTCAGAGCATGTGAAATACATACATGACGATTTTGAGCTTTGGCACTCTAAGTTTCTTAGGAGTTGAATATAAGCATATCTTCAAGGGAGAATACACTAGCTGCTTCCAAATGAAATATGTATTATGGTGAGTGGTTCCATATCATATATTCAAAAGGTAGCCATCTGCTCCTTTAGGAGCTTTAGATATAGGCTTTATAAAACCTTTACCTTTTCCCGCATTCAGAAACAAAATTTTTTAAAATGTGCGTTTCTTGAAAGTCAACACTTAAATTTCATCAAAAAGGAAAAGGTTTGATGGTGGGCCGATACTCTATCAGGAGTAAGCCCATTTGCCAGAAACCGCATTCAGAACCAGTAAAATAGATATATGAAGATTTCAAGCTTTGGAACTCTAAGTTTCTTAGGAGTTGAAAATGAGCATATCTTGAAAAGAGAATACACTAGCTGCTTCAAAATGAAATATGTATGATGGTGAGTGGTTCCATATCATATATTCAAAAGGTAGCCATCTGCTCCTTTAGGAGCTTTAGATATAGGCTTTATAAAACCTTTACCTTTTCCCGCATTCAGAAACAAAGTTTTTCAAACTGTGCGTTTCTTGAAAGTCAACACTCAAATTTCATCCGAAAGGAAAAGGTTTGATGGTGGGCCGATACTCTATCAGGAGTAAGCCCATTTGCCAGAAACCGCATTCAGAGCATGTGAAATACATACATGACGATTTCGAGCTTTGGCACTCTAAGTTTCTTAGGAGTTGAATATGAGCATATCTTCAAGGGAGAATACACTAGCTGCTTCCAAATGAAATATGTATTATGGTGAGTGGTTCCATATCATATATTCAAAAGGTAGCCATCTGCTCCTTTAGGAGCTTTAGATATAGGCTTTATAAAACCTTTACCTTTTCCCGCATTTAGAAACAAAATTTTTTTAAATGTGCGTTTCTTGAAAGTCAACACTTAAATTTCATCAAAAAGGAAAAGGTTTGATGGTGGGCGATACTCTATCAGGAGTAAGCCCATTTGCCAGAAACCGCATTCAGAACCAGTGAAATAGATATATGACGATTTCAAGCTTTGGAACTCTAAGTTTCTTAGGAGTTGAATATGAGCATATCTTCAAGGGAGAATACACTAGCTGCTTCCAAATGAAATATGTATGATGGTGAGTGGTTCCATATCACATATTGAAAAGGTAGCCATCTGCTCCTTTAGGAGCTTTAGATATAGGCTTTATAAAACCTTTACCTTTTCCCGCATTCAGAAACAAAGTTTTTCAAACTGTGCATTTCTTGAAAGTCAACACTCAAATTTCATCCGAAAGGAAAAGGTTTGATGGTGGGCCGATACTCTATCAGGAGTAAGCCCATTTGCCAGAAACCGCATTCAGAACCAGTGAAATAGATATATGACGATTTCAAGCTTTGGAACTCTAAGTTTCTTAGGAGTTGAATATGAGCATTTCTTGAAAAGAGAATACACTAGCTGCTTCAAAATGAAATATGTATGATGGTGAGTGGTTCCATATCATATATTCAAAAGGTAGCCATCTGCTCCTTTAGGAGCTTTAGATATAGGCTTTATAAAACCTTTACCTTTTCCCGCATTCAGAAACAAAGTTTTTCAAACTGTGCGTTTCTTGAAAGTCAACACTCAAATTTCATCCAAAATGAAAAGGTTTGATGGTGGGCCGATACTCTATCAGGAGTAAGCCCATTTACCAGAAACCGCATTCAGATCCTGTGAAATACATACATGACGATTTCAAGCTTTGCCACTCTAAGTTTCTTAGGAGTTGAATATGAGCATATCTTCAAGAGAGAATACACTAGCTGCTTCCAAATGAAATATGTATGATGGTGAGTGGTTCCATATCATATATTCAAAAGGTAGCCATCTGCTCCTTTAGGAGCTTTAGATATAGGCTTTATGAAACTTTTAACTTTTTCCGCATTCAGAAACAAACTTTTTCAAACTGTGCATTTCTTGAAAGTCAACACTCAAATTTCATCCAAAAGGAAAAGGTTTGATGGGGGGCCAATACTCTATCAGGGGTATGCCCATTTGCCAGAAACCGCATTCAGAGCTCGTGAAATACATACATGACGATTTCGAGCTTTGGCACTCTAAGTTTCTTAGGAGTTGAAAATGAGCATATCTTGAAAAGAGAATACACTAGCTGCTTCAAAATGAAATATGTATGATGGTGAGTGGTTCCATATCATATATTCAAAAGGTAGCCATCTGCTCCTTTAGGAGCTTTAGATATAGGCTTTATAAAACCTTTAACTTTTTCCCCATTCAGAAACAAAGTTTTTCAAACTGTGCATTTCTTGAAAGTCAACACTCAAATTTCACCCGAAAGGAAAAGGTTTGATAGTGAGCCGATACTCTATCAGGAGTAAGCCCATTTGCCAGAAACCGCATTCAGAGCATGTGAAATACATACATGACGATTTCAAGCTTTGCCACTCTAAGTTTCTTAGGAGTTGAATATGAGCATATCTTCAAGAGAGAATACACTAGCTGCTTCAAAATGAAATATGTATGATGGTGAGTGGTTCCATATCATATATTCAAAAGGTAGCCATCTGCTCCTTTAGGAGCTTTAGATATAAGCTTTATAAACCTTTACCTTTTCCCGCATTCAGAAACAAAGTTTTTCAAACTGTGCGTTTCTTGAAAGTCAACACTCAAATTTCATCCAAAAGGAAAAGGTTTGATGGGGGGCCAATACTCTATCAGGAGTAAGCCCATTTACCAGAAACCGCATTCAGAACCTGTGAAATACATACATGACGATTTCAAGCTTTGCCACTCTAAGTTTCTTAGGAGTTGAATATGAGCATATCTTCAAGAGAGAATACACTAGCTGCTTCCAAATGAAATATGTATGATGGTGAGTGGTTCCATATCATATATTCAAAAGGTAGCCATCTGCTCCTTTAGGAGCTTTAGATATAGGCTTTATAAAACCTTTACCTTTTCCCGCATTCAGAAACAAAGTTTTTCAAACTGTGCGTTTCTTGAAAGTCAACACTCAAATTTCATCCGAAAGGAAAAGGTTTGATGGTGGGCCGATACTCTATCAGGAGTAAGCCCATTTGCCAGAAACCGCATTCAGAGCATGTGAAATACATACATGACGATTTCGAGCTTTGGCACTCTAAGTTTCTTAGGAGTTGAATATGAGCATATCTTCAAGGGAGAATACACTAGCTGCTTCCAAATGAAATATGTATGATGGTGAGTGGTTCCATATCACATATTCAAAAGGTAGCCATCTGCTCCTTTAGGAGCTTTAGATATAGGCTTTATAAAACCTTTAACTTTTCCCGCATTCAGAAACAAAGTTTTTCAAACTGTGCATTTCTTGAAAGTCAACACTCAAATTTCATCCGAAAGGAAAAGGTTTGATGGTGGGCCGATACTCTATCAGGAGTAAGCCCATTTGCAGGAAACCGCATTCAGAACCAGTGAAATAGATATATGACGATTTCAAGCTTTGGAACTCTAAGTTTCTTAGGAGTTGAAAATGAGCATATCTTGAAAAGAGAATACACTAGCTGCTTCAAAATGAAATATGTATGATGGTGAGTGGTTCCATATCACATATTCAAAAGGTAGCCATCTGCTCCTTTAGGAGCTTTAGATATAGGCTTTATAAAACCTTTAACTTTTCCCGCATTCAGAAACAAAGTTTTTCAAACTGTGCATTTCTTGAAAGTCAACACTCACATTTCATCCGAAAGGAAAAGGTTTGATGGTGGGCCGATACTCTATCAGGAGTAAGCCCATTTTCCAGAAACCGCATTCAGAGCATGTGAAATACATACATGACGATTTCGAGCTTTGGCACTCTAAGTTTCTTAGGAGTTGAATATGAGCATATCTTCAAGGGAGAATACACTAGCTGCTTCCAAATGAAATATCTATGATGGTGAGTGGTTCCATATCACATATTCAAAAGGTAGCCATCTGCTCCTTTAGGAGCTTTAGATATAGGCTTTATAAAACCTTTACCTTTTCCCGCATTCAGAAACAAAGTTTTTCAAACTGTGCATTTCTTGAAAGTCAACACTCAAATTTCATCCGAAAGGAAAAGGTTTGATGGTGGGCCGATACTCTATCAGGAGTAAGCCCATTTGCCAGAAACCGCATTCAGAACCAGTGAAATAGATATATGACGATTTCAAGCTTTGGAACTCTAAGTTTCTTAGGAGTTGAATATGAGCATATCTTCAAGGGAGAATACACTAGCTGCTTCCAAATGAAATATGTATGATGGTGAGTGGTTCCATATCATATATTCAAAAGGTAGCCATCTGCTCCTTTAGGAGCTTTAGATATAGGCTTTATGAAACCTTTAACTTTTTCCCCATTCAGAAACAAAGTTTTTCAAACTGTGCATTTCTTGAAAGTCAACACTCAAATTTCATCCAAAAGGAAAAGGTTTGATGGGGGGCCAATACTCTATCAGGGGTATGCCCATTTGCCAGAAACCGCATTCAGAGCTCGTGAAATACATACATGACGATTTCGAGCTTTGGCACTCTAAGTTTCTTAGGAGTTGAATATGAGCATATCTTCAAGGGAGAATACACTAGCTGCTTCCAAATGAAATATGTATGATGGTGAGTGGTTCCATATCACATATTCAAAAGGTAGCCATCTGCTCCTTTAGGAGCTTTAGATATAGGCTTTATAAAACCTTTACCTTTTCCCGCATTCAGAAACAAAGTTTTTCAAACTGTGCATTTCTTGAAAGTCAACACTCAAATTTCATCCGAAAGGAAAAGGTTTGATGGTGGGCCGATACTCTCTATCAGGAGTAAGCCCATTTGCCAGAAACCGCATTCAGAACCAGTGAAATAGATATATGACGATTTCAAGCTTTGGAACTCTAAGTTTCTTAGGAGTTGAATATGAGCATATCTTGAAAAGAGAATACACAAGCTGCTTCAAAATGAAATATGTATGATGGTGAGTGGTTCCATATCATATATTCAAAAGGTAGCCATCTGCTCCTTTAGAGGCTTTAGATATAAGCTTTATAAAACCTTTACCTTTTCCCGCATTCAGAAACAAAGTTTTTCAAACTGTGCGTTTCTTGAAAGTCAACACTCAAATTTCATCCAAAAGGAAAAGGTTTGATGGTGGGCCGATACTCTATCAGGAGTAAGCCCATTTACCAGAAACCGCATTCAGAACCTGTGAAATACATACATGACGATTTCAAGCTTTGCCACTCTAAGTTTCTTAGGAGTTGAATATGAGCATATCTTCAAGAGAGAATACACTAGCTGCTTCCAAATGAAATATGTATTATGGTGAGTGGTTCCATATCATATATTCAAAAGGTAGCCATCTGCTCCTTTAGGAGCTTTAGATATAGGCTTTATAAAACCTATGACTTTTCCCGCATTCTGAAACAAAGTTTTTCAAACTGTGCGTTTCTTGAAAGTCAACACTCAAATTTCATCCAAAAGGAAAAGGTTTGATAGTGGGCCGATACTCTATCAGGAGCAAGCCCATTTGCCAGAAACCGCATTCAGAGCTTGTGAAATAGATATATGACGATTTCAAGCTTTGGAACTCTAAGTTTCTTAGGAGTTGAAAATGAGCATATCTTGAAAAGAGAATACACTAGCTGCTTCAAAATGAAATATGTATGATGGTGAGTGGTTCCATATCATATATTCAAAAGGTAGCCATCTGCTCCTTTAGGAGCTTTAGATATAGGCTTTATAAAACCTTTACCTTTTCCCGCATTCAGAAACAAAGTTTTTCAAACTGTGCGTTTCTTGAAAGTCAACACTCAAATTTCATCAAAAAGGAAAAGGTTTGATGGTGGGCCGATACTCTATCAGGAGTAAGCCCATTTGCCAGAAACCGCAATCAGAGCATGTGAAATACATACATGACGATTTCGAGCTTTGGCACTCTAAGTTTCTTAGGAGTTGAATTTGAACATATCTTCAAGGGAGAATACACTAGCTGCTTCCAAATGAAATATGTATGATGGTGAGTGGTTCCATATCATATATTCAAAAGGTAGCCTACTGCTCCTTTAGGAGCTTTAGATATAGGCTTTATAAAACCTTTAACTTTTTCCCCATTCAGAAAGAAAGTTTTTCAAACTGTGCATTTCTTGAAAGTCAACACTCAAATTTCACCTGAAAGGAAAAGGTTTGATAGTGAGCCGATACTCTATCAGGAGTAAGCCCATTTGCCAGAAACCGCATTCAGAGCATGTGAAATACATACATGACGATTTCAAGCTTTGCCACTCTAAGTTTCTTAGGAGTTGAATATGAGCATATCTTCAAGAGAGAATACACTAGCTGCTTCAAAATGAAATATGTATGATGGTGAGTGGTTCCATATCATATATTCAAAAGGTAGCCATCTGCTCCTTTAGGAGCTTTAGATATAAGCTTTATAAAACCTTTACCTTTTCCCGCATTCAGAAACAAAGTTTTTCAAACTGTGCGTTTCTTGAAAGTCAACACTCAAATTTCATCCAAAAGGAAAAGGTTTGATGGGGGGCCAATACTCTATCAGGAGTAAGCCCATTTACCAGAAACCGCATTCAGAACCTGTGAAATACATACATGACGATTTCAAGCTTTGCCACTCTAAGTTTCTTAGGAGTTGAATATGAGCATATCTTCAAGAGAGAATACACTAGCTGCTTCCAAATGAAATATGTATTATGGTGAGTGGTTCCATATCATATATTCAAAAGGTAGCCATCTGCTCCTTTAGGAGCTTTAGATATAGGCTTTATAAAACCTATGACTTTTCCCGCATTCTGAAACAAAGTTTTTCAAACTGTGCGTTTCTTGAAAGTCAACACTCAAATTTCATCCAAAAGGAAAAGGTTTGATAGTGGGCCGATACTCTATCAGGAGCAAGCCCATTTGCCAGAAACCGCATTCAGAACCTGTGAAATAGATATATGACGATTTCAAGCTTTGGAACTCTAAGTTTCTTAGCAGTTGAATATGAGCATATCTTCAAGGGAGAATACACTAGCTGCTTCCAAATGAAATATGTATGATGGTGAGTGGTTCCATATCATATATTCAAAAGGTAGCCATCTGCTCCTATAGGAGCTTTAGATATAGGCTTTATAAAACCTTTAACTTTTTCCCCATTCAGAAACAAAGTTTTTCAAACTGTGCATTTCTTGAAAGTCAACACTCAAATTTCACCCGAAAGGAAAAGGTTTGATGGTGGGCCGATACTCTATCAGGAGTAAGCCCATTTGCCAGAAACCGCATTCAGAGCATGTGAAATACATACATGACGATTTCGAGCCTTGGCACTCTAAGTTTCTTAGGAGTTGAATATGAGCATATCTTCAAGGGAGAATACACTAGCTGCTTCCAAATGAAATATGTATGATGGTGAGTGGTTCCATATCATATATTCAAAAGGTAGCCATCTGCTCCTTTAGGAGCTTTAGATATAGGCTTTATAAAACCTATGACTTTTCCCGCATTCTGAAACAAAGTTTTTCAAACTGTGCGTTTCTTGAAAGTCAACACTCAAATTTCATCCAAAAGGAAAAGGTTTGATAGTGGGCCGATACTCTATCAGGAGCAAGCCCATTTGCCAGAAACCGCATTCAGAACCTGTGAAAGAGATATATGACGATTTCAAGCTTTGGAACTCTAAGTTTCTTAGCAGTTGAATATGAGCATATCTTCAAGGGAGAATACACTAGCTGCTTCCAAATGAAATATGTATGATGGTGAGTGGTTCCATATCATATATTCAAAAGGTAGCCATCTGCTCCTTTAGGAGCTTTAGATATAGGCTTTATAAAACCTTTAACTTTTTCCCCATTCAGAAACAAAGTTTTTCAAACTGTGCATTTCTTGAAAGTCAACACTCAAATTTCACCCGAAAGGAAAAGGTTTGATGGTGGGCCGATACTCTATCAGGAGTAAGCCCATTTGCCAGAAACCGCATTCAGAGCATGTGAAATACATACATGACGATTTCGAGCCTTGGCACTCTAAGTTTCTTAGGAGTTGAATATGAGCATATCTTCAAGGGAGAATACACTAGCTGCTTCCAAATAAAATATGTATGATGGTGAGTGGTTCCATATCATATATTCAAAAGGTAGCCATCTGCTCCTTTAGGAGCTTTAGATATAGGCTTTATAAAACCTTTAACTTTTTCCCCATTCAGAAACAAAGTTTTTCAAACTGTGCATTTCTTGAAAGTCAACACTCAAATTTCATCCAAAAGGAAAAGGTTTGATGGTGGGCCGATACTCTATCAGGAGTAAGCCCATTTGCCAGAAACCGCATTCAGAACCAGTGAAATAGATATATGACGATTTCAAGCTTTGGAACTCTAAGTTTCTTAGGAGTTGAATATGAGCATATCTTCAAGGGAGAATACACTAGCTGCTTCCAAATGAAATATGTATGATGGTGAGTGGTTCCATATCATATATTCAAAAGGTAGCCATCTGCTCCTTTAGGAGCTTTAGATATAGGCTTTATAAAACCTTTACCTTTTCCCGCATTCAGAAACAAAGTTTTTCAAACTGTGCGTTTCTTGAAAGTCAACACTCAAATTTCATCCGAAAGGAAAAGGTTTGATGGTGGGCCGATACTCTATCAGGAGTAAGCCCATTTGCCGGAAACCGCATTCAGATCATGTGAAATACATACATGACGATTTCGAGCTTTGGCACTCTAAGTTTCTTAGGAGTTGAATATGAGCATATCTTCAAGGGAGAATACACTAGCTGCTTCCAAATGAAATATGTATGATGGTGAGTGGTTCCATATCACATATTCAAAAGGTAGCCATCTGCTCCTTTAGGAGCTTTAGATATAGGCTTTATAAAACCTTTACCTTTTCCCGCATTCAGAAACAAAGTTTTTCAAACTGTGCGTTTCTTGAAAGTCAACACTCAAATTTCATCCAAAAGGAAAAGGTTTGATGGTGGGCCGATACTCTATCAGGAGTAAGCCCATTTACCAGAAACCGCATTCAGAACCTGTGAAATACATACATGACGATTTCAAGCTTTGCCACTCTAAGTTTCTTAGGAGTTGAATATGAGCATATCTTCAAGAGAAAATACACTAGCTGCTTCCAAATGAAATATGTATTATGGTGAGTGGTTCCATATCATATATTCAAAAGGTAGCCATCTGCTCCTTTAGGAGCTTTAGATATAGGCTTTATAAAACCTATGACTTTTCCCGCATTCTGAAACAAAGTTTTTCAAACTGTGCGTTTCTTGAAAGTCAACACTCAAATTTCATCCAAAAGGAAAAGGTTTGATAGTGGGCCGATACTCTATCAGGAGTAAGCCCATTTGCCAGAAACCGCAATCAGAGCATGTGAAATACATACATGACGATTTCGAGCTTTGGCACTCTAAGTTTCTTAGGAGTTGAATATGAGCATATCTTCAAGGGAGAATACACTAGCTGCTTCCAAATGAAATATGTATGATGGTGAGTGGTTCCATATCATATATTCAAAAGGTAGCCTACTGCTCCTTTAGGAGCTTTAGATATAGGCTTTATAAAACCTTTAACTTTTTCCCCATTTAGAAACAAAGTTTTTCAAACTGTGCATTTCTTGAAAGTCAACACTCAAATTTCACCCGAAAGGAAAAGGTTTGATAGTGAGCCGATACTCTATCAGGAGTAAGCCCATTTGCCAGAAACCGCATTCAGAGCATGTGACATACATACATGACGATTTCAAGCTTTGCCACTCTAAGTTTCTTAGTAGTTGAATATGAGCATATCTTCAAGAGAGAATACACTAGCTGCTTCAAAATGAAATATGTATGATGGTGAGTGGTTCCATATCATATATTCAAAAGGTAGCCATCTGCTCCTTTAGGAGCTTTAGATATAAGCTTTATAAAACCTTTACCTTTTCCCGCATTCAGAAACAAAGTTTTTCAAACTGTGCGTTTCTTGAAAGTCAACACTCAAATTTCATCCAAAAGGAAAAGGTTTGATGGGGGGCCAATACTCTATCAGGAGTAAGCCCATTTACCAGAAACCGCATTCAGAACCTGTGAAATACATACATGACGATTTCAAGCTTTGCCACTCTAAGTTTCTTAGGAGTTGAATATGAGCATATCTTCAAGAGAGAATACACTAGCTGCTTCCAAATGAAATATGTATTATGGTGAGTGGTTCCATATCATATATTCAAAAGGTAGCCATCTGCTCCTTTAGGAGCTTTAGATATAGGCTTTATAAAACCTATGACTTTTCCCGCATTCAGAAACAAAGTTTTTCAAACTGTGCGTTTCTTGAAAGTCAACACTCAAATTTCATCCAAAAGGAAAAGGTTTGATAGTGGGCCGATACTCTATCAGGAGCAAGCCCATTTGCCAGAAACCGCATTCAGAACCTGTGAAATAGATATATGACGATTTCAAGCTTTGGAACTCTAAGTTTCATAGGAGTTGAAAATGAGCATATCTTGAAAAGAGAATACACTAGCTGCTTCAAAATGAAATATGTATGATGGTGAGTGGTTCCATATCATATATTCAAAAGGTAGCCATCTGCTCCTCTAGGAGCTTTAGATATAGGCTTTATAAAACCTTTACCTTTTCCCGCATTCAGAAACAAAGTTTTTCAAACTGTGCGTTTCTTGAAAGTCAACACTCAAATTTCATCAAAAAGGAAAAGGTTTGATGGTGGGCCGATACTCTATCAGGAGTAAGCCCATTTACCAGAAACCGCATTCAGAGCATGTGAAATACATACATGACGATTTCGAGCCTTGGCACTCTAAGTTTCTTAGGAGTTGAATATGAGCATATCTTCAAGGGAGAATACACTAGCTGCTTCCAAATGAAATATGTATGATGGTGAGTGGTTCCATATCATATATTCAAAAGGTAGCCATCTGCTCCTTTAGGAGCTTTAGATATAGGCTTTATAAAACCTATAACTTTTACCGCATTCTGAAACAAAGTTTTTCAAACTGTGCGTTTCTTGAAAGTCAACACTCAAATTTCATCCAAAAGGAAAAGGTTTGATAGTGGACCGATACTCTATCAGGAGTAAGCCCATTTGCCAGAAACCGCATTCAGAGCATGTGAAATACATACATGACGATTTTTAGCTTTGCCACTCTAAGTTTCTTAGGAGTTGAACATGAGCATATCTTCAAGGGAGAATACACTAGCTGCTTCCAAATGAAATATGTATGATGGTGAGTGGTTCCATATCATATATTCAAAAGGTAGCCATCTGCTCCTTTAGGAGCTTTAGATATAGGCTTTATGAAACCTTTTACTTTTTCCCCATTCAGAAACAAAGTTTTTCAAACTGTGCATTTCTTGAAAGTCAACACTCAAATTTCATCCAAAAGGAAAAGGTTTGATGGGGTGCCAATACTCTATCAGGGGTATGCCCATTTGCCAGAAACCGCATTCAGAGCTTGTGAAATATGTGAAATATGACGATTTCAAGCTTTGGAACTCTAAGTTTCTTAGGAGTTGAATATGAGCATATCTTCAAGGGAGAATACACTAGCTGCTTCCAAATGAAATATGTATGATGGTGAGTGGTTCCATATCATATATTCAAAAGGTAGCCATCTGCTCCTTTAGGAGCTTTAGATATAGGCTTTATGAAACCTTTAACATTTTCCCCATTCAGAAACAAAGTTTTTCAAACTGTGCATTTCTTGAAAGTCAACACTCAAATTTCATCCGAAAGGAAAAGGTTTGATGGTGGGCCGATACTCTATCAGGAGTAAGCCCATTTGCCAGAAACCGCATTCAGAGCTTGTGAAATAGATATATGACGATTTCGAGCTTTGGCACTCTAAGTTTCTGAGGAGTTGGATATGAGCATATCTTCAAGGGAGAATACACTAGCTGCTTCCAAATGAAATATGTATGATGGTGAGTGGTTCCATATCACATATTCAAAAGGTAGCCATCTGCTCCTTTAGGAGCTTTAGATATAGGCTTTATAAAACCTTTACCTTTTCCCGCATTCAGAAACAAAGTTTTTCAAACTGTGCATTTCTTGAAAGTCAACACTCAAATTTCATCCGAAAGGAAAAGGTTTGATGGTGGGCCGATACTCTATCAGGAGTAAGCCCATTTGCCAGAAACCGCATTCAGAACCAGTGAAATAGATATATGACGATTTCAAGCTTTGGAACTCTAAGTTTCTTAGGAGTTGAATATGAGCATAACTTGAAAAGAGAATACACTAGCTGCTTCCAAATGAAATATGTATGATGGTGAGTGGTTCCATATCATATATTCAAAAGGTAGCCATCTGCTCCTTTAGGAGCTTTAGATATAGGCTTTATAAAACCTTTAACTTTTTCCCCATTCAGAAACAAAGTTTTTCAAACTGTGCGTTTCTTGAAAGTCAACACTCAAATTTCATCCAAAAGGAAAAGGTTTGATGGGGGGCCAATACTCTATCAGGGGTATGCCCATTTGCCAGAAACCGCATTCAGAGCTTGTGAAATAGATATATGACGATTTCAAGCTTTGGAACTCTAAGTTTCTTAGGAGTTGAAAATGAGCATATCTTGAAAAGAGAATACACTAGCTGCTTCAAAATGAAATATGTATGATGGTGAGTGGTTCCATATCATATATTCAAAAGGTAGCCATCTGCTCCTTTAGGAGCTTTAGATATAGGCTTTATAAAACCTTTACCTTTTCCCGCATTCAGAAACAAAGTTTTTCAAACTGTGCATTTCTTGAAAGTCAACACTCAAATTTCATCCGAAAGGAAAAGGTTTGATGGTGGGCCGATACTCTATCAGGAGTAAGCCCATTTGCCAGAAACCGCATTCAGAACCAGTGAAATAGATATATGACGATTTCAAGCTTTGGAACTCTAAGTTTCTTAGGAGTTGAATATGAGCATAACTTGAAAAGAGAATACACTAGCTGCTTCCAAATGAAATATGTATGATGGTGAGTGGTTCCATATCATATATTCAAAAGGTAGCCATCTGCTCCTTTAGGAGCTTTAGATATAGGCTTTATAAAACCTTTAACTTTTTCCCCATTCAGAAACAAAGTTTTTCAAACTGTGCGTTTCTTGAAAGTCAACACTCAAATTTCATCCAAAAGGAAAAGGTTTGATGGGGGGCCAATACTCTATCAGGGGTATGCCCATTTGCCAGAAACCGCATTCAGAGCTTGTGAAATAGATATATGACGATTTCAAGCTTTGGAACTCTAAGTTTCTTAGGAGTTGAAAATGAGCATATCTTGAAAAGAGAATACACTAGCTGCTTCAAAATGAAATATGTATGATGGTGAGTGGTTCCATATCATATATTCAAAAGGTAGCCATCTGCTCCTTTAGGAGCTTTAGATATAGGCTTTATAAAACCTTTACCTTTTCCCGCATTCAGAAACAAAGTTTTTCAAACTGTGCATTTCTTGAAAGTCAACACTCAAATTTCATCCAAAAGGAAAAGGTTTGATGGGGGGCCAATACTCTATCAGGAGTAAGCCCATTTGCCAGAAACCGCATTCAGTGCATGTGAAATACATACATGACGATTTTTAGCTTTGCCACTCTAAGTTTCTTAGGAGTTGAACATGAGCATATCTTCAAGGGAGAATACACTAGCTGCTTCCAAATGAAATATGTATGATGGTGAGTGGTTCCATATCATATATTCAAAAGGTAGCCATCTGCTCGTTTAGGAGCTTTAGATATAGGCTTTATGAAACCTTTAACTTTATCCCCAATCAGAAACAAAGTTTTTCAAACTGTGCATTTCTTGAAAGTCAACACTCAAATTTCATCCAACAGGAAAAGGTTTGATGGGGGGCCAAACTCTATCAGGGGTATGCCCATTTGCCAGAAACCGCATTCAGAGCTTGTGAAATAGATATATGACGATTTCAAGCTTTGGAACTCTAAGTTTCTTAGGAGTTGAAAATGAGCATATCTTGAAAAGAGAATACACTAGCTGCTTCCAAATGAAATATGTATGATGGTGAGTGGTTCCATATCATATATTCAAAAGGTAGCCATCTGCTCCTTTAGGAGCTTTAGATATAGGCTTTATAAAACCTTTACCTTTTCCCGCATTCAGAAACAAAGTTTTTCAAACTGTGCGTTTCTTGAAAGTCAACACTCAAATTTCATCCGAAAGGAAAAGGTTTGATGGTGGGCCGATACCCTATCAGGAGTAAGCCCATTTGCCAGAAACCGCATTCAGAGCATGTGAAATACATACATGACGATTTCGAGCTTTGGCACTCTAAGTTTCTTAGGAGTTGAATATGAGCATATCTTCAAGGGAGAATAGACTAGCTGCTTCCAAATGAAATATGTATGATGGTGAGTGGTTCCATATCACATATTCAAAAGGTAGCCATCTGCTCCTTTAGGAGCTTTAGATATAGGCTTTATAAAACCTTTACCTTTTCCCGCATTCAGAAACAAAGTTTTTCAAACTGTGCATTTCTTGAAAGTCAACACTCAAATTTCATCCGAAAGGAAAAGGTTTGATGGTGGGCCGATACTCTATCAGGAGTAAGCCCATTTGCCAGAAACCGCATTCAGAACCAGTGAAATAGATATATGACGATTTCAAGCTTTGGAACTCTAAGTTTCTTAGGAGTTGAATATGAGCATATCTTGAAAAGAGAATACACTAGCTGCTTCCAAATGAAATATGTATGATGGTGAGTGGTTCCATATCATATATTCAAAAGGTAGCCATCAGCTCCTTTAGGAGCTTTAGATATAGGCTTTATGAAACCTTTAACTTTTTCCCCATTCAGAAACAAAGTTTTTCAAACTGTGCATTTCTTGAAAGTCAACACTCAAATTTCATCCAAAAGGAAAAGGTTTGATGGGGGGCCAATACTCTATCAGGGGTATGCCCATTTGCCAGAAACCGCATTCAGAGCATGTGAAATACATACATGACGATTTCGAGCTTTGGCACTCTAAGTTTCTTAGGAGTTGAATATGAGCATATCTTCAAGGGAGAATACACTAGCTGCTTCAAAATGAAATATGTATGATGGTGAGTGGTTCCATATCATATATTCAAAAGGTAGCCATCTGCTCCTTTAGGAGCTTTAGATATAAGCTTTATAAAACCTTTACCTTTTCCCGCATTCAGAAACAAAGTTTTTCAAACTGTGCGTTTCTTGAAAGTCAACACTCAAATTTCATCCAAAAGGAAAAGGTTTGATGGTGGGCCGATACTCTATCAGGAGTAAGCCCATTTGCCAGAAACCGCATTCAGAACCTGTGAAATACATACATGACGATTTCAAGCTTTGCCACTCTAAGTTTCTTAGGAGTTGAACATGAGCATATCTTCAAGGGAGAATACACTAGCTGCTTCAAAATGAAGTATGTATGATGGTGAGTGGTTCCATATCATATATTCAAAAGGTAGCCATCTGCTCCTTTAGGAGCTTTAGATATAGGCTTTATAAAACCTTTACCTTTTCCCGCATTCAGAAACAAAGTTTTTCAAACTGTGCGTTTCTTGAAAGTCAACACTCAAATTTCATCCGAAAGGAAAAGGTTTGATGGTGGGCCGATACTCTATCAAAAGTAAGCCCATTTGCCAGAAACCGCATTCAGAGCATGTGAAATACATACATGACGATTTCGAGCTTTGGCACTCTAAGTTTCTTAGGAGTTGAATATGAGCATATCTTCAAGGGAGAATACACTAGCTGCTTCCAAATGAAATATGTATGATGGTGAGTGGTTCCATATCACATATTCAAAAGGTAGCCATCTGCTCCTTTAGGAGCTTTAGATATAGGCTTTATAAAACCTTTACCTTTTCCCGCATTCAGAAACAAAGTTTTTCAAACTGTGCATTTCTTGAAAGTCAACACTCAAATTTCATCCGAAAGGAAAAGGTTTGATGGTGGGCCGATACTCTATCAGGAGTAAGCCCATTTGCCAGAAACCGCATTCAGAACCAGTGAAATAGATATATGACGATTTCAAGCTTTGGAACTCTAAGTTTCTTAGGAGTTGAATATGAGCATATCTTGAAAAGAGAATACACTAGCTGCTTCCAAATGAAATATGTATGATGGTGAGTGGTTCCATATCATATATTGAAAAGGTAGCCATCAGCTCCTTTAGGAGCTTTAGATATAGGCTTTATGAAACCTTTAACTTTTTCCCCATTCAGAAACAAAGTTTTTCAAACTGTGCATTTCTTGAAAGTCAACACTCAAATTTCATCCAAAAGGAAAAGGTTTGATGGGGGGCCAATACTCTATCAGGGGTATGCCCATTTGCCAGAAACCGCATTCAGAGCTTGTGAAATAGATATATGACGATTTCAAGCTTTGGAACTCTATGTTTCTTAGGAGTTGAAAATGAGCATATCTTGAAAAGAAAATACACTAGCTGCTTCAAAATGAAATATGTATGATGGTGAGTGGTTCCATATCATATATTCAAAAGGTAGCCATCTGCTCCTTTAGGAGCTTTAGATATAGGCTTTATAAAACCTTTACCTTTTCCCGCATTCAGAAACAAAGTTTTTCAAACTGTGCGTTTCTTGAAAGTCAACACTCAAATTTCATCCGAAAGGAAAAGGTTTGATGGTGGGCCGATACTCTATCAGGAGTAAGCCCATTTGCCAGAAACCGCATTCAGAGCATGTGAAATACATACATGACGATTTCGAGCTTTGGCACTCTAAGTTTCTTAGGAGTTGAATATGAGCATATCTTCAAGGGAGAATACACTAGCTGCTTCCAAATGAAATATGTATGATGGTGAGTGGTTCCATATCACATATTCAAAAGGTAGCCATCTGCTCCTTTAGGAGCTTTAGATATAGGCTTTATAAAACCTTTACCTTTTCCCGCATTCAGAAACAAAGTTTTTCAAACTGTGCATTTCTTGAAAGTCAACACTCAAATTTCATCCGAAAGGAAAAGGTTTGATGGTGGGCCGATACTCTCTATCAGGAGTTAGCCCATTTGCCAGAAACCGCATTCAGAACCAGTGAAATAGATATATGACGATTTCAAGCTTTGGAACTCTAAGTTTCTTAGGAGTTGAATATGAGCATATCTTGAAAAGAGAATACACTAGCTGCTTCAAAATGAAATATGTATGATGGTGAGTGGTTCCATATCATATATTCAAAAGGTAGCCATCTGCACCTTTAGGAGCTTTAGATATAAGCTTTATAAAACCTTTACCTTTTCCCGCATTCAGAAACAAAGTTTTTCAAACTGTGCGTTTCTTGAAAGTCAACACTCAAATTTCATCGAAAAGGAAAAGGTTTGATGGTGGGCCGATACTCTATCAGGAGTAAGCCCATTTACCAGAAACCGCATTCAGAACCTGTGAAATACATACATGACGATTTCAAGCTTTGCCACTCTAAGTTTCTTAGGAGTTGAAAATGAGCATATCTTGAAAAGAGAATACACTAGCTGCTTCAAAATGAAATATGTATGATGGTGAGTTGTTCCATATCACATATTCAAAAGGTAGCCATCTGCTCCTTTAGGAGCTTTAGATATAGGCTTTATAAAACCTATAACTTTTCCCCCATTCAGAAACAAAGTTTTTCAAACTGTGCATTTCTTGAAAGTCAACACTCAAATTTCATCCGAAAGGAAAAGGTTTGATGGTGGGCCGATACTCTATCAGGAGTAAGCCCATTTGCCAGAAACCGCATTCAGAGCATGTGAAATACATACATGACGATTTCGAGCTTTGGCACTCTAAGTTTCTTAGGAGTTGAATATGAGCATATCTTGAAAAGAGAATACACTAGCTGCTTCCAAATGAAATATGTATGATGGTGAGTGGTTCCATATCATATATTGAAAAGGTAGCCATCAGCTCCTTTAGGAGCTTTAGATATAGGCTTTATGAAACCTTTAACTTTTTCCCCATTCAGAAACAAAGTTTTTCAAACTGTGCATTTCTTGAAAGTCAACACTCAAATTTCATCCAAAAGGAAAAGGTTTGATGGGGGGCCAATACTCTATCAGGGGTATGCCCATTTGCCAGAAACCGCATTCAGAGCTTGTGAAATAGATATATGACGATTTCAAGCTTTGGAACTCTAAGTTTCTTAGGAGTTGAATATGAGCATATCTTGAAAAGAGAATACACTAGCTGCTTCCAAATGAAATATGTATGATGGTGAGTGGTTCCATATCATATATTGAAAAGGTAGCCATCAGCTCCTTTAGGAGCTTTAGAATTAGGCTTTATGAAACCTTTAACTTTTTCCCCATTCAGAAACAAAGTTTTTCAAACTGTGCATTTCTTGAAAGTCAACACTCAAATTTCATCCAAAAGGAAAAGGTTTGATGGGGGGCCAATACTCTATCAGGGGTATGCCCATTTGCCAGAAACCGCATTCAGAGCTTGTGAAATAGATATATGACGATTTCAAGCTTTGGAACTCTATGTTTCTTAGGAGTTGAAAATGAGCATATCTTGAAAAGAAAATACACTAGCTGCTTCAAAATGAAATATGTATGATGGTGAGTGGTTCCATATCATATATTCAAAAGGTAGCCATCTGCTCCTTTAGGAGCTTTAGATATAGGCTTTATAAAACCTTTACCTTTTCCCGCATTCAGAAACAAAGTTTTTCAAACTGTGCGTTTCTTGAAAGTCAACACTCAAATTTCATCCGAAAGGAAAAGGTTTGATGGTGGGCCGATACTCTATCAGGAGTAAGCCCATTTGCCAGAAACCGCATTCAGAGCATGTGAAATACATACATGACGATTTCGAGCTTTGGCACTCTAAGTTTCTTAGGAGTTGAATATGAGCATATCTTCAAGGGAGAATACACTAGCTGCTTCCAAATGAAATATGTATGATGGTGAGTGGTTCCATATCACATATTCAAAAGGTAGCCATCTGCTCCTTTAGGAGCTTTAGATATAGGCTTTATAAAACCTTTACCTTTTCCCGCATTCAGAAACAAAGTTTTTCAAACTGTGCATTTCTTGAAAGTCAACACTCAAATTTCATCCGAAAGGAAAAGGTTTGATGGTGGGCCGATACTCTCTATCAGGAGTTAGCCCATTTGCCAGAAACCGCATTCAGAACCAGTGAAATAGATATATGACGATTTCAAGCTTTGGAACTCTAAGTTTCTTAGGAGTTGAATATGAGCATATCTTGAAAAGAGAATACACTAGCTGCTTCAAAATGAAATATGTATGATGGTGAGTGGTTCCATATCATATATTCAAAAGGTAGCCATCTGCACCTTTAGGAGCTTTAGATATAAGCTTTATAAAACCTTTACCTTTTCCCGCATTCAGAAACAAAGTTTTTCAAACTGTGCGTTTCTTGAAAGTCAACACTCAAATTTCATCGAAAAGGAAAAGGTTTGATGGTGGGCCGATACTCTATCAGGAGTAAGCCCATTTACCAGAAACCGCATTCAGAACCTGTGAAATACATACATGACGATTTCAAGCTTTGCCACTCTAAGTTTCTTAGGAGTTGAAAATGAGCATATCTTGAAAAGAGAATACACTAGCTGCTTCAAAATGAAATATGTATGATGGTGAGTTGTTCCATATCACATATTCAAAAGGTAGCCATCTGCTCCTTTAGGAGCTTTAGATATAGGCTTTATAAAACCTATAACTTTTCCCCCATTCAGAAACAAAGTTTTTCAAACTGTGCATTTCTTGAAAGTCAACACTCAAATTTCATCCGAAAGGAAAAGGTTTGATGGTGGGCCGATACTCTATCAGGAGTAAGCCCATTTGCCAGAAACCGCATTCAGAGCATGTGAAATACATACATGACGATTTCGAGCTTTGGCACTCTAAGTTTCTTAGGAGTTGAATATGAGCATATCTTCAAGGGAGAATACACTAGCTGCTTCCAAATGAAATATGTATAATGGTGAGTGGTTCCATATCACATATTCAAAAGGTAGCCATCTGCTCCTTTAGGAGCTTTAGATATAGGCTTTATAAAACCTTTACCTTTTCCCGCATTCAGAAACAAAGTTTTTCAAACTGTGCATTTCTTGAAAGTCAACACTCAAATTTCATCCGAAAGGAAAAGGTTTGATGGTGGGCCGATACTCTCTATCAGGAGTAAGCCCATTTGCCAGAAACCGCATTCAGAACCAGTGAAATAGATATATGATGATTTCAAGCTTTGGAAATCTAAGTTTCTTAGGAGTTGAATATGAGCATATCTTGAAAAGAGAATACACTAGCTGCTTCAAAATGAAATATGTATGATGGTGAGTGGTTCCATATCATATATTCAAAAGGTAGCCATCTGCACCTTTAGGAGCTTTAGATATAAGCTTTATAAAACCTTTACCTTTTCCCGCATTCAGAAACAAAGTTTTTCAAACTGTGCGTTTCTTGAAAGTCAACACTCAAATTTCATCCAAAAGGAAAAGGTTTGATGGTGGGCCGATACTCTATCAGGAGTAAGCCCATTTACCAGAAACCGCATTCAGAACCTGTGAAATACATACATGACGATTTCAAGCTTTGCCACTCTAAGTTTCTTAGGAGTTGAAAATGAGCATATCTTGAAAAGAGAATACACTAGCTGCTTCAAAATGAAATATGTATGATGGTGAGTTGTTCCATATCACATATTCAAAAGGTAGCCATCTGCTCCTTTAGGAGCTTTAGATATAGGCTTTATAAAACCTATAACTTTTCCCCCATTCAGAAACAAAGTTTTTCAAACTGTGCATTTCTTGAAAGTTAACACTCAAATTTCATCCGAAAGGAAAAGGTTTGATGGTGGGCCGATACTCTATCAGGAGTAAGCCCATTTGCCAGAAACCGCATTCAGAGCATGTGAAATACATACATGACGATTTCGAGCTTTGGCACTCTAAGTTTCTTAGGAGTTGAATATGAGCATATCTTCAAGGGAGAATACACTAGCTGCTTCAATATGAAATATGTATGATGGTGAGTGGTTCCATATCACATATTCAAAAGGTAGCCATCTGCTCCTTTAGGAGCTTTAGATATAGGCTTTATGAAACCTTTAACTTTTTCCCCATTCCGAAACAAAGTTTTTCAAACTGTGCATTTCTTGAAAGTCAACACTCAAATTTCATCCAAAAGGAAAAGGTTTGATGGGGGGCCAATACTCTATCAGGGGTAGGCCCATTTGCCAGAAAACGCATTCAGAGCTTGTGAAATAGATATATGACGATTTCAAGCTTTGGAACTCTAAGTTTCTTAGGAGTTGAAAATGAGCATATCTTGAAAAGAGAATACACTAGCTGCTTCAAAATTAAATATGTATGATGGTGAGTGGTTCCATATCATATATTCAAAAGGTAGCCATCTGCTCCTTTAGGAGCTTTAGATATAGGCTTTATAAAACCTTTACCTTTTCCCGCATTCAGAAACAAAGTTTTTCAAACTGTGCGTTTCTTGAAAGTCAACACTCAAATTTCATCGAAAAGGAAAAGGTTTGATGGTGGGCCGATACTCTATCAGGAGTAAGCCCATTTGCCAGAAACCGCATTCAGAGCATGTGAAATACATACATGACGATTTCGAGCTTTGGCACTCTAAGTTTCTTAGGAGTTGAATATGAGCATATCTTCAAGGGAGAATACACTAGCTGCTTCCAATTGAAATATGTATTATGGTGAGTGGTTCCATATCATATATTCAAAAGGTAGCCATCTGCTCCTTTAGGAGCTTTAGATATAGGCTTTATAAAACCTTTACCTTTTCCCGCATTCAGAAACAAAATTTTTTTAAATGTGCGTTTCTTGAAAGTCAACACTTAAATTTCATCAACAAGGAAAAGGTTTGATGGTGGGCCGATACTCTATCAGGAGTAAGCCCATTTGCCAGAAACCGCATTCAGAACCAGTGAAATAGATATATGACGATTTCAAGCTTAGGAACTCTAAGTTTCTTAGGAGTTGAATATGAGCATATCTTCAAGGGAGAATACACTAGCTGCTTCCAAATGAAATATGTATGATGGTGAGTGGTTCCATATCATATATTCAAAAGGTAGCCATCTGCTCCTTTAGGAGCTTTAGATATAGGCTTTATGAAACCTTTAACATTTTCCCCATTCAGAAACAAAGTTTTTCAAACTGTGCGTTTCTTGAAAGTCAACACTCAAATTTCATCCGAAAGGAAAAGGTTTGATGGTGGGCCGATACTCTATCAGGAGTAAGCCCATTTACCAGAAACCGCATTCAGATCCTGTGAAATACATACATGACGATTTCAAGCTTTGCCACTCTAAGTTTCTTAGGAGTTGAATATGAGCATATCTTCAAGAGAGAATACACTAGCTGCTTCCAAATGAAATATGTATGATGGTGAGTGGTTCCATATCATATATTCAAAAGGTAGCCATCTGCTCCTTTAGGAGCTTTAGATATAGGCTTTATAAAACCTATAACTTTTCCCGCATTCTGAAACAAAGTTTTTCAAACTGTGCGTTTCTTGAAAGTCAACACTCAAATTTCATCCAAAAGGAAAAGGTTTGATAGTGGGCCGATACTCTATCAGGAGTAAGCCCATTTGCCAGAAACCGCATTCAGAGCATGTGAAATACATACATGACGATTTTTAGCTTTGCCACTCTAAGTTTCTTAGGAGTTGAACATGAGCATATCTTGAAAAGAGAATACACTAGCTGCTTCCAAATGAAATATGTATGATGGTGAGTTGTTCCATATCACATATTCAAAAGGTAGCCATCTGCTCCTTTAGGAGCTTTAGATATAGGCTTTATAAAACCTATAACTTTTCCCCCATTCAGAAACAAAGTTTTTCAAACTGTGCATTTCTTGAAAGTCAACACTCAAATTTCATCCGAAAGGAAAAGGTTTGATGGTGGGCCGATACTCTATCAGGAGTAAGCCCATTTGCCAGAAACCGCATTCAGAACCAGTGAAATAGATATATGACGATTTCAAGCTTTGGAAATCTAAGTTTCTTAGGAGTTGAATATGAGCATATCTTGAAAAGAGAATACACTAGCTGCTTCAAAATGAAATATGTATGATGGTGAGTGGTTCCATATCATATATTCAAAAGGTAGCCATCTGCACCTTTAGGAGCTTTAGATATAAGCTTTATAAAACCTTTACCTTTTCCCGCATTCAGAAACAAAGTTTTTCAAACTGTGCGTTTCTTGAAAGTCAACACTCAAATTTCATCCAAAAGGAAAAGGTTTGATGGTGGGCCGATACTCTATCAGGAGTAAGCCCATTTACCAGAAACCGCATTCAGAACCTGTGAAATACATACATGACGATTTCAAGCTTTGCAACTCTAAGTTTCTTAGGAGTTGAAAATGAGCATATCTTGAAAAGAGAATACACTAGCTGCTTCAAAATGAAATATGTATGATGGTGAGTTGTTCCATATCACATATTCAAAAGGTAGCCATCTGCTCCTTTAGGAGCTTTAGATATAGGCTTTATAAAACCTATAACTTTTCCCCCATTCAGAAACAAAGTTTTTCAAACTGTGCATTTCTTGAAAGTCAACACTCAAATTTCATCCGAAAGGAAAAGGTTTGATGGTGGGCCGATACTCTATCAGGAGTAAGCCCATTTGCCAGAAACCGCATTCAGAGCATGTGAAATACATACATGACGATTTCGAGCTTTGGCACTCTAAGTTTCTTAGGAGTTGAATATGAGCATATCTTCAAGGGAGAATACACTAGCTGCTTCAATATGAAATATGTATGATGGTGAGTGGTTCCATATCACATATTCAAAAGGTAGCCATCTGCTCCTTTAGGAGCTTTAGATATAGGCTTTATGAAACCTTTAACTTTTTCCCCATTCCGAAACAAAGTTTTTCAAACTGTGCATTTCTTGAAAGTCAACACTCAAATTTCATCCAAAAGGAAAAGGTTTGATGGGGGGCCAATACTCTATCAGGGGTAGGCCCATTTGCCAGAAAACGCATTCAGAGCTTGTGAAATAGATATATGACGATTTCAAGCTTTGGAACTCTAAGTTTCTTAGGAGTTGAAAATGAGCATATCTTGAAAAGAGAATACACTAGCTGCTTCAAAATTAAATATGTATGATGGTGAGTGGTTCCATATCATATATTCAAAAGGTAGCCATCTGCTCCTTTAGGAGCTTTAGATATAGGCTTTATAAAACCTTTACCTTTTCCCGCATTCAGAAACAAAGTTTTTCAAACTGTGCGTTTCTTGAAAGTCAACACTCAAATTTCATCGAAAAGGAAAAGGTTTGATGGTGGGCCGATACTCTATCAGGAGTAAGCCCATTTGCCAGAAACCGCATTCAGAGCATGTGAAATACATACATGACGATTTCGAGCTTTGGCACTGTAAGTTTCTTAGGAGTTGAATATGAGCATATCTTCAAGGGAGAATACACTAGCTGCTTCCAAATGAAATATGTATTATGGTGAGTGGTTCCATATCATATATTCAAAAGGTAGCCATCTGCTCCTTTAGGAGCTTTAGATATAGGCTTTATAAAACCTTTACCTTTTCCCGCATTCAGAAACAAAATTTTTTAAAATGTGCGTTTCTTGAAAGTCAACACTCAAATTTCATCCAAAAGGAAAAGGTTTGATGGGGGGCCAATACTCTATCAGGGGTAGGCCCATTTGCCAGAAAACGCATTCAGAGCTTGTGAAATAGATATATGACGATTTCAAGCTTTGGAACTCTAAGTTTCTTAGGAGTTGAAAATGAGCATATCTTGAAAAGAGAATACACTAGCTGCTTCAAAATTAAATATGTATGATGGTGAGTGGTTCCATATCATATATTCAAAAGGTAGCCATCTGCTCCTTTAGGAGCTTTAGATATAGGCTTTATAAAACCTTTACCTTTTCCCGCATTCAGAAACAAAGTTTTTCAAACTGTGCGTTTCTTGAAAGTCAACACTCAAATTTCATCGAAAAGGAAAAGGTTTGATGGTGGGCCGATACTCTATCAGGAGTAAGCCCATTTGCCAGAAACCGCATTCAGAGCATGTGAAATACATACATGACGATTTCGAGCTTTGGCACTCTAAGTTTCTTAGGAGTTGAATATGAGCATATCTTCAAGGGAGAATACACTAGCTGCTTCCAAATGAAATATGTATTATGGTGAGTGGTTCCATATCATATATTCAAAAGGTAGCCATCTGCTCCTTTAGGAGCTTTAGATATAGGCTTTATAAAACCTTTACCTTTTCCCGCATTCAGAAACAAAATTTTTTAAAATGTGCGTTTCTTGAAAGTCAACACTTAAATTTCATCAACAAGGAAAAGGTTTGATGGTGGGCCGATACTCTATCAGGAGTAAGCCCATTTGCCAGAAACCGCATTCAGAACCAGTGAAATAGATATATGACGATTTCAAGCTTAGGAACTCTAAGTTTCTTAGGAGTTGAATATGAGCATATCTTCAAGGGAGAATACACTAGCTGCTTCCAAATGAAATATGTATGATGGTGAGTGGTTCCATATCATATATTCAAAAGGTAGCCATCTGCTCCTTTAGGAGCTTTAGATATAGGCTTTATGAAACCTTTAACATTTTCCCCATTCAGAAACAAAGTTTTTCAAACTGTGCGTTTCTTGAAAGTCAACACTCAAATTTCATCCGAAAGGAAAAGGTTTGATGGTGGGCCGATACTCTATCAGGAGTAAGCCCATTTACCAGAAACCGCATTCAGATCCTGTGAAATACATACATGACGATTTCAAGCTTTGCCACTCTAAGTTTCTTAGGAGTTGAATATGAGCATATCTTCAAGAGAGAATACACTAGCTGCTTCCAAATGAAATATATATGATGGTGAGTGGTTCCATATCATATATTCAAAAGGTAGCCATCTGCTCCTTTAGGAGCTTTAGATATAGGCTTTATAAAACCTATAACTTTTCCCGCATTCTGAAACAAAGTTTTTCAAACTGTGCGTTTCTTGAAAGTCAACACTCAAATTTCATCCAAAAGGAAAAGGTTTGATAGTGGGCCGATACTCTATCAGGAGTAAGCCCATTTGCCAGAAACCGCATTCAGAGCATGTGAAATACATACATGACGATTTTTAGCTTTGCCACTCTAAGTTTCTTAGGAGTTGAACATGAGCATATCTTCAAGGGAGAATACACTAGCTGCTTCCAAATGAAATATGTATGATGGTGAGTGGTTCCATATCATATATTCAAAAGGTAGCCATCTGCTCCTTTAGGAGCTTTAGATATAGGCTTTATAAAACCTTTACCTTTTCCCGCATTCAGAAACAAAGTTTTTCAAACTGTGCGTTTCTTGAAAGTCAACACTCAAATTTCATCCGAAAGGAAAAGGTTTGATGGTGGGCCGATACTCTATCAGGAGTAAGCCCATTTGCCAGAAACCGCATTCAGAGCATGTGAAATACATACATGACGATTTCGAGCTTTGGCACTCTAAGTTTCTTAGGAGTTGAATATGAGCATATCTTCAAGGGAGAATACACTAGCTGCTTCCAAATGAAATATGTATGATGGTGAGTGGTTCCATATCACATATTCAAAAGGTAGCCATCTGCTCCTTTAGGAGCTTTAGATATAGGCTTTATAAAACCTTTACCTTTTCCCGCATTCAGAAACAAAGTTTTTCAAACTGTGCATTTCTTGAAAGTCAACACTCAAATTTCATCTGAAAGGAAAAGGTTTGATGGTGGGCCGATACTCTATCAGGAGTAAGCCCATTTGCCAGAAACCGCATTCAGAACCAGTGAAATAGATATATGACGATTTCAAGCTTTGGAACTCTAAGTTTCTTAGGAGTTGAATATGAGCATATCTTGAAAAGAGAATACACTAGCTGCTTCAAAATGAAATATGTATGATGGTGAGTGGTTCCATATCATATATTCAAAAGGTAGCCATCTGCACCTTTAGGAGCTTTAGATATAAGCTTTATAAAACCTTTACCTTTTCCCACATTCAGAAACAAAGTTTTTCAAACTGTGCGTTTCTTGAAAGTCAACACTCAAATTTCATCCAAAAGGAAAAGGTTTGATGGTGGGCCGATACTCTATCAGGAGTAAGCCCATTTACCAGAAACCGCATTCAGAACCTGTGAAATACATACATGACGATTTCAAGCTTTGCCACTCTAAGTTTCTTAGGAGTTGAAAATGAGCATATCTTGAAAAGAGAATACACTAGCTGCTTCAAAATGAAATATGTATGATGGTGAGTTGTTCCATATCACATATTCAAAAGGTAGCCATCTGCTCCTTTAGGAGCTTTAGATATAGGCTTTATAAAACCTATAACTTTTCCCCCATTCAGAAACAAAGTTTTTCAAACTGTGCATTTCTTGAAAGTCAACACTCAAATTTCATCCGAAAGGAAAAGGTTTGATGGTGGGCCGATACTCTATCAGGAGTAAGCCCATTTGCCAGAAACCGCATTCAGAGCATGTGAAATACATACATGACGATTTCGAGCTTTGGCACTCTAAGTTTCTTAGGAGTTGAATATGAGCATATCTTCAAGGGAGAATACACTAGCTGCTTCAATATGAAATATGTATGATGGTGAGTGGTTCCATATCACATATTCAAAAGGTAGCCATCTGCTCCTTTAGGAGCTTTAGATATAGGCTTTATGAAACCTTTAACTTTTTCCCCATTCCGAAACAAAGTTTTTCAAACTGTGCATTTCTTGAAAGTCAACACTCAAATTTCATCCAAAAGGAAAAGGTTTGATGGGGGGCCAATACTCTATCAGGGGTAGGCCCATTTGCCAGAAAACGCATTCAGAGCTTGTGAAATAGATATATGACGATTTCAAGCTTTGGAACTCTAAGTTTCTTAGGAGTTGAAAATGAGCATATCTTGAAAAGAGAATACACTAGCTGCTTCAAAATTAAATATGTATGATGGTGAGTGGTTCCATATCATATATTCAAAAGGTAGCCATCTGCTCCTTTAGGAGCTTTAGATATAGGCTTTATAAAACCTTTACCTTTTCCCGCATTCAGAAACAAAGTTTTTCAAACTGTGCGTTTCTTGAAAGTCAACACTCAAATTTCATCGAAAAGGAAAAGGTTTGATGGTGGGCCGATACTCTATCAGGAGTAAGCCCATTTGCCAGAAACCGCATTCAGAGCATGTGAAATACATACATGACTATTTCGAGCTTTGGCACTCTAAGTTTCTTAGGAGTTGAATATGAGCATATCTTCAAGGGAGAATACACTAGCTGCTTCCAAATGAAATATGTATTATGGTGAGTGGTTCCATATCATATATTCAAAAGGTAGCCATCTGCTCCTTTAGGAGCTTTAGATATAGGCTTTATAAAACCTTTACCTTTTCCCGCATTCAGAAACAAAATTTTTTTAAATGTGCGTTTCTTGAAAGTCAACACTTAAATTTCATCAACAAGGAAAAGGTTTGATGGTGGGCCGATACTCTATCAGGAGTAAGCCCATTTGCCAGAAACCGCATTCAGAACCAGTGAAATAGATATATGACGATTTCAAGCTTAGGAACTCTAAGTTTCTTAGGAGTTGAATATGAGCATATCTTCAAGGGAGAATACACTAGCTGCTTCCAAATGAAATATGTATGATGGTGAGTGGTTCCATATCATATATTCAAAAGGTAGCCATCTGCTCCTTTAGGAGCTTTAGATATAGGCTTTATGAAACCTTTAACATTTTCCCCATTCAGAAACAAAGTTTTTCAAACTGTGCGTTTCTTGAAAGTCAACACTCAAATTTCATCCGAAAGGAAAAGGTTTGATGGTGGGCCAATACTCTATCAGGAGTAAGCCCATTTACCAGAAACCGCATTCAGATCCTGTGAAATACATACATGACGATTTCAAGCTTTGCCACTCTAAGTTTCTTAGGAGTTGAATATGAGCATATCTTCAAGAGAGAATACACTAGCTGCTTCCAAATGAAATATATATGATGGTGAGTGGTTCCATATCATATATTCAAAAGGTAGCCATCTGCTCCTTTAGGAGCTTTAGATATAGGCTTTATAAAACCTATAACTTTTCCCGCATTCTGAAACAAAGTTTTTCAAACTGTGCGTTTCTTGAAAGGCAACACTCAAATTTCATCCAAAAGGAAAAGGTTTGATAGTGGGCCGATACTCTATCAGGAGTAAGCCCATTTGCCAGAAACCGCATTCAGAGCATGTGAAATACATACATGACGATTTTTAGCTTTGCCACTCTAAGTTTCTTAGGAGTTGAACATGAGCATATCTTCAAGGGAGAATACACTAGCTGCTTCCAAATGAAATATGTATGATGGTGAGTGGTTCCATATCATATATTCAAAAGGTAGCCATCTGCTCCTTTAGGAGCTTTAGATATAGGCTTTATAAAACCTTTACCTTTTCCCGCATTCAGAAACAAAGTTTTTCAAACTGTGCGTTTCTTGAAAGTCAACACTCAAATTTCATCCGAAAGGAAAAGGTTTGATGGTGGGCCGATACTCTATCAGGAGTAAGCCCATTTGCCAGAAACCGCATTCAGAGCATGTGAAATACATACATGACGATTTCGAGCTTTGGCACTCTAAGTTTCTTAGGAGTTGAATATGAGCATATCTTCAAGGGAGAATACACTAGCTGCTTCCAAATGAAATATGTATGATGGTGAGTGGTTCCATATCACATATTCAAAAGGTAGCCATCTGCTCCTTTAGGAGCTTTAGATATAGGCTTTATAAAACCTTTACCTTTTCCCGCATTCAGAAACAAAGTTTTTCAAACTGTGCATTTCTTGAAAGTCAACACTCAAATTTCATCTGAAAGGAAAAGGTTTGATGGTGGGCCGATACTCTATCAGGAGTAAGCCCATTTGCCAGAAACCGCATTCAGAACCAGTGAAATAGATATATGACGATTTCAAGCTTTGGAACTCTAAGTTTCTTAGGAGTTGAATATGAGCATATCTTGAAAAGAGAATACACTAGCTGCTTCAAAATGAAATATGTATGATGGTGAGTGGTTCCATATCATATATTCAAAAGGTAGCCATCTGCACCTTTAGGAGCTTTAGATATAAGCTTTATAAAACCTTTACCTTTTCCCGCATTCAGAAACAAAGTTTTTCAAACTGTGCGTTTCTTGAAAGTCAACACTCAAATTTCATCCGAAAGGAAAAGGTTTGATGGTGGGCCGATACTCTATCAGGAGTAAGCCCATTTGCCAGAAACCGCATTCAGAGCATGTGAAATACATACATGACGATTTCGAGCTTTGGCACTCTAAGTTTCTTAGGAGTTGAATATGAGCATATCTTCAAGGGAGAATACACTAGCTGCTTCAATATGAAATATGTATGATGGTGAGTGGTTCCATATCACATATTCAAAAGGTAGCCATCTGCTCCTTTAGGAGCTTTAGATATAGGCTTTATGAAACCTTTAACTTTTTCCCCATTCCGAAACAAAGTTTTTCAAACTGTGCATTTCTTGAAAGTCAACACTCAAATTTCATCCAAAAGGAAAAGGTTTGATGGGGGGCCAATACTCTATCAGGGGTAGGCCCATTTGCCAGAAAACGCATTCAGAGCTTGTGAAATAGATATATGACGATTTCAAGCTTTGGAACTCTAAGTTTCTTAGGAGTTGAAAATGAGCATATCTTGAAAAGAGAATACACTAGCTGCTTCAAAATTAAATATGTATGATGGTGAGTGGTTCCATATCATATATTCAAAAGGTAGCCATCTGCTCCTTTAGGAGCTTTAGATATAGGCTTTATAAAACCTTTACCTTTTCCCGCATTCAGAAACAAAGTTTTTCAAACTGTGCGTTTCTTGAAAGTCAACACTCAAATTTCATCGAAAAGGAAAAGGTTTGATGGTGGGCCGATACTCTATCAGGAGTAAGCCCATTTGCCAGAAACCGCATTCAGAGCATGTGAAATACATACATGACTATTTCGAGCTTTGGCACTCTAAGTTTCTTAGGAGTTGAATATGAGCATATCTTCAAGGGAGAATACACTAGCTGCTTCCAAATGAAATATGTATTATGGTGAGTGGTTCCATATCATATATTCAAAAGGTAGCCATCTGCTCCTTTAGGAGCTTTAGATATAGGCTTTATAAAACCTTTACCTTTTCCCGCATTCAGAAACAAAATTTTTTAAAATGTGCGTTTCTTGAAAGTCAACACTTAAATTTCATCAACAAGGAAAAGGTTTGATGGTGGGCCGATACTCTATCAGGAGTAAGCCCATTTGCCAGAAACCGCATTCAGAACCAGTGAAATAGATATATGACGATTTCAAGCTTAGGAACTCTAAGTTTCTTAGGAGTTGAATATGAGCATATCTTCAAGGGAGAATACACTAGCTGCTTCCAAATGAAATATGTATGATGGTGAGTGGTTCCATATCATATATTCAAAAGGTAGCCATCTGCTCCTTTAGGAGCTTTAGATATAGGCTTTATGAAACCTTTAACATTTTCCCCATTCAGAAACAAAGTTTTTCAAACTGTGCGTTTCTTGAAAGTCAACACTCAAATTTCATCCAAAAGGAAAAGGTTTGATAGTGGGCCGATACTCTATCAGGAGTAAGCCCATTTGCCAGAAACCGCATTCAGAGCATGTGAAATACATACATGACGATTTTTAGCTTTGCCACTCTAAGTTTCTTAGGAGTTGAACATGAGCATATCTTCAAGGGAGAATACACTAGCTGCTTCCAAATGAAATATGTATGATGGTGAGTGGTTCCATATCATATATTCAAAAGGTAGCCATCTGCTCCTTTAGGAGCTTTAGATATAGGCTTTATAAAACCTTTACCTTTTCCCGCATTCAGAAACAAAGTTTTTCAAACTGTGCGTTTCTTGAAAGTCAACACTCAAATTTCATCCGAAAGGAAAAGGTTTGATGGTGGGCCGATACTCTATCAGGAGTAAGCCCATTTGCCAGAAACCGCATTCAGAGCATGTGAAATACATACATGACGATTTCGAGCTTTGGCACTCTAAGTTTCTTAGGAGTTGAATATGAGCATATCTTCAAGGGAGAATACACTAGCTGCTTCCAAATGAAATATGTATGATGGTGAGTGGTTCCATATCACATATTCAAAAGGTAGCCATCTGCTCCTTTAGGAGCTTTAGATATAGGCTTTATAAAACCTTTACCTTTTCCCGCATTCAGAAACAAAGTTTTTCAAACTGTGCATTTCTTGAAAGTCAACACTCAAATTTCATCTGAAAGGAAAAGGTTTGATGGTGGGCCGATACTCTATCAGGAGTAAGCCCATTTGCCAGAAACCGCATTCAGAACCAGTGAAATAGATATATGACGATTTCAAGCTTTGGAACTCTAAGTTTCTTAGGAGTTGAATATGAGCATATCTTGAAAAGAGAATACACTAGCTGCTTCCAAATGAAATATGTATGATGGTGAGTGGTTCCATATCATATATTCAAAAGGTAGCCATCTGCTCCTTTAGGAGCTTTAGATATAGGCTTTATGAAACCTTTAACTTTTTCCCCATTCAGAAACAAAGTTTTTCAAACTGTGCATTTCTTGAAAGTCAACACTCAAATTTCATCCAAAAGGAAAAGGTTTGATGGGGGGCCAATACTCTATCAGGGGTATGCCCATTTGCCAGAAACCGCATTCAGAGCTTGTGAAATAGATATATGACGATTTCAAGCTTTGGAACTCTAAGTTTCTTAGGAGTTGAAAATGAGCATATCTTGAAAAGAGAATACACTAGCTGCTTCAAAATGAAATATGTATGATGGTGAGTGGTTCCATATCATATATTCAAAAGGTAGCCATCTGCTCCTTTAGGAGCTTTAGATATAGGCTTTATAAAACCTTTACCTTTTCCCGCATTCAGAAACAAAGTTTTTCAAACTGTGGATTTCTTGAAAGTCAACACTCAAATTTCATCCAAAAGGAAAAGGTTTGATGGGGGGGCCAATACTCTATCAAGAGTAAGCCCATTTGCCAGAAACCGCATTCAGAGCATGTGAAATACATACATGACGATTTTTAGCTTTGCCACTCTAAGTTTCTTAGGAGTTGAACATGAGTATATCTTCAAGGGAGAATACACTAGCTGCTTCCAAATGAAATATGTATGATGGTGAGTGGTTCCATATCATATATTCAAAAGGTAGCCATCTGCTCCTTTAGGAGCTTTAGATATAGGCTTTATGAAACCTTTAACTTTTTCCCCATTCAGAAACAAAGTTTTTCAAACTGTGCATTTCTTGAAAGTCAACACTCAAATTTCATCCGAAAGGAAAAGGTTTGATGGGGGGGCCAATACTCTATCAGGGGTATGCCCATTTGCCAGAAACCGCATTCAGAGCATGTGAAATACATACATGACGATTTCAAGCTTTGGAACTCTAAGTTTCTTAGGAGTTGAATATGAGCATATCTTCAAGGGAGAATACACTAGCTGCTTCCAAATGAAATATGTATGATGGTGAGTGGTTCCATATCACATATTCAAAAGGTAGCCATCTGCTCCTTTAGGAGCTTTAGATATAGGCTTTATAAAACCTTTACTTTTTCCCGCATTCAGAAACAAAGTTTTTCAAACTGTGCATTTCTTGAAAGTCAACACTCAAATTTCATCCGAAAGGAAAAGGTTTGATGGTGGGCCGATACTCTATCAGGAGTAAGCCCATTTGCCAGAAACCGCATTCAGAACCAGTGAAATAGATATATGACGATTTCAAGCTTTGGAACTCTAAGTTTCTTAGGAGTTGAATATGAGCATATCTTGAAAAGAGAATACACTAGCTGCTTCCAAATGAAATATGTATGATGGTGAGTGGTTCCATATCATATATTCAAAAGGTAGCCATCAGCTCCTTTAGGAGCTTTAGATATAGGCTTTATGAAACCTTTAACTTTTTCCCCATTCAGAAACAAAGTTTTTCAAACTGTGCATTTCTTGAAAGTCAACACTCAAATTTCATCCAAAAGGAAAAGGTTTGATGGGGGGCCAATACTCTATCAGGGGTATGCCCATTTGCCAGAAACCGCATTCAGAGCTTGTGAAATAGATATATGACGATTTCAAGCTTTGGAACTCTAAGTTTCTTAGGAGTTGAAAATGAGCATATCTTGAAAAGAGAATACACTAGCTGCTTCAAAATGAAATATGTATGATGGTGAGTGGTTCCATATCATATATTCAAAAGGTAGCCATCTGCTCCTTTAGGAGCTTTAGATATAGGCTTTATAAAACCTTTACCTTTTCCCGCCTTCAGAAACAAAGTTTTTCAAACTGTGGATTTCTTGAAAGTCAACACTCAAATTTCATCCAAAAGGAAAAGGTTTGATGGGGGGGCCAATACTCTATCAAGAGTAAGCCCATTTGCCAGAAACCGCATTCAGAGCATGTGAAATACATACATGACGATTTTTAGCTTTGCCACTCTAAGTTTCTTAGGAGTTGAACATGAGTATATCTTCAAGGGAGAATACACTAGCTGCTTCCAAATGAAATATGTATGATGGTGAGTGGTTCCATATCATATATTCAAAAGGTAGCCATCTGCTCCTTTAGGAGCTTTAGATATAGGCTTTATGAAACCTTTAACTTTTTCCCCATTCAGAAACAAAGTTTTTCAAACTGTGCATTTCTTGAAAGTCAACACTCAAATTTCATCCGAAAGGAAAAGGTTTGATGGGGGGGCCAATACTCTATCAGGGGTATGCCCATTTGCCAGAAACCGCATTCAGAACCAGTGAAATAGATATATGACGATTTCAAGCTTTGGAACTCTAAGTTTCTTAGGAGTTGAATATGAGCATATCTTGAAAAGAGAATACACTAGCTGCTTCCAAATGAAATATGTATGATGGTGAGTGGTTCCATATCATATATTCAAAAGGTAGCCATCAGCTCCTTTAGGAGCTTTAGATATAGGCTTTATGAAACCTTTAACTTTTTCCCCATTCAGAAACAAAGTTTTTCAAACTGTGCATTTCTTGAAAGTCAACACTCAAATTTCATCCAAAAGGAAAAGGTTTGATGGGGGGCCAATACTCTATCAGGGGTATGCCCATTTGCCAGAAACCGCATTCAGAGCTTGTGAAATAGATATATGACGATTTCAAGCTTTGGAACTCTAAGTTTCTTAGGAGTTGAAAATGAGCATATCTTGAAAAGAGAATACACTAGCTGCTTCAAAATGAAATATGTATGATGGTGAGTGGTTCCATATCATATATTCAAAAGGTAGCCATCTGCTCCTTTAGGAGCTTTAGATATAGGCTTTATAAAACCTTTACCTTTTCCCGCATTCAGAAACAAAGTTTTTCAAACTGTGCGTTTCTTGAAAGTCAACACTCAAATTACATCCGAAAGGAAAAGGTTTGATGGTGGGCCGATACTCTATCAGGAGTAAGCCCATTTGCCAGAAACCGCATTCAGAGCATGTGAAATACATACATGACGATTTCGAGCTTTGGCACTCTAAGTTTCTTAGGAGTTGAATATGAGCATATCTTCAAGGGAGAATACACTAGCTGCTTCCAAATGAAATATGTATGATGGTGAGTGGTTCCATATCACATATTCAAAAGGTAGCTATCTGCTCCTTTAGGAGCTTTAGATATAGGCTTTATAAAACCTTTACCTTTTCCCGCATTCAGAAACAAAGTTTTTAAAACTGTGCGTTTCTTGAAAGTCAACACTCAAATTTCATCCAAAAGGAAAAGGTTTGATGGTGGGCCGATACTCTATCAGGAGTAAGCCCATTTACCAGAAACCGCATTCAGAACCTGTGAAATACATACATGACGATTTCAAGCTTTGCCACTCTAAGTTTCTTAGGAGTTGAACATGAGCATATCTTCAAGGAAGAATACACTAGCTGCTTCCAAATGAAATATGTATGATGGTGAGTGGTTCCATATCATATATTCAAAAGGTAGCCATCTGCTCCTTTAGGAGCTTTAGATATAGGCTTTATGAAACCTTTAACTTTTTCCCCATTCAGAAACAAAGTTTTTCAAACTGTGCATTTCTTGAAAGTCAACACTCAAATTTCATCCAAAAGGAAAAGGTTTGATGGGGGGCCAATACTCTATCAGGGGTATGCCCATATGCCAGAAACCGCATTCAGAGCTTGTGAAATAGATATATGACGATTTCAAGCTTTGGAACTCTAAGTTTCTTAGGAGTTGAAAATGAGCATATCTTGAAAAGAGAATACACTAGCTGCTTCAAAATGAAATATGTATGATGGTGAGTTGTTCCATATCACATATTGAAAAGGTAGCCATCTGCTCCTTTAGGAGCTTTAGATATAGGCTTTATAAAACCTATAACTTTTCCCCCATTCAGAAACAAAGTTTTTCAAACTGTGCATTTCTTGAAAGTCAACACTCAAATTTCATCCGAAAGGAAAAGGTTTGATGGTGGGCCGATACTCTATCAGGCGTAAGCCCATTTGCCAGAAACCGCATTCAGTGCATGTGAAATACATACATGACGATTTCGAGCTTTGGCACTCTAAGTTTCTTAGGAGTTGAATATGAGCATATCTTCAAGGGAGAATACACTAGCTGCTTCCAAATGAAATATGTATGATGGTGAGTGGTTCCATATCACATATTCAAAAGGTAGCCATCTGCTCCTTTAGGAGCTTTAGATATAGGCTTTATAAAACCTTTACTTTTTCCCGCATTCAGAAACAAAGTTTTTCAAACTGTGCATTTCTTGAAAGTCAACACTCAAATTTCATCCGAAAGGAAAAGGTTTGATGGTGGGCCGATACTCTATCAGGAGTAAGCCCATTTGCCAGAAACCGCATTCAGAACCAGTGAAATAGATATATGACGATTTCAAGCTTTGGAACTCTAAGTTTCTTAGGAGTTGAATATGAGCATATCTTGAAAAGAGAATACACTAGCTGCTTCCAAATGAAATATGTATGATGGTGAGTGGTTCCATATCATATATTCAAAAGGTAGCCATCAGCTCCTTTAGGAGCTTTAGATATAGGCTTTATGAAACCTTTAACTTTTTCCCCATTCAGAAACAAAGTTTTTCAAACTGTGCATTTCTTGAAAGTCAACACTCAAATTTCATCCAAAAGGAAAAGGTTTGATGGGGGGCCAATACTCTATCAGGGGTATGCCCATTTGCCAGAAACCGCATTCAGAGCTTGTGAAATAGATATATGACGATTTCAAGCTTTGGAACTCTAAGTTTCTTAGGAGTTGAAAATGAGCATATCTTGAAAAGAGAATACACTAGCTGCTTCAAAATGAAATATGTATGATGGTGAGTGGTTCCATATCATATATTCAAAAGGTAGCCATCTGCTCCTTTAGGAGCTTTAGATATAGGCTTTATAAAACCTTTACCTTTTCCCGCATTCAGAAACAAAGTTTTTCAAACTGTGCGTTTCTTGAAAGTCAACACTCAAATTACATCCGAAAGGAAAAGGTTTGATGGTGGGCCGATACTCTATCAGGAGTAAGCCCATTTGCCAGAAACCGCATTCAGAGCATGTGAAATACATACATGACGATTTCGAGCTTTGGCACTCTAAGTTTCTTAGGAGTTGAATATGAGCATATCTTCAAGGGAGAATACACTAGCTGCTTCCAAATGAAATATGTATGATGGTGAGTGGTTCCATATCACATATTCAAAAGGTAGCCATCTGCTCCTTTAGGAGCTTTAGATATAGGCTTTATAAAACCTTTACCTTTTCCCGCATTCAGAAACAAAGTTTTTCAAACTGTGCGTTTCTTGAAAGTCAACACTCAAATTTCATCCAAAAGGAAAAGGTTTGATGGTGGGCCGATACTCTATCAGGAGTAAGCCCATTTACCAGAAACCGCATTCAGAACCTGTGAAATACATACATGACGATTTCAAGCTTTGCCACTCTAAGTTTCTTAGGAGTTGAACATGAGCATATCTTCAAGGAAGAATACACTAGCTGCTTCCAAATGAAATATGTATGATGGTGAGTGGTTCCATATCATATATTCAAAAGGTAGCCATCTGCTCCTTTAGGAGCTTTAGATATAGGCTTTATGAAACCTTTAACTTTTTCCCCATTCAGAAACAAAGTTTTTCAAACTGTGCATTTCTTGAAAGTCAACACTCAAATTTCATCCAAAAGGAAAAGGTTTGATGGGGGGCCAATACTCTATCAGGGGTATGCCCATATGCCAGAAACCGCATTCAGAGCTTGTGAAATAGATATATGACGATTTCAAGCTTTGGAACTCTAAGTTTCTTAGGAGTTGAAAATGAGCATATCTTGAAAAGAGAATACACTAGCTGCTTCAAAATGAAATATGTATGATGGTGAGTGTTTCCATATCACATATTGAAAAGGTAGCCATCTGCTCCTTTAGGAGCTTTAGATATAGGCTTTATAAAACCTATAACTTTTCCCCCATTCAGAAACAAAGTTTTTCAAACTGTGCATTTCTTGAAAGTCAACACTCAAATTTCATCCGAAAGGAAAAGGTTTGATGGTGGGCCGATACTCTATCAGGCGTAAACCCATTTGCCAGAAACCGCATTCAGTGCATGTGAAATACATACATGACGATTTCGAGCTTTGGCACTCTAAGTTTCTTAGGAGTTGAATATGAGCATATCTTCAAGGGAGAATACACTAGCTGCTTCCAAATTAAATATGTATGATGGTGAGTGGTTCCATATCACATATTCAAAAGGTAGCCATCTGCTCCTTTAGGAGCTTTAGATATAGGCTTTATAAAACCTTTACCTTTTCCCGCATTCAGAAACAAAGTTTTTCAAACTGTGCATTTCTTGAAAGTCAACACTCAACTTTCATCCGAAAGGAAAAGGTTTGATGGGGGGGCCAATACTCTATCAGGGGTATGCCCATTTGCCAGAAACCGCATTCAGAGCATGTGAAATACATACATGACGATTTCAAGCTTTGGAACTCTAAGTTTCTTAGGAGTTGAATATGAGCATATCTTCAAGGGAGAATACACTAGCTGCTTCCAAATGAAATATGTATGATGGTGAGTGGTTCCATATCACATATTCAAAAGGTAGCCATCTGCTCCTTTAGGAGCTTTAGATATAGGCTTTATAAAACCTTTACTTTTTCCCGCATTCAGAAACAAAGTTTTTCAAACTGTGCATTTCTTGAAAGTCAACACTCAAATTTCATCCGAAAGGAAAAGGTTTGATGGTGGGCCGATACTCTATCAGGAGTAAGCCCATTTGCCAGAAACCGCATTCAGAACCAGTGAAATAGATATATGACGATTTCAAGCTTTGGAACTCTAAGTTTCTTAGGAGTTGAATATGAGCATATCTTGAAAAGAGAATACACTAGCTGCTTCCAAATGAAATATGTATGATGGTGAGTGGTTCCATATCATATATTCAAAAGGTAGCCATCAGCTCCTTTAGGAGCTTTAGATATAGGCTTTATGAAACCTTTAACTTTTTCCCCATTCAGAAACAAAGTTTTTCAAACTGTGCATTTCTTGAAAGTCAACACTCAAATTTCATCCAAAAGGAAAAGGTTTGATGGGGGGCCAATACTCTATCAGGGGTATGCCCATTTGCCAGAAACCGCATTCAGAGCTTGTGAAATAGATATATGACGATTTCAAGCTTTGGAACTCTAAGTTTCTTAGGAGTTGAAAATGAGCATATCTTGAAAAGAGAATACACTAGCTGCTTCAAAATGAAATATGTATGATGGTGAGTGGTTCCATATCATATATTCAAAAGGTAGCCATCTGCTCCTTTAGGAGCTTTAGATATAGGCTTTATAAAACCTTTACCTTTTCCCGCATTCAGAAACAAAGTTTTTCAAACTGTGCGTTTCTTGAAAGTCAACACTCAAATTACATCCGAAAGGAAAAGGTTTGATGGTGGGCCGATACTCTATCTGGAGTAAGCCCATTTGCCAGAAACCGCATTCAGAGCATGTGAAATACATACATGACGATTTCGAGCTTTGGCACTCTAAGTTTCTTAGGAGTTGAATATGAGCATATCTTCAAGGGAGAATACACTAGCTGCTTCCAAATGAAATATGTATGATGGTGAGTGGTTCCATATCACATATTCAAAAGGTAGCCATCTGCTCCTTTAGGAGCTTTAGATATAGGCTTTATAAAACCTTTACCTTTTCCCGCATTCAGAAACAAAGTTTTTCAAACTGTGCGTTTCTTGAAAGTCAACACTCAAATTTCATCCAAAAGGAAAAGGTTTGATGGTGGGCCGATACTCTATCAGGAGTAAGCCCATTTACCAGAAACCGCATTCAGAACCTGTGAAATACATACATGACGATTTCAAGCTTTGCCACTCTAAGTTTCTTAGGAGTTGAACATGAGCATATCTTCAAGGAAGAATACACTAGCTGCTTCCAAATGAAATATGTATGATGGTGAGTGGTTCCATATCATATATTCAAAAGGTAGCCATCTGCTCCTTTAGGAGCTTTAGATATAGGCTTTATGAAACCTTTAACTTTTTCCCCATTCAGAAACAAAGTTTTTCAAACTGTGCATTTCTTGAAAGTCAACACTCAAATTTCATCCAAAAGGAAAAGGTTTGATGGGGGGCCAATACTCTATCAGGGGTATGCCCATATGCCAGAAACCGCATTCAGAGCTTGTGAAATAGATATATGACGATTTCAAGCTTTGGAACTCTAAGTTTCTTAGGAGTTGAAAATGAGCATATCTTGAAAAGAGAATACACTAGCTGCTTCAAAATGAAATATGTATGATGGTGAGTTGTTCCATATCACATATTGAAAAGGTAGCCATCTGCTCCTTTAGGAGCTTTAGATATAGGCTTTATAAAACCTATAACTTTTCCCCCATTCAGAAACAAAGTTTTTCAAACTGTGCATTTCTTGAAAGTCAACACTCAAATTTCATCCGAAAGGAAAAGGTTTGATGGTGGGCCGATACTCTATCAGGCGTAAGCCCATTTGCCAGAAACCGCATTCAGTGCATGTGAAATACATACATGACGATTTCGAGCTTTGGCACTCTAAGTTTCTTAGGAGTTGAATATGAGCATATCTTCAAGGGAGAATACACTAGCTGCTTCCAAATGAAATATGTATGATGGTGAGTGGTTCCATATCACATATTCAAAAGGTAGCCATCTGCTCCTTTAGGAGCTTTAGATATAGGCTTTATAAAACCTTTACTTTTTCCCGCATTCAGAAACAAAGTTTTTCAAACTGTGCATTTCTTGAAAGTCAACACTCAAATTTCATCCGAAAGGAAAAGGTTTGATGGTGGGCCGATACTCTATCAGGAGTAAGCCCATTTGCCAGAAACCGCATTCAGAACCAGTGAAATAGATATATGACGATTTCAAGCTTTGGAACTCTAAGTTTCTTAGGAGTTGAATATGAGCATATCTTGAAAAGAGAATACACTAGCTGCTTCCAAATGAAATATGTATGATGGTGAGTGGTTCCATATCATATATTCAAAAGGTAGCCATCAGCTCCTTTAGGAGCTTTAGATATAGGCTTTATGAAACCTTTAACTTTTTCCCCATTCAGAAACAAAGTTTTTCAAACTGTGCATTTCTTGAAAGTCAACACTCAAATTTCATCCAAAAGGAAAAGGTTTGATGGGGGGCCAATACTCTATCAGGGGTATGCCCATTTGCCAGAAACCGCATTCAGAGCTTGTGAAATAGATATATGACGATTTCAAGCTTTGGAACTCTAAGTTTCTTAGGAGTTGAAAATGAGCATATCTTGAAAAGAGAATACACTAGCTGCTTCAAAATGAAATATGTATGATGGTGAGTGGTTCCATATCATATATTCAAAAGGTAGCCATCTGCTCCTTTAGGAGCTTTAGATATAGGCTTTATAAAACCTTTACCTTTTCCCGCATTCAGAAACAAAGTTTTTCAAACTGTGCGTTTCTTGAAAGTCAACACTCAAATTACATCCGAAAGGAAAAGGTTTGATGGTGGGCCGATACTCTATCAGGAGTAAGCCCATTTGCCAGAAACCGCATTCAGAGCATGTGAAATACATACATGACGATTTCGAGCTTTGGCACTCTAAGTTTCTTAGGAGTTGAATATGAGCATATCTTCAAGGGAGAATACACTAGCTGCTTCCAAATGAAATATGTATGATGGTGAGTGGTTCCATATCACATATTCAAAAGGTAGCCATCTGCTCCTTTAGGAGCTTTAGATATAGGCTTTATAAAACCTTTACCTTTTCCCGCATTCAGAAACAAAGTTTTTCAAACTGTGCGTTTCTTGAAAGTCAACACTCAAATTTCATCCAAAAGGAAAAGGTTTGATGGTGGGCCGATACTCTATCAGGAGTAAGCCCATTTACCAGAAACCGCATTCAGAACCTGTGAAATACATACATGACGATTTCAAGCTTTGCCACTCTAAGTTTCTTAGGAGTTGAACATGAGCATATCTTCAAGGAAGAATACACTAGCTGCTTCCAAATGAAATATGTATGATGGTGAGTGGTTCCATATCATATATTCAAAAGGTAGCCATCTGCTCCTTTAGGAGCTTTAGATATAGGCTTTATGAAACCTTTAACTTTTTCCCCATTCAGAAACAAAGTTTTTCAAACTGTGCATTTCTTGAAAGTCAACACTCAAATTTCATCCAAAAGGAAAAGGTTTGATGGGGGGCCAATACTCTATCAGGGGTATGCCCATATGCCAGAAACCGCATTCAGAGCTTGTGAAATAGATATATGACGATTTCAAGCTTTGGAACTCTAAGTTTCTTAGGAGTTGAAAATGAGCATATCTTGAAAAGAGAATACACTAGCTGCTTCAAAATGAAATATGTATGATGGTGAGTTGTTCCATATCACATATTGAAAAGGTAGCCATCTGCTCCTTTAGGAGCTTTAGATATAGGCTTTATAAAACCTATAACTTTTCCCCCATTCAGAAACAAAGTTTTTCAAACTGTGCATTTCTTGAAAGTCAACACTCAAATTTCATCCGAAAGGAAAAGGTTTGATGGTGGGCCGATACTCTATCAGGCGTAAGCCCATTTGCCAGAAACCGCATTCAGTGCATGTGAAATACATACATGACGATTTCGAGCTTTGGCACTCTAAGTTTCTTAGGAGTTGAAAATGAGCATATCTTGAAAAGAGAATACACTAGCTGCTTCCAAATGAAATATGTATGATGGTGAGTGGTTCCATATCACATATTCAAAAGGTAGCCATCTGCTCCTTTAGGAGCTTTAGATATAGGCTTTATAAAACCTTTACCTTTTCCCGCATTCAGAAACAAAGTTTTTCAAACTGTGCATTTCTTGAAAGTCAACACTCAAATTTCATCCGAAAGGAAAAGGTTTGATGATGGGCCGATACTCTCTATCAGGAGTAAGCCCATTTGCCAGAAACCGCATTCAGAACAAGTGAAATAGATATATGACGATTTCAAGCTTTGGAACTCTAAGTTTCTTAGGAGTTGAATATGAGCATATCTTGAAAAGAGAATAAACTAGCTGCTTCAAAATGAAATATGTATGATGGTGAGTGGTTCCATATCATATATTCAAAAGGTAGCCATCTGCACCTTTAGGAGCTTTAGATATAAGCTTTATAAAACCTTTACCTTTTCCCGCATTCAGAAACAAAGTTTTTCAAACTGTGCGTTTCTTGAAAGTCAACACTCAAATTTCATCCAAAAGGAAAAGGTTTGATGGTGGGCCGATACTCTATCAGGAGTAAGCCCATTTACCAGAAACCGCATTCAGAACCTGTGAAATACATACATGACGATTTCAAGCTTTGCCACTCTAAGTTTCTTAGGAGTTGAACATGAGCATATCTTCAAGGGAGAATACACTAGCTGCTTCCAAATGAAATATGTATGATGGTGAGTGGTTCCATATCATATATTCAAAAGGTAGCCATCTGCTCCTTTAGGAGCTTTAGATATAGGCTTTATGAAACCTTTAACTTTTTCCCCATTCAGAAACAAAGTTTTTCAAACTGTGCATTTCTTGAAAGTCAACACTCAAATTTCATCCAAAAGGAAAAGGTTTGATGGGGGGCCAATACTCTATCAGGGGTATGTCCATATGCCAGAAACCGCATTCAGAGCTTGTGAAATAGATATATGACGATTTCAAGCTTTGGAACTCTAAGTTTCTTAGGAGTTGAAAATGAGCATATCTTGAAAAGAGAATACACTAGCTGCTTCAAAATGAAATATGTATGATGGTGAGTGGTTCCATATCACATATTCAAAAGGTAGCCATCTGCTCCTTTAGGAGCTTTAGATATAGGCTTTATAAAACCTATAACTTTTCCCCCATTCAGAAACAAAGTTTTTCAAACTGTGCATTTCTTGAAAGTCAACACTCAAATTTCATCCGAAAGGAAAAGGTTTGATGGTGGGCCGATACTCTATCAGGAGTAAGCCCATTTGCCAGAAACCGCATTCAGAGCATGTGAAATACATACATGACGATTTCGAGCTTTGGCACTCTAAGTTTCTTAGGAGTTGAATATGAGCATATCTTCAAGGGAGAATACACTAGCTGCTTCCAAATGAAATATGTATGATGGTGAGTGGTTCCATATCACATATTCAAAAGGTAGCCATCTGCTCCTTTAGGAGCTTTAGATATAGGCTTTATAAAACCTTTACCTTTTCCCGCATTCAGAAACAAAGTTTTTCAAACTGTGCATTTCTTGAAAGTCAACACTCAAATTTCATCCGAAAGGAAAAGGTTTGATGGTGGGCCGATACTCTATCAGGAGTAAGCCCATTTGCCAGAAACCGCATTCAGAACCAGTGAAATAGATATATGACGATTTCAAGCTTTGGCACTCTAAGTTTCTTAGGAGTTGAATATGAGCATATCTTGAAAAGAGAATACACTAGCTGCTTCAAAATGAAATATGTATGATGGTGAGTGGTTCCATATCATATATTCAAAAGGTAGCCATCTGCTCCTTTAGGAGCTTGAGATATAGGCTTTATAAACCCTTTACCTTTTCCCGCATTCAGAAACAAAGTTTTTCAAACTGTGCGTTTCTTGAAAGTCAACACTCAAATTTCATCCAAAAGGAAAAGGTTTGATGGGGGGCCAATACTCTATCAGGGGTAGGCCCATTTGCCAGAAAACGCATTCAGAGCTTGTGAAATAGATATATGACGATTTCAAGCTTTGGCACTCTAAGTTTCTTAGGAGTTGAAAATGAGCATATCTTGAAAAGAGAATACACTAGCTGCTTCCAAATGAAATATGTATGATGGTGAGTGGTTCCATATCATATATTCAAAAGGTAGCCATCTGCTCCTTTAGGAGCTTTAGATATAGGCTTTATAAAACCTTTACCTTTTCCCGCATTCAGAAACAAAGTTTTTCAAACTGTGCGTTTCTTGAAAGTCAACACTCAAATTTCATCGAAAAGGAAAAGGTTTGATGGTGGGCCGATACTCTATCAGGAGTAAGCCCATTTGCCAGAAACCGCATTCAGAACCTGTGAAATACATACATGACGGTTTCAAGCTTTGCCACTCTAAGTTTCTTAGGAGTTGAATATGAGCATATCTTCAAGAGAGAATACACTAGCTGCTTCAAAATGAAATATGTATGATGGTGAGTGGTTCCATATCATATATTCAAAAGGTAGCCATCTGCTCCTTCAGGAGCTTTAGATATAGGCTTCATAAAACCTTTACCTTTTCCCGCATTCAGAAACAAAGTTTTTCAAACTGTGCGTTTCTTGAAAGTCAACACTCAAATTTCATCCAAAAGGAAAAGGTTTGATGGTGGGCCGATACTCTATCAGGAGTAAGCCCATTTGCCAGAAACCGCATTCAGAGCATGTGAAATACATACATGACGATTTCGAGCTTTGGCACTCTAAGTTTCTTAGGAGTTGAATATGAGCATATCTTCAAGGGAGAATACACTAGCTGCTTCCAAATGAAATATGTATTATGGTGAGTGGTTCCATATCATATATTCAAAAGGTAGCCATCTGCTCCTTTAGGAGCTTTAGATATAGGCTTTATAAAACCTTTACCTTTTCCCGCATTCAGAAACAAAATTTTTTAAAATGTGCGTTTCTTGAAAGTCAACACTCAAATTTCATCAAAAAGGAAAAGGTTTGATGGTGGGCCGATACTCTATCAGGAGTAAGCCCATTTGCCAGAAACCGCATTCAGAGCATGTGAAATACATACATGACGATTTTTAGCTTTGCCACTCTAAGTTTCTTAGGAGTTGAACATGAGCATATCTACAAGGGAGAATACACTAGCTGCTTCCAAATGAAATATGTATGATGGTGAGTGGTTCCATATCATATATTCAAAAGGTAGCCATCTGCTCCTTTAGGAGCTTTAGATATAGGCTTTATGAAACCTTTAATTTTTTCCCATTCAGAAACAAAGTTTTTCAAACTATGCATTTCTTGAAAGTCAACACTCAAATTTCATCCAAAAGGAAAAGGTTTGATGGGGGGCCAATACTCTATCAGGGGTATGCCCATTTGCCAGAAACCGCATTCAGAGCTTGTGAAATAGATATATGACGATTTCAAGCTTTGGAACTCTAAGTTTCTTAGGAGTTGAAAATGAGCATATCTTGAAAAGAGAATACACTAGCTGCTTCCAAATGAAATATGTATGATGGTGAGTGGTTCCATATCATATATTCAAAAGGTAGCCATCTGCTCCTTTAGGAGCTTTAGATATAGGCTTTATAAAACCTTTACCTTTTCCCGCATTCAGAAACAAAGTTTTTCAAACTGTGCGTTTCTTGAAAGTCAACACTCAAATTTCATCCGAAAGGAAAAGGTTTGATGGTGGGCCGATACTCTATCAGGAGTAAGCCCATTTGCCAGAAACCGCATTCAGAGCATGTGAAATACATACATGACGATTTCGAGCTTTGGCACTCTAAGTTTCTTAGGAGTTGAATATGAGCATATCTTCAAGGGAGAATACACTAGCTGCTTCCAAATGAAATATGTATGATGGTGAGTGGTTCCATATCACATATTCAAAAGGTAGCCATCTGCTCCTTTAGAAGCTTTAGATATAGGCTTTATAAAACCTTTACCTTTTCCCGCATTCAGAAACAAAGTTTTTCAAACTGTGCATTTCTTGAAAGTCAACACTCAAATTTCATCCGAAAGGAAAAGGTTTGATGGTGGGCCGATACTCTATCAGGAGTAAGCCCATTTGCCAGAAACCGCATTCAGAACCAGTGAAATAGATATATGACGATTTCAAGCTTTGGAACTCTAAGTTTCTTAGGAGTTGAAAATGAGCATATCTTGAAAAGAGAATACACTAGCTGCTTCAAAATGAAATATGTATGATGGTGAGTGGTTCCATATCATATATTCAAAAGGTAGCCATCTGCTCCTTTAGGAGCTTTAGATATAGGCTTTATAAAACCTTTACCTTTTCCCGCATTCAGAAACAAAGTTTTTCAAACTGTGCATTTCTTGAAAGTCAACACTCAAATTTCATCCAAAAGGAAAAGGTTTGATGGGGGGCCAATACTCTATCAGGGGTATGCCCATTTGCCAGAAACCGCATTCAGAGCATGTGAAATACATACATGACGATTTCAAGCTTTGGAACTCTAAGTTTCTTAGGAGTTGAATATGAGCATATCTTCAAGGGAGAATACACTAGCTGCTTCCAAATGAAATATGTATTATGGTGAGTGGTTCCATATCATATATTCAAAAGGTAGCCATCTGCTCCCTTAGGAGCTTTAGATATAGGCTTTATAAAACCTTTACCTTTTCCCGCATTCAGAAACAAAATTTTTTTAAATGTGCGTTTCTTGAAAGTCAACACTTAAATTTCATCAAAAAGGAAAAGGTTTGATGGTGGGCCGATACTCTATCAGGAGTAAGCCCATTTGCCAGAAACCGCATTCAGATCCTGTGAAATACATACATGACGATTTCAAGCTTTGCCACTCTAAGTTTCTTAGGAGTTGAATATGAGCATATCTTGAAAAGAGAATACACTAGCTGCTTCAAAATGAAATATGTATGATGGTGAGTGGTTCCATATCACATATTCAAAAGGTAGCCATCTGCTCCTTTAGGAGCTTTAGATATAGGCTTTATGAAACCTTTAACTTTTTCCCCATTCCGAAACAAAGTTTTTCAAACTGTGCATTTCTTGAAAGTCAACACTCAAATTTCATCCAAAAGGAAAAGGTTTGATGGGGGGCCAATACTCTATCAGGGGTAGGCCCATTTGCCAGAAAACGCATTCAGAGCTTGTGAAATAGATATATGACGATTTCAAGCTTTGGCACTCTAAGTTTCTTAGGAGTTGAATATGAGCATATCTTCAAGAGAGAATACACTAGCTGATTCAAAATGAAATATGTATGATGGTGAGTGGTTCCATATCATATATTCAAAAGGTAGCCATCTGCTCCTTTAGGAGCTTTAGATATAGGCTTTATAAAACCTTTACCTTTTCCCGCATTCAGAAACAAAGTTTTTCAAACTGTGCGTTTCTTGAAAGTCAACACTCAAATTTCATCCAAAAGGAAAAGGTTTGATGGTGGGCCGATACTCTATCAGGAGTAAGCCCATTTGCCAGAAACCGCATTCAGAGCATGTGAAATACATACATGACGATTTCGAGCTTTGGCACTCTAAGTTTCTTAGGAGTTGAATATGAGCATATCTTCAAGGGAGAATACACTAGCTGCTTCCAAATGAAATATGTATTATGGTGAGTGGTTCCATATCATATATTCAAAAGGTAGCCATCTGCTCCTTTAGGAGCTTTAGATATAGGCTTTATAAAACCTTTACCTTTTCCCGCATTCAGAAACAAAATTTTTTAAAATGTGCGTTTCTTGAAAGTCAACACTTAAATTTCATCAAAAAGGAAAAGGTTTGATGGTGGGCCGATACTCTATCAGGAGTAAGCCCATTTGCCAGAAACCGCATTCAGATCCTGTGAAATACATACATGACGATTTCAAGCTTTGCCACTCTAAGTTTCTTAGGAGTTGAATATGAGCATGTCTTCAAGAGAGAATACACTAGCTGCTTCCAAATGAAATATGTATGATGGTGAGTGGTTCCATATCACATATTCAAAAGGTAGCCATCTGCTCCTTTAGGAGCTTTAGATATAGGCTTTATAAAACCTTTACCTTTTCCCGCATTCAGAAACAAAGTTTTTCAAACTGTGCATTTCTTGAAAGTCAACACTCAAATTTCATCCGAAAGGAAAAGGTTTGATGGTGGGCCGATACTCTCTATCAGGAGTAAGCCCATTTGCCAGAAACCGCATTCAGAACCAGTGAAATAGATATATGACGATTTCAAGCTTTGGAAATCTAAGTTTCTTAGGAGTTGAATATGAGCATATCTTGAAAAGAGAATACACTAGCTGCTTCAAAATGAAATATGTATGATGGTGAGTGGTTCCATATCATATATTCAAAAGGTAGCCATCTGCACCTTTAGGAGCTTTAGATATAAGCTTTATAAAACCTTTACCTTTTCCCGCATTCAGAAACAAAGTTTTTCAAACTGTGCGTTTCTTGAAAGTCAACACTCAAATTTCATCCAAAAGGAAAAGGTTTGATGGTGGGCCGATACTCTATCAGGAGTAAGCCCATTTACCAGAAACCGCATTCAGAACCTGTGAAATACATACATGACGATTTCAAGCTTTGCCACTCTAAGTTTCTTAGGAGTTGAAAATGAGCATATCTTGAAAAGAGAATACACTAGCTGCTTCAAATGAAATATGTATGATGGTGAGTTGTTCCATATCACATATTCAAAAGGTAGCCATCTGCTCCTTTAGGAGCTTTAGATATAGGCTTTATAAAACCTATAACTTTTCCCCCATTCAGAAACAAAGTTTTTCAAACTGTGCGTTTCTTGAAAGTCAACACTCAAATTTCATCCAAAAGGAAAAGGTTTGATAATGGGCCGATACTCTATCAGGAGTAAGCCCATTTGCCAGAAACCGCATTCAGAGCATGTGAAATACATACATGACGATTTTTAGCTTTGCCACTCTAAGTTTCTTAGGAGTTGAACATGAGCATATCTTCAAGGGAGAATACACTAGCTGCTTCCAAATGAAATATGTATGATGGTGAGTGGTTCCATATCATATATTCAAAAGGTAGCCATCTGCTCCTTTAGGAGCTTTAGATATAGGCTTTATGAAACCTTTAACTTTTTCCCCATTCAGAAACAAAGTTTTTCAAACTGTGCATTTCTTGAAAGTCAACACTCAAATTTCATCCAAAAGGAAAAGGTTTGATGGGGGGCCAATACTCTATCAGGGGTATGCCCATTTGCCAGAAACCGCATTCAGAGCTTGTGAAATAGATATATGACGATTTCAAGCTTTGGAACTCTAAGTTTCTTAGGAGTTGAAAATGAGCATATCTTGAAAAGAGAATACACTAGCTGCTTCAAAATGAAATATGTATGATGGTGAGTGGTTCCATATCACATATTCAAAAGGTAGCCATCTGCTCCTTTAGGAGCTTTAGATATAGGCTTTATGAAACCTTTAACTTTTTCCCCATTCCGAAACAAAGTTTTTCAAACTGTGCATTTCTTGAAAGTCAACACTCAAATTTCATCCAAAAGGAAAAGGTTTGATGGGGGGCCAATACTCTATCAGGGGTAGGCCCATTTGCCAGAAAACGCATTCAGAGCTTGTGAAATAGATATATGACGATTTCAAGCTTTGGCACTCTAAGTTTCAGTTGAAAATGAGCATATCTTGAAAAGAGAATACACTAGCTGCTTCAAAATGAAATATGTATGATGGTGAGTGGTTCCATATCATATATTCAAAAGGTAGCCATCTGCTCCTTTAGGAGCTTTAGATATAGGCTTTATAAAACCTTTACCTTTTCCCGCATTCAGAAACAAAGTTTTTCAAACTGTGCGTTTCTTGAAAGTCAACACTCAAATTTCATCGAAAAGGAAAAGGTTTGATGGTGGGCCGATACTCTATCAGGAGTAAGCCCATTTGCCAGAAACCGCATTCAGAACCTGTGAAATACATACATGACGGTTTCAAGCTTTGCCACTCTAAGTTTCTTAGGAGTTGAATATGAGCATATCTTCAAGAGAGAATACACTAGCTGCTTCAAAATGAAATATGTATGATGGTGAGTGGTTCCATATCATATATTCAAAAGGTAGCCATCTGCTCCTTTAGGAGCTTTAGATATAGGCTTTATAAAACCTTTACCCTTTCCCGCATTCAGAAAAATTTTTTTTTTAAATGTGCGTTTCTTGAAAGTCAACACTTAAATTTCATCAAAAAGGAAAAGGTTTGATGGTGGGCCGATACTCTATCAGGAGTAAGCCCATTTGCCAGAAACCGCATTCAGATCCTGTGAAATACATACATGACGATTTAAGCTTTGCCACTCTAAGTTTCTTAGGAGTTGAATATGAGCATATCTTGAAAAGAGAATACACTAGCTGCTTCAAAATGAAATATGTATGATGGTGAGTGGTTCCATATCACATATTCAAAAGGTAGCCATCTGCTCCTTTAGGAGCTTTAGATATAGGCTTTATGAAACCTTTAACTTTTTCCCCATTCCGAAACAAAGTTTTTCAAACTGTGCATTTCTTGAAAGTCAACACTCAAATTTCATCCAAAAGGAAAAGGTTTGATGGGGGGCCAATACTCTATCAGGGGTAGGCCCATTTGCCAGAAAACGCATTCAGAGCTTGTGAAATAGATATATGACGATTTCAAGCTTTGGCACTCTAAGTTTCTTAGGAGTTGAAAATGAGCATATCTTGAAAAGAGAATACACTAGCTGCTTCAAAATGAAATATGTTTGATGGTGAGTGGTTCCATATCATATATTCAAAAGGTAGCCATCTGCTCCTTTAGGAGCTTTAGATATAGGCTTTATAAAACCTTTACCTTTTCCCGCATTCAGAAACAAAGTTTTTCAAACTGTGCGTTTCTTGAAAGTCAACACTCAAATTTCATCGAAAAGGAAAAGGTTTGATGGTGGGCCGATACTCTATCAGGAGTAAGCCCATTTGCCAGAAACCGCATTCAGAACCTGTGAAATACATACATGACGGTTTCAAGCTTTGCCACTCTAAGTTTCTTAGGAGTTGAATATGAGCATATCTTCAAGAGAGAATACACTAGCTGCTTCAAATGAAATATGTATGATGGTGAGTGGTTCCATATCATATATTCAAAAGGTAGCCATCTGCTCCTTTAGGAGCTTTAGATATAGGCTTTATAAAACCTTTACCTTTTCCCGCATTCAGAAACAAAGTTTTTCAAACTGTGCGTTTCTTGAAAGTCAACACTCAAATTTCATCCAAAAGGAAAAGGTTTGATGGTGGGCCGATACTCTATCAGGAGTAAGCCCATTTGCCAGAAACCGCATTCAGAGCATGTGAAATACATACATGACGATTTCGAGCTTTGGCACTCTAAGTTTCTTAGGAGTTGAATATGAGCATATCTTCAAGGGAGAATACACTAGCTGCTTCCAAATGAAATATGTATTATGGTGAGTGGTTCCATATCATATATTCAAAAGGTAGCCATCTGCTCCTTTAGGAGCTTTAGATATAGGCTTTATAAAACCTTTACCTTTTCCCGCATTCAGAAAAAATTTTTTTTAAAATGTGCGTTTCTTGAAAGTCAACACTTAAATTTCATCAAAAAGGAAAAGGTTTGATGGTGGGCCGATACTCTATCAGGAGTAAGCCCATTTGCCAGAAACCGCATTCAGATCCTGTGAAATACATACATGACGATTTCAAGCTTTGCCACTCTAAGTTTCTTAGGAGTTGAATATGAGCATATCTTCAAGAGAGAATACACTAGCTGCTTCCAAATGAAATATGTATGATGGTGAGTGGTTCCATATCATATATTCAAAAGGTAGCCATCTGCTCCTTTAGGAGCTTTAGATATAGGCTTTATAAAACCTATAACTTTTCCCGCATTCTGAAACAAAGTTTTTCAAACTGTGCGTTTCTTGAAAGTCAACACTCAAATTTCATCCAAAAGGAAAAGGTTTGATAGTGGGCCGATACTCTATCAGGAGTAAGCCCATTTGCCAGAAACCGCATTCAGAGCATGTGAAATACATACATGACGATTTTTAGCTTTGCCACTCTAAGTTTCTTAGGAGTTGAACATGAGCATATCTTCAAGGGAGAATACACTAGCTGCTTCCAAATGAAATATGTATGATGGTGAGTGGTTCCATATCATATATTCAAAAGGTAGCCATCTGCTCCTTTAGGAGCTTTAGATATAGGCTTTATGAAACCTTTAACTTTTTCCCCATTCAGAAACAAAGTTTTTCAAACTATGCATTTCTTGAAAGTCAACACTCAAATTTCATCCAAAAGGAAAAGGTTTGATGGGGGGCCAATACTCTATCAGGGGTATGCCCATTTGCCAGAAACCGCATTCAGAGCTTGTGAAATAGATATATGACGATTTCAAGCTTTGGAACTCTAAGTTTCTTAGGAGTTGAAAATGAGCATATCTTGAAAAGAGAATACACTAGCTGCTTCAAAATGAAATATGTATGATGGTGAGTGGTTCCATATCATATATTCAAAAGGTAGCCATCTGCTCCTTTAGGAGCTTTAGATATAGGCTTTATAAAACCTTTACCTTTTCCCGCATTCAGAAACAAAGTTTTTCAAACTGTGCGTTTCTTGAAAGTCAACACTCAAATTTCATCCGAAAGGAAAAGGTTTGATGGTGGGCCGATACTCTATCAGGAGTAAGCCCATTTGCCAGAAACCGCATTCAGAGCATGTGAAATACATACATGACGATTTCGAGCTTTGGCACTCTAAGTTTCTTAGGAGTTGAATATGAGCATATCTTCAAGGGAGAATACACTAGCTGCTTCCAAATGAAATATGTATGATGGTGAGTGGTTCCATATCACATATTCAAAAGGTAGCCATCTGCTCCTTTAGGAGCTTTAGATATAGGCTTTATAAAACCTTTACCTTTTCCCGCATTCAGAAACAAAGTTTTTCAAACTGTGCATTTCTTGAAAGTCAACACTCAAATTTCATCCGAAAGGAAAAGGTTTGATGGTGGGCCGATACTCTATCAGGAGTAAGCCCATTTGCCAGAAACCGCATTCAGAACCAGTGAAATAGATATATGACGATTTCAAGCTTTGGAACTCTAAGTTTCTTAGGAGTTGAAAATGAGCATATCTTGAAAAGAGAATAGACTAGCTGCTTCTAAATGAAATATGTATGATGGTGAGTGGTTCCATATCATATATTCAAAAGGTAGCCATCTGCTCCTTTAGGAGCTTTAGATATAGGCTTTATAAAACCTTTACCTTTTCCCGCATTCAGAAACAAAGTTTTTCAAACTGTGCATTTCTTGAAAGTCAACACTCAAATTTCATCCAAAAGGAAAAGGTTTGATGGGGGGCCAATACTCTATCAGGGGTATGCCCATTTGCCAGAAACCGCATTCAGAGCATGTGAAATACATACATGACGATTTCAAGCTTTGGAACTCTAAGTTTCTTAGGAGTTGAATATGAGCATATCTTCAAGGGAGAATACACTAGCTGCTTCCAAATGAAATATGTATTATGGTGAGTGGTTCCATATCATATATTCAAAAGGTAGCCATCTGCTCCTTTAGGAGCTTTAGATATAGGCTTTATAAAACCTTTACCTTTTCCCGCATTCAGAAACAAAATTTTTTTAAATGTGCGTTTCTTGAAAGTCAACACTTAAATTTCATCAAAAAGGAAAAGGTTTGATGGTGGGCCGATACTCTATCAGGAGTAAGCCCATTTGCCAGAAACCGCATTCAGATCCTGTGAAATACATACATGACGATTTCAAGCTTTGCCACTCTAAGTTTCTTAGGAGTTGAATATGAGCATATCTTGAAAAGAGAATACACTAGCTGCTTCAAAATGAAATATGTATGATGGTGAGTGGTTCCATATCACATATTCAAAAGGTAGCCATCTGCTCCTTTAGGAGCTTTAGATATAGGCTTTATGAAACCTTTAACTTTTTCCCCATTCCGAAACAAAGTTTTTCAAACTGTGCATTTCTTGAAAGTCAACACTCAAATTTCATCCAAAAGGAAAAGGTTTGATGGGGGGCCAATACTCTATCAGGGGTAGGCCCATTTGCCAGAAAACGCATTCAGAGCTTGTGAAATAGATATATGACGATTTCAAGCTTTGGCACTCTAAGTTTCTTAGGAGTTGAAAATGAGCATATCTTGAAAAGAGAATACACTAGCTGCTTCAAAATGAAATATGTATGATGGTGAGTGGTTCCATATCATATATTCAAAAGGTAGCCATCTGCTCCTTTAGGAGCTTTAGATATAGGCTTTATAAAACCTTTACCTTTTCCCGCATTCAGAAACAAAGTTTTTCAAACTGTGCGTTTCTTGAAAGTCAACACTCAAATTTCATCGAAAAGGAAAAGGTTTGATGGTGGGCCGATACTCTATCAGGAGTAAGCCCATTTGCCAGAAACCGCATTCAGATCCTGTGAAATACATACATGACGATTTCAAGCTTTGCCACTCTAAGTTTCTTAGGAGTTGAATATGAGCATATCTTGAAAAGAGAATACACTAGCTGCTTCAAAATGAAATATGTATGATGGTGAGTGGTTCCATATCACATATTCAAAAGGTAGCCATCTGCTCCTTTAGGAGCTTTAGATATAGGCTTTATGAAACCTTTAACTTTTTCCCCATTCCGAAACAAAGTTTTTCAAACTGTGCATTTCTTGAAAGTCAACACTCAAATTTCATCCAAAAGGAAAAGGTTTGATGGGGGGCCAATACTCTATCAGGGGTAGGCCCATTTGCCAGAAAACGCATTCAGAGCTTGTGAAATAGATATATGACGATTTCAAGCTTTGGCACTCTAAGTTTCTTAGGAGTTGAAAATGAGCATATCTTGAAAAGAGAATACACTAGCTGCTTCAAAATGAAATATGTATGATGGTGAGTGGTTCCATATCATATATTCAAAAGGTAGCCATCTGCTCCTTTAGGAGCTTTAGATATAGGCTTTATAAAACCTTTACCTTTTCCCGCATTCAGAAACAAAGTTTTTCAAACTGTGCGTTTCTTGAAAGTCAACACTCAAATTTCATCGAAAAGGAAAAGGTTTGATGGTGGGCCGATACTCTATCAGGAGTAAGCCCATTTGCCAGAAACCGCATTCAGAACCTGTGAAATACATACATGACGGTTTCAAGCTTTGCCACTCTAAGTTTCTTAGGAGTTGAATATGAGCATATCTTCAAGAGAGAATACACTAGCTGCTTCAAAATGAAATATGTATGATGGTGAGTGGTTCCATATCATATATTCAAAAGGTAGCCATCTGCTCCTTTAGGAGCTTTAGATATAGGCTTTATAAAACCTTTACCTTTTCCCGCATTCAGAAACAAAGTTTTTCAAACTGTGCGTTTCTTGAAAGTCAACACTCAAATTTCATCCAAAAGGAAAAGGTTTGATGGTGGGCCGATACTCTATCAGGAGTAAGCCCATTTGCCAGAAACCGCATTCAGAGCATGTGAAATACATACATGACGATTTCGAGCTTTGGCACTCTAAGTTTCTTAGGAGTTGAATATGAGCATATCTTCAAGGGAGAATACACTAGCTGCTTCCAAATGAAATATGTATTATGGTGAGTGGTTCCATATCATATATTCAAAAGGTAGCCATCTGCTCCTTTAGGAGCTTTAGATATAGGCTTTATAAAACCTTTACCTTTTCCCGCATTCAGAAACAAAATTTTTTTAAATGTGCGTTTCTTGAAAGTCAACACTTAAATTTCATCAAAAAGGAAAAGGTTTGATGGTGGTCCGATACTCTATCAGGAGTAAGCCCATTTGCCAGAAACCGCATTCAGATCCTGTGAAATACATACATGACGATTTCAAGCTTTGCCACTCTAAGTTTCTTAGGAGTTGAATATGAGCATATCTTGAAAAGAGAATACACTAGCTGCTTCAAAATGAAATATGTATGATGGTGAGTGGTTCCATATCACATATTCAAAAGGTAGCCATCTGCTCCTTTAGGAGCTTTAGATATAGGCTTTATGAAACCTTTAACTTTTTCCCCATTCAGAAACAAAGTTTTTCAAACTGTGCATTTCTTGAAAGTCAACACTCAAATTTCATCCAAAAGGAAAAGGTTTGATGGGGGGCCAATACTCTATCAGGGGTAGGCCCATTTGCCAGAAAACGCATTCAGAGCTTGTGAAATAGATATATGTCGATTTCAAGCTTTGGCACTCTAAGTTTCTTAGGAGTTGAAAATGAGCATATCTTGAAAAGAGAATACACTAGCTGCTTCAAAATGAAATATGTATGATGGTGAGTGGTTCCATATCATATATTCAAAAGGTAGCCATCTGCTCCTTTAGGAGCTTTAGATAGAGGCTTTATAAAACCTTTACCTTTTCCCGCATTCAGAAACAAAGTTTTTCAAACTGTGCGTTTCTTGAAAGTCAACACTCAAATTTCATCGAAAAGGAAAAGGTTTGATGGTGGGCCGATACTCTATCAGGAGTAAGCCCATTTGCCAGAAACCGCATTCAGAACCTGTGAAATACATACATGACGGTTTCAAGCTTTGCCACTCTAAGTTTCTTAGGAGTTGAATATGAGCATATCTTCAAGAGAGAATACACTAGCTGCTTCAAAATGAAATATGTATGATGGTGAGTGGTTCCATATCATATATTCAAAAGGTAGCCATCTGCTCCTTTAGGAGCTTTAGATATAGGCTTTATAAAACCTTTACCTTTTCCCGCATTCAGAAACAAAGTTTTTCAAACTGTGCGTTTCTTGAAAGTCAACACTCAAATTTCATCCAAAAGGAAAAGGTTTGATGGTGGGCCGATACTCTATCAGGAGTAAGCCCATTTGCCAGAAACCGCATTCAGAGCATGTGAAATACATACATGACGATTTCGAGCTTTGGCACTCTAAGTTTCTTAGGAGTTGAATATGAGCATATCTTCAAGGGAGAATACACTAGCTGCTTCCAAATGAAATATGTATTATGGTGAGTGGTTCCATATCATATATTCAAAAGGTAGCCATCTGCTCCTTTAGGAGCTTTAGATATAGGCTTTATAAAACCTTTACCTTTTCCCGCATTCAGAAACAAAATTTTTTTAAATGTGCGTTTCTTGAAAGTCAACACTTAAATTTCATCAAAAAAGAAAAGGTTTGATGGTGGTCCGATACTCTATCAGGAGTAAGCCCATTTGCCAGAAACCGCATTCAGATCCTGTGAAATACATACATGACGATTTCAAGCTTTGCCACTCTAAGTTTCTTAGGAGTTGAATATGAGCATATCTTGAAAAGAGAATACACTAGCTGCTTCAAAATGAAATATGTATGATGGTGAGTGGTTCCATATCACATATTCAAAAGGTAGCCATCTGCTCCTTTAGGAGCTTTAGATATAGGCTTTATGAAACCTTTAACTTTTTCCCCATTCCGAAACAAAGTTTTTCAAACTGTGCATTTCTTGAAAGTCAACACTCAAATTTCATCCAAAAGGAAAAGGTTTGATGGGGGGCCAATACTCTATCAGGGGTAGGCCCATTTGCCAGAAAACGCATTCAGAGCTTGTGAAATAGATATATGACGATTTCAAGCTTTGGCACTCTAAGTTTCTTAGGAGTTGAAAATGAGCATATCTTGAAAAGAGAATACACTAGCTGCTTCAAAATGAAATATGTATGATGGTGAGTGGTTCCATATCATATATTCAAAAGGTAGCCATCTGCTCCTTTAGGAGCTTTAGATATAGGCTTTATAAAACCTTTACCTTTTCCCGCATTCAGAAACAAAGTTTTTCAAACTGTGCGTTTCTTGAAAGTCAACACTCAAATTTCATCGAAAAGGAAAAGGTTTGATGGTGGGCCGATACTCTATCAGGAGTAAGCCCATTTGCCAGAAACCGCATTCAGAACCTGTGAAATACATACATGACGATTTCGAGCTTTGGCACTCTAAGTTTCTTAGGAGTTGAATATGAGCATATCTTCAAGGGAGAATACACTAGCTGCTTCCAAATGAAATATGTATTATGGTGAGTGGTTCCATATCATATATTCAAAAGGTAGCCATCTGCTCCTTTAGGAGCTTTAGATATAGGCTTTATAAAACCTTTACCTTTTCCCGCATTCAGAAACAAAATTTTTTAAAATGTGCGTTTCTTGAAAGTCAACACTTAAATTTCATCAAAAAGGAAAAGGTTTGATGGTGGGCCGATACTCTATCAGGAGTAAGCCCATTTGCCAGAAACCGCATTCAGATCCTGTGAAATACATACATGACGATTTCAAGCTTTGCCACTCTAAGTTTCTTAGGAGTTGAATATGAGCATATCTTCAAGAGAGAATACACTAGCTGCTTCCAAATGAAATATGTATGATGGTGAGTGGTTCCATATCATATATTCAAAAGGTAGCCATCTGCTCCTTTAGGAGCGTTAGATATAGGCTTTATAAAACCTATAACTTTTCCCGCATTCTGAAACAAAGTTTTTCAAACTGTGTGTTTCTTGAAAGTCAACACTCAAATTTCATCCAAAAGGAAAAGGTTTGATAGTGGGCCGATACTCTATCAGGAGTAAGCCCATTTGCCAGAAACCGCATTCAGAGCATGTGAAATACATACATGACGATTTTTAGCTTTGCCACTCTAAGTTTCTTAGGAGTTGAACATGAGCATATCTTCAAGGGAGAATACACTAGCTGCTTCCAAATGAAATATGTATGATGGTGAGTGGTTCCATATCATATATTCAAAAGGTAGCCATCTGCTCCTTTAGGAGCTTTAGATATAGGCTTTATGAAACCTTTAACTTTTTCCCCATTCAGAAACAAAGTTTTTCAAACTATGCATTTCTTGAAAGTCAACACTCAAATTTCATCCAAAAGGAAAAGGTTTGATGGGGGGCCAATACTCTATCAGGGGTATGCCCATTTGCCAGAAACCGCATTCAGAGCTTGTGAAATAGATATATGACGATTTCAAGCTTTGGAACTCTAAGTTTCTTAGGAGTTGAAAATGAGCATATCTTGAAAAGAGAATACACTAGCTGCTTCAAAATGAAATATGTATGATGGTGAGTGGTTCCATATCATATATTCAAAAGGTAGCCATCTGCTCCTTTAGGAGCTTTAGATATAGGCTTTATAAAACCTTTACCTTAACCCGCATTCAGAAACAAAGTTTTTCAAACTGTGCGTTTCTTGAAAGTCAACACTCAAATTTCATCCGAAAGGAAAAGGTTTGATGGTGGGCCGATACTCTATCAGGAGTAAGCCCATTTGCCAGAAACCGCATTCAGAGCATGTGAAATACATACATGACGATTTCGAGCTTTGGCACTCTAAGTTTCTTAGGAGTTGAATATGAGCATATCTTCAAGGGAGAATACACTAGCTGCTTCCAAATGAAATATGTATGATGGTGAGTGGTTCCATATCACATATTCAAAAGGTAGCCATCTGCTCCTTTAGGAGCTTTAGATATAGGCTTTATAAAACCTTTACCTTTTCCCGCATTCAGAAACAAAGTTTTTCAAACTGTGCATTTCTTGAAAGTCAACACTCAAATTTCATCCGAAAGGAAAAGGTTTGATGGTGGGCCGATACTCTATCAGGAGTAAGCCCATTTGCCAGAAACCGCATTCAGAACCAGTGAAATAGATATATGACGATTTCAAGCTTTGGAACTCTAAGTTTCTTAGGAGTTGAAAATGAGCATATCTTGAAAAGAGAATACACTAGCTGCTTCAAAATGAAATATGTATGATGGTGAGTGGTTCCATATCATATATTCAAAAGGTAGCCATCTGCTCCTTTAGGAGCTTTAGATATAGGCTTTATAAAACCTTTACCTTTTCCCGCATTCAGAAACAAAGTTTTTCAAACTGTGCATTTCTTGAAAGTCAACACTCAAATTTCATCCAAAAGGAAAAGGTTTGATGGGGGGCCAATACTCTATCAGGGGTATGCCCATTTGCCAGAAACCGCATTCAGAGCATGTGAAATACATACATGACGATTTCAAGCTTTGGAACTCTAAGTTTCTTCGGAGTTGAATATGAGCATATCTTCAAGGGAGAATACACTAGCTGCTTCCAAATGAAATATGTATGATGGTGAGTGGTTCCATATCACATATTCAAAAGGTAGCCATCTGCTCCTTTAGGAGCTTTAGATATAGGCTTTATAAAACCTTTACCTTTTCCCGCATTCAGAAACAAAGTTTTTCAAACTGTGCATTTCTTGAAAGTCAACACTCAAATTTCATCCAAAAGGAAAAGGTTTGATGGGGGGCCAATACTCTATCAGGAGTAAGCCCATTTGCCAGAAACCGCATTCAGAGCATGTGAAATACATACATGACGATTTTTAGCTTTGCCACTCTAAGTTTCTTAGGAGTTGAACATGAGCATATCTTCAAGGGAGAATACACTAGCTGCTTCCAAATGAAATATGTATGATGGTGAGTGGTTCCATATCATATATTCAAAAGGTAGCCATCTGCTCCTTTAGGAGCTTTAGATATAGGCTTTATAAAACCTTTACCTTTTCCCGCATTCAGAAACAAAGTTTTTCAAACTGTGGATTTCTTGAAAGTCAACACTCAAATTTCATCCAAAAGGAAAAGGTTTGATGGGGGGGCCAATACTCTATCAGGAGTAAGCCCATTTGCCAGAAACCGCATTCAGAGCATGTGAAATACATACATGACGATTTTTAGCTTTGCCACTCTAAGTTTCTTAGGAGTTGAACATGAGCATATCTTCAAGGGAGAATACACTAGCTGCTTCCAAATGAAATATGTATGATGGTGAGTGGTTCCATATCATATATTCAAAAGGTAGCCATCTGCTCCTTTAGGAGCTTTAGATATAGGCTTTATGAAACCTTTAACTTTTTCCCCATTCAGAAACAAAGTTTTTCAAACTGTGCATTTCTTGAAAGTCAACACTCAAATTTCATCCGAAAGGAAAAGGTTTGATGGGGGGCCAATACTCTATCAGGGGTATGCCCATTTGCCAGAAACCGCATTCAGAGCATGTGAAATACATACATGACGATTTCAAGCTTTGGAACTCTAAGTTTCTTAGGAGTTGAATATGAGCATATCTTCAAGGGAGAATACACTAGCTGCTTCCAAATGAAATATGTATGATGGTGAGTGGTTCCATATCACATATTCAAAAGGTAGCCATCTGCTCCTTTAGGAGCTTTAGATATAGGCTTTATAAAACCTTTACCTTTTCCCGCATTCAGAAACAAAGTTTTTCAAACTGTGCATTTCTTGAAAGTCAACACTCAAATTTCATCCGAAAGGAAAAGGTTTGATGGTGGGCCGATACTCTATCAGGAGTAAGCCCATTTGCCAGAAACCGCATTCAGAGCATGTGAAATACATACATGACGATTTTTAGCTTTGCCACTCTAAGTTTCTTAGGAGTTGAACATGAGCATATCTTCAAGGGAGAATACACTAGCTGCTTCCAAATGAAATATGTATGATGGTGAGTGGTTCCATATCATATATTCAAAAGGTAGCCATCTGCTCCTTTAGGAGCTTTAGATATAGGCTTTATGAAACCTTTAACTTTTTCCCCATTCAGAAACAAAGTTTTTCAAACTGTGCATTTCTTGAAAGTCAACACTCAAATTTCATCCAAAGGAAAAGGTTTGATGGGGGGCCAATACTCTATCAGGGGTATGCCCATTTGCCAGAAACCGCATTCAGAGCTTGTGAAATAGACTATATGACGATTTCAAGCTTTGGAACTCTAAGTTTCTTAGGAGTTGAAAATGAGCATATCTTGAAAAGAGAATACACTAGCTGCTTCAAAATGAAATATGTATGATGGTGAGTGGTTCCATATCATATATTCAAAAGGTAGCCATCTGCTCCTTTAGGAGCTTTAGATATAGGCTTTATAAAACCTTTACCTTTTCCCGTATTCAGAAACAAAGTTTTTCAAACTGTGCGTTTCTTGAAAGTCAACACTCAAATTTCATCCGAAAGGAAAAGGTTTGATGGTGGGCCGATACTCTATCAGGAGTAAGCCCATTTGCCAGAAACCGCATTCAGAGCATGTGAAATACATACATGACGATTTCGAGCTTTGGCACTCTAAGTTTCTTAGGAGTTGAATATGAGCATATCTTCAAGGGAGAATACACTAGCTGCTTCCAAATGAAATATGTATTATGGTGAGTGGTTCCATATCATATATTCAAAAGGTAGCCATCTGCTCCTTTAGGAGCTTTAGATATAGGCTTTATAAAACCTTTACCTTTTCCCGCATTCAGAAACAAAATTTTTTAAAATGTGCGTTTCTTGAAAGTCAACACTTAAATTTCATCAAAAAGGAAAAGGTTTGATGGTGGGCCGATACTCTATCAGGAGTAAGCCCATTTGCCAGAAACCGCATTCAGATCCTGTGAAATACATACATGACGATTTCAAGCTTTGCCACTCTAAGTTTCTTAGGAGTTGAATATGAGCATATCTTCAAGAGAGAATACACTAGCTGCTTCCAAATGAAATATGTATGATGGTTAGTGGTTCCATATCATATATTCAAAAGGTAGCCATCTGCTCCTTTAGGAGCTTTAGATATAGGCTTTATAAAACCTATAACTTTTCCCGCATTCTGAAACAAAGTTTTTCAAACTGTGCGTTTCTTGAAAGTCAACACTCAAATTTCATCCAAAAGGAAAAGGTTTGATAGTGGGCCGATACTCTATCAGGAGTAAGCCCATTTGCCAGAAACCGCATTCAGAGCATGTGAAATACATACATGACGATTTTTAGCTTTGCCACTCTAAGTTTCTTAGGAGTTGAACATGAGCATATCTTCAAGGGAGAATACACTAGCTGCTTCCAAATGAAATATGTATGATGGTGAGTGGTTCCATATCATATATTCAAAAGGTAGCCATCTGCTCCTTTAGGAGCTTTAGATATAGGCTTTATGAAACCTTTAACTTTTTCCCCATTCAGAAACAAAGTTTTTCAAACTATGCATTTCTTGAAAGTCAACACTCAAATTTCATCCAAAAGGAAAAGGTTTGATGGGGGGCCAATACTCTATCAGGGGTATGCCCATTTGCCAGAAACCGCATTCAGAGCTTGTGAAATAGATATATGACGATTTCAAGCTTTGGAACTCTAAGTTTCTTAGGAGTTGAAAATGAGCATATCTTGAAAAGAGAATACACTAGCTGCTTCAAAATGAAATATGTATGATGGTGAGTGGTTCCATATCATATATTCAAAAGGTAGCCATCTGCTCCTTTAGGAGCTTTAGATATAGGCTTTATAAAACCTTTACCTTTTCCCGCATTCAGAAACAAAGTTTTTCAAACTGTGCGTTTCTTGAAAGTCAACACTCAAATTTCATCCGAAAGGAAAAGGTTTGATGGTGGGCCGATACTCTATCAGGAGTAAGCCCATTTGCCAGAAACCGCATTCAGAGCATGTGAAATACATACATGACGATTTCGAGCTTTGGCACTCTAAGTTTCTTAGGAGTTGAATATGAGCATATCTTCAAGGGAGAATACACTAGCTGCTTCCAAATGAAATATGTATTATGGTGAGTGGTTCCATATCATATATTCAAAAGGTAGCCATCTGCTCCTTTAGGAGCTTTAGATATAGGCTTTATAAAACCTTTACCTTTTCCCGCATTCAGAAACAAAATTTTTTAAAATGTGCGTTTCTTGAAAGTCAACACTTAAATTTCATCAAAAAGGAAAAGGTTTGATGGTGGGCCGATACTCTATCAGGAGTAAGCCCATTTGCCAGAAACCGCATTCAGATCCTGTGAAATACATACATGACGATTTCAAGCTTTGCCACTCTAAGTTTCTTAGGAGTTGAATATGAGCATATCTTCAAGAGAGAATACACTAGCTGCTTCCAAATGAAATATGTATGATGGTTAGTGGTTCCATATCATATATTCAAAAGGTAGCCATCTGCTCCTTTAGGAGCTTTAGATATAGGCTTTATAAAACCTATAACTTTTCCCGCATTCTGAAACAAAGTTTTTCAAACTGTGCGTTTCTTGAAAGTCAACACTCAAATTTCATCCAAAAGGAAAAGGTTTGATAGTGGGCCGATACTCTATCAGGAGTAAGCCCATTTGCCAGAAACCGCATTCAGAGCATGTGAAATACATACATGACGATTTTTAGCTTTGCCACTCTAAGTTTCTTAGGAGTTGAACATGAGCATATCTTCAAGGGAGAATACACTAGCTGCTTCCAAATGAAATATGTATGATGGTGAGTGGTTCCATATCATATATTCAAAAGGTAGCCATCTGCTCCTTTAGGAGCTTTAGATATAGGCTTTATGAAACCTTTAACTTTTTCCCCATTCAGAAACAAAGTTTTTCAAACTATGCATTTCTTGAAAGTCAACACTCAAATTTCATCCAAAAGGAAAAGGTTTGATGGGGGGCCAATACTCTATCAGGGGTATGCCCATTTGCCAGAAACCGCATTCAGAGCTTGTGAAATAGATATATGACGATTTCAAGCTTTGGAACTCTAAGTTTCTTAGGAGTTGAAAATGAGCATATCTTGAAAAGAGAATACACTAGCTGCTTCAAAATGAAATATGTATGATGGTGAGTGGTTCCATATCATATATTCAAAAGGTAGCCATCTGCTCCTTTAGGAGCTTTAGATATAGGCTTTATAAAACTTTTACCTTTTCCCGCATTCAGAAACAAAGTTTTTCAAACTGTGCGTTTCTTGAAAGTCAACACTCAAATTTCATCCGAAAGGAAAAGGTTTGATGGTGGGCCGATACTCTATCAGGAGTAAGCCCATTTGCCAGAAACCGCATTCAGAGCATGTGAAATACATACATGACGATTTCGAGCTTTGGCACTCTAAGTTTCTTAGGAGTTGAATATGAGCATATCTTCAAGGGAGAATACACTAGCTGCTTCCAAATGAAATATGTATGATGGTGAGTGGTTCCATATCACATATTCAAAAGGTAGCCATCTGCTCCTTTAGGAGCTTTAGATATAGGCTTTATAAAACCTTTACCTTTTCCCGCATTTAGAAACAAAGTTTTTCAAACTGTGCATTTCTTGAAAGTCAACACTCAAATTTCATCCGAAAGGAAAAGGTTTGATGGTGGGCCGATACTCTATCAGGAGTAAGCCCATTTGCCAGAAACCGCATTCAGAACCAGTGAAATAGATATATGACGATTTCAAGCTTTGGAACTCTAAGTTTCTTAGGAGTTGAAAATGAGCATATCTTGAAAAGAGAATACACTAGCTGCTTCAAAATGAAATATGTATGATGGTGAGTGGTTCCATATCATATATTCAAAAGGTAGCCATCTGCTCCTTTAGGAGCTTTAGATATAGGCTTTATAAAACCTTTACCTTTTCCCGCATTCAGAAACAAAGTTTTTCAAACTGTGCATTTCTTGAAAGTCAACACTCAAATTTCATCCAAAAGGAAAAGGTTTGATGGGGGGCCAATACTCTATCAGGGGTATGCCCATTTGCCAGAAACCGCATTCAGAGCATGTGAAATACATACATGACGATTTCAAGCTTTGGAACTCTAAGTTTCTTAGGAGTTGAATATGAGCATATCTTCAAGGGAGAATACACTAGCTGCTTCCAAATGAAATATGTATGATGGTGAGTGGTTCCATATCACATATTCAAAAGGTAGCCATCTGCTCCTTTAGGAGCTTTAGATATAGGCTTTATAAAACCTTTACCTTTTCCCGCATTCAGAAACAAAGTTTTTCAAACTGTGCATTTCTTGAAAGTCAACACTCAAATTTCATCCAAAAGGAAAAGGTTTGATGGGGGGCCAATACTCTATCAGGAGTAAGCCCATTTGCCAGAAACCGCATTCAGAGCATGTGAAATACATACATGACGATTTTTAGCTTTGCCACTCTAAGTTTCTTAGGAGTTGAACATGAGCATATCTTCAAGGGAGAATACACTAGCTGCTTCCAAATGAAATATGTATGATGGTGAGTGGTTCCATATCATATATTCAAAAGGTAGCCATCTGCTCCTTTAGGAGCTTTAGATATAGGCTTTATAAAACCTTTACCTTTTCCCGCATTCAGAAACAAAGTTTTTCAAACTGTGGATTTCTTGAAAGTCAACACTCAAATTTCATCCAAAAGGAAAAGGTTTGATGGGGGGGCCAATACTCTATCAGGAGTAAGCCCATTTGCCAGAAACCGCATTCAGAGCATGTGAAATACATACATGACGATTTTTAGCTTTGCCACTCTAAGTTTCTTAGGAGTTGAACATGAGCATATCTTCAAGGGAGAATACACTAGCTGCTTCCAAATGAAATATGTATGATGGTGAGTGGTTCCATATCATATATTCAAAAGGTAGCCATCTGCTCCTTTAGGAGCTTTAGATATAGGCTTTATGAAACCTTTAACTTTTTCCCCATTCAGAAACAAAGTTTTTCAAACTGTGCATTTCTTGAAAGTCAACACTCAAATTTCATCCGAAAGGAAAAGGTTTGATGGGGGGCCAATACTCTATCAGGGGTATGCCCATTTGCCAGAAACCGCATTCAGAGCATGTGAAATACATACATGACGATTTCAAGCTTTGGAACTCTAAGTTTCTTAGGAGTTGAATATTAGCATATCTTCAAGGGAGAATACACTAGCTGCTTCCAAATGAAATATGTATGATGGTGAGTGGTTCCATATCACATATTCAAAAGGTAGCCATCTGCTCCTTTAGGAGCTTTAGATATAGGCTTTATAAAACCTTTACCTTTTCCCGCATTCAGAAACAAAGTTTTTCAAACTGTGCATTTCTTGAAAGTCAACACTCAAATTTCATCCGAAAGGAAAAGGTTTGATGGTGGGCCGATACTCTATCAGGAGTAAGCCCATTTGCCAGAAACCGCATTCAGAGCATGTGAAATACATACATGACGATTTTTAGCTTTGCCACTCTAAGTTTCTTAGGAGTTGAACATGAGCATATCTTCAAGGGAGAATACACTAGCTGCTTCCAAATGAAATATGTATGATGGTGAGTGGTTCCATATCATATATTCAAAAGGTAGCCATCTGCTCCTTTAGGAGCTTTAGATATAGGCTTTATGAAACCTTTAACTTTTTCCCCATTCAGAAACAAAGTTTTTCAAACTGTGCATTTCTTGAAAGTCAACACTCAAATTTCATCCAAAAGGAAAAGGTTTGATGGGGGGCCAATACTCTATCAGGGGTATGCCCATATGCCAGAAACCGCATTCAGAGCTTGTGAAATAGACTATATGACGATTTCAAGCTTTGGAACTCTAAGTTTCTTAGGAGTTGAAAATGAGCATATCTTGAAAAGAGAATACACTAGCTGCTTCAAAATGAAATATGTATGATGGTGAGTGGTTCCATATCACATATTCAAAAGGTAGCCATCTGCTCCTTTAGGAGCTTTAGATATAGGCTTTATAAAACCTTTACCTTTTCCCGCATTCAGAAACAAAGTTTTTCAAACTGTGCATTTCTTGAAAGTCAACACTCAAATTTCATCCGAAAGGAAAAGGTTTGATGGTGGGCCGATACTCTATCAGGAGTAAGCCCATTTGCCAGAAACCGCATTCAGAACCAGTGAAATAGATATATGACGATTTCAAGCTTTGGAACTCTAAGTTTCTTAGGAGTTGAATATGAGCATATCTTGAAAAGAGAATACACTAGCTGCTTCCAAATGAAATATGTATGATGGTGAGTGGTTCCATATCATATATTCAAAAGGTAGCCATCAGCTCCTTTAGGAGCTTTAGATATAGGCTTTATAAAACCTTTACCTTTTCCAGCATTCAGAAACAAAGTTTTTCAAACTGTGCATTTCTTGAAAGTCAACACTCAAATTTCATCCGAAAGGAAAAGGTTTGATGGTGGGCCGATACTCTATCAGGAGTAAGCCCATTTGCCAGAAACCGCATTCAGAGCATGTGAAATACATACATGACGATTTTTAGCTTTGCCACTCTAAGTTTCTTAGGAGTTGAACATGAGCATATCTTCAAGGGAGAATACACTAGCTGCTTCCAAATGAAATATGTATGATGGTGAGTGGTTCCATATCATATATTCAAAAGGTAGCCATCTGCTCCTTTAGGAGCTTTAGATATAGGCTTTATAAAACCTTTACCTTTTCCCGCATTCAGAAACAAAGTTTTTCAAACTGTGGATTTCTTGAAAGTCAACACTCAAATTTCATCCAAAAGGAAAAGGTTTGATGGGGGGGCCAATACTCTATCAGGAGTAAGCCCATTTGCCAGAAACCGCATTCAGAGCATGTGAAATACATACATGACGATTTTTAGCTTTGCCACTCTAAGTTTCTTAGGAGTTGAACATGAGCATATCTTCAAGGGAGAATACACTAGCTGCTTCCAAATGAAATATGTATGATGGTGAGTGGTTCCATATCATATATTCAAAAGGTAGCCATCTGCTCCTTTAGGAGCTTTAGATATAGGCTTTATGAAACCTTTAACTTTTTCCCCATTCAGAAACAAAGTTTTTCAAACTGTGCATTTCTTGAAAGTCAACACTCAAATTTCATCCGAAAGGAAAAGGTTTGATGGGGGGCCAATACTCTATCAGGGGTATGCCCATTTGCCAGAAACCGCATTCAGAGCATGTGAAATACATACATGACGATTTCAAGCTTTGGAACTCTAAGTTTCTTAGGAGTTGAATATTAGCATATCTTCAAGGGAGAATACACTAGCTGCTTCCAAATGAAATATGTATGATGGTGAGTGGTTCCATATCACATATTCAAAAGGTAGCCATCTGCTCCTTTAGGAGCTTTAGATATAGGCTTTATAAAACCTTTACCTTTTCCCGCATTCAGAAACAAAGTTTTTCAAACTGTGCATTTCTTGAAAGTCAACACTCAAATTTCATCCGAAAGGAAAAGGTTTGATGGTGGGCCGATACTCTATCAGGAGTAAGCCCATTTGCCAGAAACCGCATTCAGAGCATGTGAAATACATACATGACGATTTTTAGCTTTGCCACTCTAAGTTTCTTAGGAGTTGAACATGAGCATATCTTCAAGGGAGAATACACTAGCTGCTTCCAAATGAAATATGTATGATGGTGAGTGGTTCCATATCATATATTCAAAAGGTAGCCATCTGCTCCTTTAGGAGCTTTAGATATAGGCTTTATGAAACCTTTAACTTTTTCCCCATTCAGAAACAAAGTTTTTCAAACTGTGCATTTCTTGAAAGTCAACACTCAAATTTCATCCAAAAGGAAAAGGTTTGATGGGGGGCCAATACTCTATCAGGGGTATGCCCATATGCCAGAAACCGCATTCAGAGCTTGTGAAATAGACTATATGACGATTTCAAGCTTTGGAACTCTAAGTTTCTTAGGAGTTGAAAATGAGCATATCTTGAAAAGAGAATACACTAGCTGCTTCAAAATGAAATATGTATGATGGTGAGTGGTTCCATATCACATATTCAAAAGGTAGCCATCTGCTCCTTTAGGAGCTTTAGATATAGGCTTTATAAAACCTTTACCTTTTCCCGCATTCAGAAACAAAGTTTTTCAAACTGTGCATTTCTTGAAAGTCAACACTCAAATTTCATCCGAAAGGAAAAGGTTTGATGGTGGGCCGATACTCTATCAGGAGTAAGCCCATTTGCCAGAAACCGCATTCAGAACCAGTGAAATAGATATATGACGATTTCAAGCTTTGGAACTCTAAGTTTCTTAGGAGTTGAATATGAGCATATCTTGAAAAGAGAATACACTAGCTGCTTCCAAATGAAATATGTATGATGGTGAGTGGTTCCATATCATATATTCAAAAGGTAGCCATCAGCTCCTTTAGGAGCTTTAGATATAGGCTTTATAAAACCTTTACCTTTTCCAGCATTCAGAAACAAAGTTTTTCAAACTGTGCATTTCTTGAAAGTCAACACTCAAATTTCATCCGAAAGGAAAAGGTTTGATGGTGGGCCGATACTCTATCAGGAGTAAGCCCATTTGCCAGAAACCGCATTCAGAACCAGTGAAATAGATATATGACGATTTCAAGCTTTGGAACTCTAAGTTTCTTAGGAGTTGAATATGAGCATATCTTGAAAAGAGAATACACTAGCTGCTTCAAAATGAAATATGTATGATGGTGAGTGGTTCCATATCATATATTCAAAAGGTAGCCATCTGCACCTTTAGGAGCTTTAGATATAGGCTTTATGAAACCTTTAACTTTTTCCCCATTCCGAAACAAAGTTTTTCAAACTGTGCATTTCTTGAAAGTCAACACTCAAATTTCATCCAAAAGGAAAAGGTTTGATGGGGGGCCAATACTCTATCAGGGGTATGCCCATTTACCAGAAACCGCATTCAGAACCTGTGAAATACATACATGACGATTTCAAGCTTTGCCACTCTAAGTTTCTTAGGAGTTGAACATGAGCATATCTTCAAGGGAGAATACACTAGCTGCTTCCAAATGAAATATGTATGATGGTGAGTGGTTCCATATCATATATTCAAAAGGTAGCCATCTGCTCCTTTAGGAGCTTTAGATATAGGCTTTATGAAACCTTTAACTTTTTCCCCATTCAGAAACAAAGTTTTTCAAACTGTGCATTTCTTGAAAGTCAACACTCAAATTTCATCCAAAAGGAAAAGGTTTGATGGGGGGCCAATACTCTATCAGGGGTATGCCCATATGCCAGAAACCGCATTCAGAGCTTGTGAAATAGATATATGACGATTTCAAGCTTTGGAACTCTAAGTTTCTTAGGAGTTGAAAATGAGCATATCTTGAAAAGAGAATACACTAGCTGCTTCAAAATGAAATATGTATGATGGTGAGTGGTTCCATATCACATATTCAAAAGGTAGCCATCTGCTCCTTTAGGAGCTTTAGATATAGGCTTTATGAAACCTTTAACTTTTTCCCCATTCCGAAACAAAGTTTTTCAAACTGTGCATTTCTTGAAAGTCAACACTCAAATTTCATCCAAAAGGAAAAGGTTTGATGGGGGGCCAATACTCTATCAGGGGTATGCCCATTTGCCAGAAACCGCATTCAGAGCTTGTGAAATAGATATATGACGATTTCAAGCTTTGGAACTCTAAGTTTCTTAGGAGTTGAAAATGAGCATATCTTGAAAAGAGAATACACTAGCTGCTTCAAAATGAAATATTTATGATGGTGAGTGGTTCCATATCATATATTCAAAAGGTAGCCATCTGCTCCTTTAGGAGCTTTAGATATAGGCTTTATAAAACCTTTACCTTTTCCCGCATTCAGAAACAAAGTTTTTCAAACTGTGCGTTTCTTGAAAGTCAACACTCAAATTTCATCCAAAAGGAAAAGGTTTGATGGTGGGCCGATACTCTATCAGGAGTAAGCCCATTTGCCAGAAACCGCATTCAGAGCATGTGAAATACATACATGACGATTTCGAGCTTTGGCACTCTAAGTTTCTTAGGAGTTGAATATGAGCATATCTTCAAGGGAGAATACACTAGCTGCTTCCAAATGAAATATGTATTATGGTGAGTGGTTCCATATCATATATTCAAAAGGTAGCCATCTGCTATTTTTGGAGCTTTAGATATAGGCTTTATAAAACCTTTACCTTTTCCCGCATTCAGAAACAAAATTTTTTAAAATGTGCGTTTCTTGAAAGTCAACACTTAAATTTCATCAAAAAGGAAAAGGTTTGATGGTGGGCCGATACTCTATCAGGAGTAAGCCCATTTGCCAGAAACCGCATTCAGAACCAGTGAAATAGATATATGACGATTTCAAGCTTAGGAACTCTAAGTTTCTTAGGAGTTGAATATGAGCATATCTTCAAGGGAGAATACACTAGCTGCTTCCAAATGAAATATGTATGATGGTGAGTGGTTCCATATCATATATTCAAAAGGTAGCCATCTGCTCCTTTAGGAGCTTTAGATATAGGCTTTATGAAACCTTTAATATTTTCCCCATTCAGAAACAAAGTTTTTCAAACTGTGCATTTCTTGAAAGTCAACACTCAAATTTCATCCGAAAGGAAAAGGTTTGATGGTGGGCCGATACTCTATCAGGAGTAAGCCCATTTACCAGAAACCGCATTCAGATCCTGTGAAATACATACATGACGATTTCAAGCTTTGCCACTCTAAGTTTCTTAGGAGTTGAATATGAGCATATCTTCAAGAGAGAATACACTAGCTGCTTCCAAATGAAATATGTATGATGGTGAGTGGTTCCATATCATATATTCAAAAGGTAGCCATCTGCTCCTTTAGGAGCTTTAGATATAGGCTTTATAAAACCTATAACTTTTCCCGCATTCTGAAACAAAGTTTTTCAAACTGTGCGTTTCTTGAAAGTCAACACTCAAATTTCATCCAAAAGGAAAAGGTTTGATAGTGGGCCAATACTCTATCAGGGGTATGCCCATTTGCCAGAAACCGCATTCAGAGCTTGTGAAATAGATATATGACGATTTCAAGCTTTGGAACTCTAAGTTTCTTAGGAGTTGAAAATGAGCATATCTTGAAAAGAGAATACACTAGCTGCTTCAAAATGAAATATGTATGATGGTGAGTGGTTCCATATCACATATTCAAAAGGTAGCCATCTGCTCCTTTAGGAGCTTTAGATATAGGCTTTATGAAACCTTTAACTTTTTCCCCATTCCGAAACAAAGTTTTTCAAACTGTGCATTTCTTGAAAGTCAACACTCAAATTTCATCCAAAAGGAAAAGGTTTGATGGGGGGCCAATACTCTATCAGGGGTAGGCCCATTTGCCAGAAAACGCATTCAGAGCTTGTGAAATAGATATATGACGATTTCAAGCTTTGGAACTCTAAGTTTCTTAGGAGTTGAAAATGAGCATATCTTGAAAAGAGAATACACTAGCTGCTTCAAAATGAAATATGTATGATGGTGAGTGGTTCCATATCATATATTCAAAAGGTAGCCATCTGCTCCTTTAGGAGCTTTAGATATAGGCTTTATAAAACCTTTACCTTTTCCCGCATTCAGAAACAAAGTTTTTCAAACTGTGCGTTTCTTGAAAGTCAACACTCAAATTTCATCGAAAAGGAAAAGGTTTGATGGTGGGCCGATACTCTATCAGGAGTAAGCCCATTTGCCAGAAACCGCATTCAGAACCTGTGAAATACATACATGACGGTTTCAAGCTTTGCCACTCTAAGTTTCTTAGGAGTTGAATATGAGCATATCTTCAAGAGAGAATACACTAGCTGCTTCAAAATGAAATATGTATGATGGTGAGTGGTTCCATATCATATATTCAAAAGGTAGCCATCTGCTCCTTTAGGAGCTTTAGATATAGGCTTTATGAAACCTTTAACTTTTTCCCCATTCAGAAACAAAGTTTTTCAAACTGTGCATTTCTTGAAAGTCAACACTCAAATTTCATCCAAAAGGAAAAGGTTTGATGGGGGGCCAATACTCTATCAGGGGTATGCCCATATGCCAGAAACCGCATTCAGAGCTTGTGAAATAGACTATATGACGATTTCAAGCTTTGGAACTCTAAGTTTCTTAGGAGTTGAAAATGAGCATATCTTGAAAAGAGAATACACTAGCTGCTTCAAAATGAAATATGTATGATGGTGAGTGGTTCCATATCACATATTCAAAAGGTAGCCATCTGCTCCTTTAGGAGCTTTAGATATAGGCTTTATAAAACCTTTACCTTTTCCCGCATTCAGAAACAAAGTTTTTCAAACTGTGCATTTCTTGAAAGTCAACACTCAAATTTCATCCGAAAGGAAAAGGTTTGATGGTGGGCCGATACTCTATCAGGAGTAAGCCCATTTGCCAGAAACCGCATTCAGAACCAGTGAAATAGATATATGACGATTTCAAGCTTTGGAACTCTAAGTTTCTTAGGAGTTGAATATGAGCATATCTTGAAAAGAGAATACACTAGCTGCTTCCAAATGAAATATGTATGATGGTGAGTGGTTCCATATCATATATTCAAAAGGTAGCCATCAGCTCCTTTAGGAGCTTTAGATATAGGCTTTATAAAACCTTTACCTTTTCCAGCATTCAGAAACAAAGTTTTTCAAACTGTGCATTTCTTGAAAGTCAACACTCAAATTTCATCCGAAAGGAAAAGGTTTGATGGTGGGCCGATACTCTATCAGGAGTAAGCCCATTTGCCAGAAACCGCATTCAGAACCAGTGAAATAGATATATGACGATTTCAAGCTTTGGAACTCTAAGTTTCTTAGGAGTTGAATATGAGCATATCTTGAAAAGAGAATACACTAGCTGCTTCCAAATGAAATATGTATGATGGTGAGTGGTTCCATATCATATATTCAAAAGGTAGCCATCAGCTCCTTTAGGAGCTTTAGATATAGGCTTTATGAAACCTTTAACTTTTTCCCCATTCAGAAACAAAGTTTTTCAAACTGTGCATTTCTTGAAAGTCAACACTCAAATTTCATCCAAAAGGAAAAGGTTTGATGGGGGGCCAATACTCTATCAGGGGTATGCCCATTTGCCAGAAACCGCATTCAGAGCTTGTGAAATAGATATATGACGATTTCAAGCTTTGGAACTCTAAGTTTCTTAGGAGTTGAAAATGAGCATATCTTGAAAAGAGAATACACTAGCTGCTTCAAAATGAAATATGTATGATGGTGAGTGGTTCCATATCATATATTCAAAAGGTAGCCATCTGCTCCTTTAGGAGCTTTAGATATAGGCTTTATAAAACCTTTACCTTTTCCCGCATTCAGAAACAAAGTTTTTCAAACTGTGCGTTTCTTGAAAGTCAACACTCAAATTTCATCCGAAAGGAAAAGGTTTGATGGTGGGCCGATACTCTATCAGGAGTAAGCCCATTTGCCAGAAACCGCATTCAGAGCATGTGAAATACATACAGGACGATTTCGAGCTTTGGCACTCTAAGTTTCTTAGGAGTTGAATATGAGCATATCTTCAAGGGAGAATACACTAGCTGCTTCCAAATGAAATATGTATGATGGTGAGTGGTTCCATATCACATATTCAAAAGGTAGCCATCTGCTCCTTTAGGAGCTTTAGATATAGGCTTTATAAAACCTTTACCTTTTCCCGCATTCAGAAACAAAGTTTTTCAAACTGTGCATTTCTTGAAAGTCAACACTAAAATTTCATCTGAAAGGAAAAGGTTTGATGGTGGGCCGATACTCTCTATCAGGAGTAAGCCCATTTGCCAGAAACCGCATTCAGAACCAGTGAAATAGATATATGACGATTTCAAGCTTTGGAACTCTAAGTTTCTTAGGAGTTGAATATGAGCATATCTTGAAAAGAGAATACACTAGCTGCTTCAAAATGAAATATGTATGATGGTGAGTGGTTCCATATCATATATTCAAAAGGTAGCCATCTGCACCTTTAGGAGCTTTAGATATAAGCTTTATAAAACCTTTACCTTTTCCCACATTCAGAAACAAAGTTTTTCAAACTGTGCGTTTCTTGAAAGTCAACACTCAAATTTCATCCAAAAGGAAAAGGTTTGATGGTGGGCCGATACTCTATCAGGAGTAAGCCCATTTACCAGAAACCGCATTCAGAACCTGTGAAATACATACATGACGATTTCAAGCTTTGCCACTCTAAGTTTCTTAGGAGTTGAACATGAGTATATCTTCAAGGGAGAATACACTAGCTGCTTCCAAATGAAATATGTATGATGGTGAGTGGTTCCATATCATATATTCAAAAGGTAGCCATCTGCTCCTTTAGGAGCTTTAGATATAGGCTTTATGAAACCTTTAACTTTTTCCCCATTCAGAAACAAAGTTTTTCAAACTGTGCATTTCTTGAAAGTCAACACTCAAATTTCATCCAAAAGGAAAAGGTTTGATGGGGGGCCAATACTCTATCAGGGGTATGCCCATATGCCAGAAACCGCATTCAGAGCTTGTGAAATAGATATATGACGATTTCAAGCTTTGGAACTCTAAGTTTCTTAGGAGTTGAAAATGAGCATATCTTGAAAAGAGAATACACTAGCTGCTTCAAAATGAAATATGTATGATGGTGAGTGGTTCCATATCACATATTCAAAAGGTAGCCATCTGCTCCTTTAGGAGCTTTAGATATAGGCTTTATGAAACCTTTAATATTTTCCCCATTCAGAAACAAAGTTTTTCAAACTGTGCATTTCTTGAAAGTCAACACTCAAATTTCATCCGAAAGGAAAAGGTTTGATGGTGGGCCGATACTCTATCAGGAGTAAGCCCATTTACCAGAAACCGCATTCAAATCCTGTGAAATACATACATGACGATTTCAAGCTTTGCCACTCTAAGTTTCTTAGGAGTTGAATATGAGCATATCTTCAAGAGAGAATACACTAGCTGCTTCCAAATGAAATATGTATGATGGTGAGTGGTTCCATATCATATATTCAAAAGGTAGCCATCTGCTCCTTTAGGAGCTTTAGATATAGGCTTTATAAAACCTATAACTTTTCCCGCATTCTGAAACAAAGTTTTTCAAACTGTGCGTTTCTTGAAAGTCAACACTCAAATTTCATCCAAAAGGAAAAGGTTTGATAGTGGGCCAATACTCTATCAGGGGTATGCCCATTTGCCAGAAACCGCATTCAGAGCTTGTGAAATAGATATATGACGATTTCAAGCTTTGGAACTCTAAGTTTCTTAGGAGTTGAAAATGAGCATATCTTGAAAAGAGAATACACTAGCTGCTTCAAAATGAAATATGTATGATGGTGAGTGGTTCCATATCACATATTCAAAAGGTAGCCATCTGCTCCTTTAGGAGCTTTAGATATAGGCTTTATGAAACCTTTAACTTTTTCCCCATTCCGAAACAAAGTTTTTCAAACTGTGCATTTCTTGAAAGTCAACACTCAAATTTCATCCAAAAGGAAAAGGTTTGATGGGGGGCCAATACTCTATCAGGGGTAGGCCCATTTGCCAGAAAACGCATTCAGAGCTTGTGAAATAGATATATGACGATTTCAAGCTTTGGAACTCTAAGTTTCTTAGGAGTTGAAAATGAGCATATCTTGAAAAGAGAATACACTAGCTGCTTCAAAATGAAATATGTATGATGGTGAGTGGTTCCATATCATATATTCAAAAGGTAGCCATCTGCTCCTTTAGGAGCTTTAGATATAGGCTTTATAAAACCTTTACCTTTTCCCGCATTCAGAAACAAAGTTTTTCAAACTGTGCGTTTCTTGAAAGTCAACACTCAAATTTCATCGAAAAGGAAAAGGTTTGATGGTGGGCCGATACTCTATCAGGAGTAAGCCCATTTGCCAGAAACCGCATTCAGAACCTGTGAAATACATACATGACGGTTTCAAGCTTTGCCACTCTAAGTTTCTTAGGAGTTGAATATGAGCATATCTTCAAGAGAGAATACACTAGCTGCTTCAAAATGAAATATGTATGATGGTGAGTGGTTCCATATCATATATTCAAAAGGTAGCCATCTGCTCCTTTAGGAGCTTTAGATATAGGCTTTATGAAACCTTTAACTTTTTCCCCATTCAGAAACAAAGTTTTTCAAACTGTGCATTTCTTGAAAGTCAACACTCAAATTTCATCCAAAAGGAAAAGGTTTGATGGGGGGCCAATACTCTATCAGGGGTATGCCCATATGCCAGAAACCGCATTCAGAGCTTGTGAAATAGACTATATGACGATTTCAAGCTTTGGAACTCTAAGTTTCTTAGGAGTTGAAAATGAGCATATCTTGAAAAGAGAATACACTAGCTGCTTCAAAATGAAATATGTATGATGGTGAGTGGTTCCATATCACATATTCAAAAGGTAGCCATCTGCTCCTTTAGGAGCTTTAGATATAGGCTTTATAAAACCTTTACCTTTTCCCGCATTCAGAAACAAAGTTTTTCAAACTGTGCATTTCTTGAAAGTCAACACTCAAATTTCATCCGAAAGGAAAAGGTTTGATGGTGGGCCGATACTCTATCAGGAGTAAGCCCATTTGCCAGAAACCGCATTCAGAACCAGTGAAATAGATATATGACGATTTCAAGCTTTGGAACTCTAAGTTTCTTAGGAGTTGAATATGAGCATATCTTGAAAAGAGAATACACTAGCTGCTTCCAAATGAAATATGTATGATGGTGAGTGGTTCCATATCATATATTCAAAAGGTAGCCATCAGCTCCTTTAGGAGCTTTAGATATAGGCTTTATAAAACCTTTACCTTTTCCAGCATTCAGAAACAAAGTTTTTCAAACTGTGCATTTCTTGAAAGTCAACACTCAAATTTCATCCGAAAGGAAAAGGTTTGATGGTGGGCCGATACTCTATCAGGAGTAAGCCCATTTGCCAGAAACCGCATTCAGAACCAGTGAAATAGATATATGACGATTTCAAGCTTTGGAACTCTAAGTTTCTTAGGAGTTGAATATGAGCATATCTTGAAAAGAGAATACACTAGCTGCTTCCAAATGAAATATGTATGATGGTGAGTGGTTCCATATCATATATTCAAAAGGTAGCCATCAGCTCCTTTAGGAGCTTTAGATATAGGCTTTATGAAACCTTTAACTTTTTCCCCATTCAGAAACAAAGTTTTTCAAACTGTGCATTTCTTGAAAGTCAACACTCAAATTTCATCCAAAAGGAAAAGGTTTGATGGGGGGCCAATACTCTATCAGGGGTATGCCCATTTGCCAGAAACCGCATTCAGAGCTTGTGAAATAGATATATGACGATTTCAAGCTTTGGAACTCTAAGTTTCTTAGGAGTTGAAAATGAGCATATCTTGAAAAGAGAATACACTAGCTGCTTCAAAATGAAATATGTATGATGGTGAGTGGTTCCATATCATATATTCAAAAGGTAGCCATCTGCTCCTTTAGGAGCTTTAGATATAGGCTTTATAAAACCTTTACCTTTTCCCGCATTCAGAAACAAAGTTTTTCAAACTGTGCGTTTCTTGAAAGTCAACACTCAAATTTCATCCGAAAGGAAAAGGTTTGATGGTGGGCCGATACTCTATCAGGAGTAAGCCCATTTGCCAGAAACCGCATTCAGAGCATGTGAAATACATACAGGACGATTTCGAGCTTTGGCACTCTAAGTTTCTTAGGAGTTGAATATGAGCATATCTTCAAGGGAGAATACACTAGCTGCTTCCAAATGAAATATGTATGATGGTGAGTGGTTCCATATCACATATTCAAAAGGTAGCCATCTGCTCCTTTAGGAGCTTTAGATATAGGCTTTATAAAACCTTTACCTTTTCCCGCATTCAGAAACAAAGTTTTTCAAACTGTGCATTTCTTGAAAGTCAACACTAAAATTTCATCTGAAAGGAAAAGGTTTGATGGTGGGCCGATACTCTCTATCAGGAGTAAGCCCATTTGCCAGAAACCGCATTCAGAACCAGTGAAATAGATATATGACGATTTCAAGCTTTGGAACTCTAAGTTTCTTAGGAGTTGAATATGAGCATATCTTGAAAAGAGAATACACTAGCTGCTTCAAAATGAAATATGTATGATGGTGAGTGGTTCCATATCATATATTCAAAAGGTAGCCATCTGCACCTTTAGGAGCTTTAGATATAAGCTTTATAAAACCTTTACCTTTTCCCACATTCAGAAACAAAGTTTTTCAAACTGTGCGTTTCTTGAAAGTCAACACTCAAATTTCATCCAAAAGGAAAAGGTTTGATGGTGGGCCGATACTCTATCAGGAGTAAGCCCATTTACCAGAAACCGCATTCAGAACCTGTGAAATACATACATGACGATTTCAAGCTTTGCCACTCTAAGTTTCTTAGGAGTTGAACATGAGTATATCTTCAAGGGAGAATACACTAGCTGCTTCCAAATGAAATATGTATGATGGTGAGTGGTTCCATATCATATATTCAAAAGGTAGCCATCTGCTCCTTTAGGAGCTTTAGATATAGGCTTTATGAAACCTTTAACTTTTTCCCCATTCAGAAACAAAGTTTTTCAAACTGTGCATTTCTTGAAAGTCAACACTCAAATTTCATCCAAAAGGAAAAGGTTTGATGGGGGGCCAATACTCTATCAGGGGTATGCCCATATGCCAGAAACCGCATTCAGAGCTTGTGAAATAGATATATGACGATTTCAAGCTTTGGAACTCTAAGTTTCTTAGGAGTTGAAAATGAGCATATCTTGAAAAGAGAATACACTAGCTGCTTCAAAATGAAATATGTATGATGGTGAGTGGTTCCATATCACATATTCAAAAGGTAGCCATCTGCTCCTTTAGGAGCTTTAGATATAGGCTTTATGAAACCTTTAACTTTTTCCCCATTCCGAAACAAAGTTTTTCAAACTGTGCATTTCTTGAAAGTCAACACTCAAATTTCATCCAAAAGGAAAAGGTTTGATGGGGGGCCAATACTCTATCAGGGGTATGCCCATTTGCCAGAAACCGCATTCAGAGCTTGTGAAATAGATATATGACGATTTCAAGCTTTGGAACTCTAAGTTTCTTAGGAGTTGAAAATGAGCATATCTTGAAAAGAGAATACACTAGCTGCTTCAAAATGAAATATGTATGATGGTGAGTGGTTCCATATCATATATTCAAAAGGTAGCCATCTGCTCCTTTAGGAGCTTTAGATATAGGCTTTATAAAACCTTTACCTTTTCCCGCATTCAGAAACAAAGTTTTTCAAACTGTGCGTTTCTTGAAAGTCAACACTCAAATTTCATCCAAAAGGAAAAGGTTTGATGGTGGGCCGATACTCTATCAGGAGTAAGCCCATTTGCCAGAAACCGCATTCAGAACCAGTGAAATAGATATATGACGATTTCAAGCTTAGGAACTCTAAGTTTCTTAGGAGTTGAATATGAGCATATCTTCAAGGGAGAATACACTAGCTGCTTCCAAATGAAATATGTATGATGGTGAGTGGTTCCATATCATATATTCAAAAGGTAGCCATCTGCTCCTTTAGGAGCTTTAGATATAGGCTTTATGAAACCTTTAATATTTTCCCCATTCAGAAACAAAGTTTTTCAAACTGTGCATTTCTTGAAAGTCAACACTCAAATTTCATCCGAAAGGAAAAGGTTTGATGGTGGGCCGATACTCTATCAGGAGTAAGCCCATTTACCAGAAACCGCATTCAGATCCTGTGAAATACATACATGACGATTTCAAGCTTTGCCACTCTAAGTTTCTTAGGAGTTGAATATGAGCATATCTTCAAGAGAGAATACACTAGCTGCTTCCAAATGAAATATGTATGATGGTGAGTGGTTCCATATCATATATTCAAAAGGTAGCCATCTGCTCCTTTAGGAGCTTTAGATATAGGCTTTATAAAACCTATAACTTTTCCCGCATTCTGAAACAAAGTTTTTCAAACTGTGCGTTTCTTGAAAGTCAACACTCAAATTTCATCCAAAAGGAAAAGGTTTGATAGTGGGCCAATACTCTATCAGGGGTATGCCCATTTGCCAGAAACCGCATTCAGAGCTTGTGAAATAGATATATGACGATTTCAAGCTTTGGAACTCTAAGTTTCTTAGGAGTTGAAAATGAGCATATCTTGAAAAGAGAATACACTAGCTGCTTCAAAATGAAATATGTATGATGGTGAGTGGTTCCATATCACATATTCAAAAGGTAGCCATCTGCTCCTTTAGGAGCTTTAGATATAGGCTTTATGAAACCTTTAACTTTTTCCCCATTCCGAAACAAAGTTTTTCAAACTGTGCATTTCTTGAAAGTCAACACTCAAATTTCATCCAAAAGGAAAAGGTTTGATGGGGGGCCAATACTCTATCAGGGGTAGGCCCATTTGCCAGAAAACGCATTCAGAGCTTGTGAAATAGATATATGACGATTTCAAGCTTTGGAACTCTAAGTTTCTTAGGAGTTGAAAATGAGCATATCTTGAAAAGAGAATACACTAGCTGCTTCAAAATGAAATATGTATGATGGTGAGTGGTTCCATATCATATATTCAAAAGGTAGCCATCTGCTCCTTTAGGAGCTTTAGATATAGGCTTTATAAAACCTTTACCTTTTCCCGCATTCAGAAACAAAGTTTTTCAAACTGTGCGTTTCTTGAAAGTCAACACTCAAATTTCATCGAAAAGGAAAAGGTTTGATGGTGGGCCGATACTCTATCAGGAGTAAGCCCATTTGCCAGAAACCGCATTCAGAACCTGTGAAATACATACATGACGGTTTCAAGCTTTGCCACTCTAAGTTTCTTAGGAGTTGAATATGAGCATATCTTCAAGAGAGAATACACTAGCTGCTTCAAAATGAAATATGTATGATGGTGAGTGGTTCCATATCATATATTCAAAAGGTAGCCATCTGCACCTTTAGGAGCTTTAGATATAAGCTTTATAAAACCTTTACCTTTTCCCGCATTCAGAAACAAAGTTTTTCAAACTGTGCGTTTCTTGAAAGTCAACACTCAAATTTCATCCAAAAGGAAAAGGTTTGATGGTGGGCCGATACTCTATCAGGAGTAAGCCCATTTGCCAGAAACCGCATTCAGAGCATGTGAAATACATACATGACGATTTCGAGCTTTGGCACTCTAAGTTTCTTAGGAGTTGAATATGAGCATATCTTCAAGGGAGAATACACTAGCTGCTTCCAAATGAAATATGTATTATGGTGAGTGGTTCCATATCATATATTCAAAAGGTAGCCATCTGCTCCTTTAGGAGCTTTAGATATAGGCTTTATAAAACGTTTACCTTTTCCCGCATTCAGAAACAAAATTTTTTAAAATGTGCGTTTCTTGAAAGTCAACACTTAAATTTCATCAAAAAGGAAAAGGTTTGATGGTGGGCCGATACTCTATCAGGAGTAAGCCCATTTGCCAGAAACCGCATTCAGAACCAGTGAAATAGATATATGACGATTTCAAGCTTAGGAACTCTAAGTTTCTTAGGAGTTGAATATGAGCATATCTTCAAGGGAGAATACACTAGCTGCTTCCAAATGAAATATGTATGATGGTGAGTGGTTCCATATCATATATTCAAAAGGTAGCCATCTGCTCCTTTAGGAGCTTTAGATATAGGCTTTATGAAACCTTTAATATTTTCCCCATTCAGAAACAAAGTTTTTCAAACTGTGCATTTCTTGAAAGTCAACACTCAAATTTCATCCGAAAGGAAAAGGTTTGATGGTGGGCCGATACTCTATCAGGAGTAAGCCCATTTACCAGAAACCGCATTCAGATCCTGTGAAATACATACATGACGATTTCAAGCTTTGCCACTCTAAGTTTCTTAGGAGTTGAATATGAGCATATCTTCAAGAGAGAATACACTAGCTGCTTCCAAATGAAATATGTATGATGGTGAGTGGTTCCATATCATATATTCAAAAGGTAGCCATCTGCTCCTTTAGGAGCTTTAGATATAGGCTTTATAAAACCTATAACTTTTCCCGCATTCTGAAACAAAGTTTTTCAAACTGTGCGTTTCTTGAAAGTCAACACTCAAATTTCATCCAAAAGGAAAAGGTTTGATAGTGGGCCAATACTCTATCAGGGGTATGCCCATTTGCCAGAAACCGCATTCAGAGCTTGTGAAATAGATATATGACGATTTCAAGCTTTGGAACTCTAAGTTTCTTAGGAGTTGAAAATGAGCATATCTTGAAAAGAGAATACACTAGCTGCTTCAAAATGAAATATGTATGATGGTGAGTGGTTCCATATCACATATTCAAAAGGTAGCCATCTGCTCCTTTAGGAGCTTTAGATATAGGCTTTATGAAACCTTTAACTTTTTCCCCATTCCGAAACAAAGTTTTTCAAACTGTGCATTTCTTGAAAGTCAACACTCAAATTTCATCCAAAAGGAAAAGGTTTGATGGGGGGCCAATACTCTATCAGGGGTAGGCCCATTTGCCAGAAAACGCATTCAGAGCTTGTGAAATAGATATATGACGATTTCAAGCTTTGGAACTCTAAGTTTCTTAGGAGTTGAAAATGAGCATATCTTGAAAAGAGAATACACTAGCTGCTTCAAAATGAAATATGTATGATGGTGAGTGGTTCCATATCATATATTCAAAAGGTAGCCATCTGCTCCTTTAGGAGCTTTAGATATAGGCTTTATAAAACCTTTACCTTTTCCCGCATTCAGAAACAAAGTTTTTCAAACTGTGCGTTTCTTGAAAGTCAACACTCAAATTTCATCGAAAAGGAAAAGGTTTGATGGTGGGCCGATACTCTATCAGGAGTAAGCCCATTTGCCAGAAACCGCATTCAGAACCTGTGAAATACATACATGACGGTTTCAAGCTTTGCCACTCTAAGTTTCTTAGGAGTTGAATATGAGCATATCTTCAAGAGAGAATACACTAGCTGCTTCAAAATGAAATATGTATGATGGTGAGTGGTTCCATATCATATATTCAAAAGGTAGCCATCTGCACCTTTAGGAGCTTTAGATATAAGCTTTATAAAACCTTTACCTTTTCCCGCATTCAGAAACAAAGTTTTTCAAACTGTGCGTTTCTTGAAAGTCAACACTCAAATTTCATCCAAAAGGAAAAGGTTTGATGGTGGGCCGATACTCTATCAGGAGTAAGCCCATTTGCCAGAAACCGCATTCAGAGCATGTGAAATACATACATGACGATTTCGAGCTTTGGCACTCTAAGTTTCTTAGGAGTTGAATATGAGCATATCTTCAAGGGAGAATACACTAGCTGCTTCCAAATGAAATATGTATTATGGTGAGTGGTTCCATATCATATATTCAAAAGGTAGCCATCTGCTCCTTTAGGAGCTTTAGATATAGGCTTTATAAAACGTTTACCTTTTCCCGCATTCAGAAACAAAATTTTTTAAAATGTGCGTTTCTTGAAAGTCAACACTTAAATTTCATCAAAAAGGAAAAGGTTTGATGGTGGGCCGATACTCTATCAGGAGTAAGCCCATTTGCCAGAAACCGCATTCAGAACCAGTGAAATAGATATATGACGATTTCAAGCTTAGGAACTCTAAGTTTCTTAGGAGTTGAATATGAGCATATCTTCAAGGGAGAATACACTAGCTGCTTCCAAATGAAATATGTATGATGGTGAGTGGTTCCATATCATATATTCAAAAGGTAGCCATCTGCTCCTTTAGGAGCTTTAGATATAGGCTTTATGAAACCTTTAATATTTTCCCCATTCAGAAACAAAGTTTTTCAAACTGTGCATTTCTTGAAAGTCAACACTCAAATTTCATCCGAAAGGAAAAGGTTTGATGGTGGGCCGATACTCTATCAGGAGTAAGCCCATTTACCAGAAACCGCATTCAGATCCTGTGAAATACATACATGACGATTTCAAGCTTTGCCACTCTAAGTTTCTTAGGAGTTGAATATGAGCATATCTTCAAGAGAGAATACACTAGCTGCTTCCAAATGAAATATGTATGATGGTGAGTGGTTCCATATCATATATTCAAAAGGTAGCCATCTGCTCCTTTAGGAGCTTTAGATATAGGCTTTATAAAACCTATAACTTTTCCCGCATTCTGAAACAAAGTTTTTCAAACTGTGCGTTTCTTGAAAGTCAACACTCAAATTTCATCCAAAAGGAAAAGGTTTGATAGTGGGCCGATACTCTATCAGGGGTATGCCCATTTGCCAGAAACCGCATTCAGAGCTTGTGAAATAGATATATGACGATTTCAAGCTTTGGAACTCTAAGTTTCTTAGGAGTTGAAAATGAGCATATCTTGAAAAGAGAATACACTAGCTGCTTCAAAATGAAATATGTATGATGGTGAGTGGTTCCATATCATATATTCAAAAGGTAGCCATCTGCTCCTTTAGGAGCTTTAGATATAGGCTTTATAAAACCTTTACCTTTTCCCGCATTCTGAAACAAAGTTTTTCAAACTGTGCATTTCTTGAAAGTCAACACTCAAATTTCATCCAAAAGGAAAAGGTTTGATGGTGGGCCGATACTCTATCAGGAGTAAGCCCATTTGCCAGAAACCGCATTCAGAGCATGTGAAATACATACATGACGATTTCGAGCTTTGGCACTCTAAGTTTCTTAGGAGTTGAATATGAGCATATCTTCAAGGGAGAATACACTAGCTGCTTCCAAATGAAATATGTATTATGGTGAGTGGTTCCATATCATATATTCAAAAGGTAGCCATCTGCTCCTTTTGGAGCTTTAGATATAGGCTTTATAAAACCTTTACCTTTTCCCGCATTCAGAAACAAAATTTTTTAAAATGTGCGTTTCTTGAAAGTCAACACTTAAATTTCATCAAAAAGGAAAAGGTTTGATGGTGGGCCGATACTCTATCAGGAGTAAGCCCATTTGCCAGAAACCGCATTCAGAACCAGTGAAATAGATATATGACGATTTCAAGCTTAGGAACTCTAAGTTTCTTAGGAGTTGAATATGAGCATATCTTCAAGGGAGAATACACTAGCTGCTTCCAAATGAAATATGTATGATGGTGAGTGGTTCCATATCATATATTCAAAAGGTAGCCATCTGCTCCTTTAGGAGCTTTAGATATAGGCTTTATGAAACCTTTAATATTTTCCCCATTCAGAAACAAAGTTTTTCAAACTGTGCATTTCTTGAAAGTCAACACTCAAATTTCATCCGAAAGGAAAAGGTTTGATGGTGGGCCGATACTCTATCAGGAGTAAGCCCATTTACCAGAAACCGCATTCAGATCCTGTGAAATACATACATGACGATTTCAAGCTTTGCCACTCTAAGTTTCTTAGGAGTTGAATATGAGCATATCTTCAAGAGAGAATACACTAGCTGCTTCCAAATGAAATATGTATGATGGTGAGTGGTTCCATATCATATATTCAAAAGGTAGCCATCTGCTCCTTTAGGAGCTTTAGATATAGGCTTTATAAAACCTATAACTTTTCCCGCATTCTGAAACAAAGTTTTTCAAACTGTGCGTTTCTTGAAAGTCAACACTCAAATTTCATCCAAAAGGAAAAGGTTTGATAGTGGGCCAATACTCTATCAGGGGTATGCCCATTTGCCAGAAACCGCATTCAGAGCTTGTGAAATAGATATATGACGATTTCAAGCTTTGGAACTCTAAGTTTCTTAGGAGTTGAAAATGAGCATATCTTGAAAAGAGAATACACTAGCTGCTTCAAAATGAAATATGTATGATGGTGAGTGGTTCCATATCACATATTCAAAAGGTAGCCATCTGCTCCTTTAGGAGCTTTAGATATAGGCTTTATGAAACCTTTAACTTTTTCCCCATTCCGAAACAAAGTTTTTCAAACTGTGCATTTCTTGAAAGTCAACACTCAAATTTCATCCAAAAGGAAAAGGTTTGATGGGGGGCCAATACTCTATCAGGGGTAGGCCCATTTGCCAGAAAACGCATTCAGAGCTTGTGAAATAGATATATGACGATTTCAAGCTTTGGAACTCTAAGTTTCTTAGGAGTTGAAAATGAGCATATCTTGAAAAGAGAATACACTAGCTGCTTCAAAATGAAATATGTATGATGGTGAGTGGTTCCATATCATATATTCAAAAGGTAGCCATCTGCTCCTTTAGGAGCTTTAGATATAGGCTTTATAAAACCTTTACCTTTTCCCGCATTCAGAAACAAAGTTTTTCAAACTGTGCGTTTCTTGAAAGTCAACACTCAAATTTCATCGAAAAGGAAAAGGTTTGATGGTGGGCCGATACTCTATCAGGAGTAAGCCCATTTGCCAGAAACCGCATTCAGAACCTGTGAAATACATACATGACGGTTTCAAGCTTTGCCACTCTAAGTTTCTTAGGAGTTGAATATGAGCATATCTTCAAGAGAGAATACACTAGCTGCTTCCAAATGAAATATGTATGATGGTGAGTGGTTCCATATCATATATTCAAAAGGTAGCCATCTGCACCTTTAGGAGCTTTAGATATAAGCTTTATAAAACCTTTACCTTTTCCCGCATTCAGAAACAAAGTTTTTCAAACTGTGCGTTTCTTGAAAGTCAACACTCAAATTTCATCCAAAAGGAAAAGGTTTGATGGTGGGCCGATACTCTATCAGGAGTAAGCCCATTTGCCAGAAACCGCATTCAGAGCATGTGAAATACATACATGACGATTTCGAGCTTTGGCACTCTAAGTTTCTTAGGAGTTGAATATGAGCATATCTTCAAGGGAGAATACACTAGCTGCTTCCAAATGAAATATGTATTATGGTGAGTGGTTCCATATCATATATTCAAAAGGTAGCCATCTGCTCCTTTAGGAGCTTTAGATATAGGCTTTATAAAACGTTTACCTTTTCCCGCATTCAGAAACAAAATTTTTTAAAATGTGCGTTTCTTGAAAGTCAACACTTAAATTTCATCAAAAAGGAAAAGGTTTGATGGTGGGCCGATACTCTATCAGGAGTAAGCCCATTTGCCAGAAACCGCATTCAGAACCAGTGAAATAGATATATGACGATTTCAAGCTTAGGAACTCTAAGTTTCTTAGGAGTTGAATATGAGCATATCTTCAAGGGAGAATACACTAGCTGCTTCCAAATGAAATATGTATGATGGTGAGTGGTTCCATATCATATATTCAAAAGGTAGCCATCTGCTCCTTTAGGAGCTTTAGATATAGGCTTTATGAAACCTTTAATATTTTCCCCATTCAGAAACAAAGTTTTTCAAACTGTGCATTTCTTGAAAGTCAACACTCAAATTTCATCCGAAAGGAAAAGGTTTGATGGTGGGCCGATACTCTATCAGGAGTAAGCCCATTTACCAGAAACCGCATTCAGATCCTGTGAAATACATACATGACGATTTCAAGCTTTGCCACTCTAAGTTTCTTAGGAGTTGAATATGAGCATATCTTCAAGAGAGAATACACTAGCTGCTTCCAAATGAAATATGTATGATGGTGAGTGGTTCCATATCATATATTCAAAAGGTAGCCATCTGCTCCTTTAGGAGCTTTAGATATAGGCTTTATAAAACCTATAACTTTTCCCGCATTCTGAAACAAAGTTTTTCAAACTGTGCGTTTCTTGAAAGTCAACACTCAAATTTCATCCAAAAGGAAAAGGTTTGATAGTGGGCCGATACTCTATCAGGGGTATGCCCATTTGCCAGAAACCGCATTCAGAGCTTGTGAAATAGATATATGACGATTTCAAGCTTTGGAACTCTAAGTTTCTTAGGAGTTGAAAATGAGCATATCTTGAAAAGAGAATACACTAGCTGCTTCAAAATGAAATATGTATGATGGTGAGTGGTTCCATATCATATATTCAAAAGGTAGCCATCTGCTCCTTTAGGAGCTTTAGATATAGGCTTTATAAAACCTTTACCTTTTCCCGCATTCAGAAACAAAGTTTTTCAAACTGTGCGTTTCTTGAAAGTCAACACTCAAATTTCATCCGAAAGGAAAAGGTTTGATGGTGGGCCGATACTCTATCAGGAGTAAGCCCATTTGCCAGAAACCGCAATCAGAGCATGTGAAATACATACATGACGATTTCGAGCTTTGGCACTCTAAGTTTCTTAGGAGTTGAATATGAGCATATCTTCAAGGGAGAATACACTAGCTGCTTCCAAATGAAATATGTATGATGGTGAGTGGTTCCATATCACATATTCAAAAGGTAGCCATCTGCTCCTTTAGGAGCTTTAGATATAGGCTTTATAAAACCTTTACCTTTTCCCGCATTCAGAAACAAAGTTTTTCAAACTGTGCATTTCTTGAAAGTCAACACTCAAATTTCATCCGAAAGGAAAAGGTTTGATGGTGGGCCGATACTCTATCAGGAGTAAGCCCATTTGCCAGAAACCGCATTCAGAACCAGTGAAATAGATATATGACGATTTCAAGCTTTGGAACTCTAAGTTTCTTAGGAGTTGAAAATGAGCATATCTTGAAAAGAGAATACACTAGCTGCTTCAAAATGAAATATGTATGATGGTGAGTGGTTCCATATCATATATTCAAAAGGTAGCCATCTGCTCCTTTAGGAGCTTTAGATATAGGCTTTATAAAACCTTTACCTTTTCCCGCATTCAGAAACAAAGTTTTTCAAACTGGGCGTTTCTTGAAAGTCAACACTCAAATTTCATCCAAAAGGAAAAGGTTTGATGGGGGGCCAATACTCTATCAGGAGTAAGCCCATTTGCCAGAAACCGCATTCAGAGCATGTGAAATACATACATGACGATTTTTAGCTTTGCCACTCTAAGTTTCTTAGGAGTTGAACATGAGCATATCTTCAAGGGAGAATACACTAGCTGCTTCCAAATGAAATATGTATGATGGTGAGTGGTTCCATATCATATATTCAAAAGGTAGCCATCTGCTCCTTTAGGAGCTTTAGATATAGGCTTTATGAAACCTTTAACTTTTTCCCCTTTCAGAAACAAAGTTTTTCAAACTGTGCATTTCTTGAAAGTCAACACTCAAATTTCATCCAAAAGGAAAAGGTTTGATGGGGGGCCAATACTCTATCAGGGGTATGCCCATTTGCCAGAAACCGCATTCAGAGCTTGTGAAATAGACTATATGACGATTTCAAGCTTTGGAACTCTAAGTTTCTTAGGAGTTGAAAATGAGCATATCTTGAAAAGAGAATACACTAGCTGCTTCAAAATGAAATATGTATGATGGTGAGTGGTTCCATATCATATATTCAAAAGGTAGCCATCTGCTCCTTTAGGAGCTTTAGATATAGGCTTTATAAAACCTTTACCTTTTCCCGCATTCAGAAACAAAGTTTTTCAAACTGTGCGTTTCTTGAAAGTCAACACTCAAATTTCATCCGAAAGGAAAAGGTTTGATGGTGGGCCGATACTCTATCAGGAGTAAGCCCATTTGCCAGAAACCGCATTCAGACCTGTGAAATACATACATGACGATTTCGAGCTTTGGCACTCTAAGTTTCTTAGGAGTTGAATATGAGCATATCTTCAAGGGAGAATACACTAGCTGCTTCCAAATGAAATATGTATGATGGTGAGTGGTTCCATATCACATATTCAAAAGGTAGCCATCTGCTCCTTTAGGAGCTTTAGATATAGGCTTTATAAAACCTTTACCTTTTCCCGCATTCAGAAACAAAGTTTTTCAAACTGTGCATTTCTTGAAAGTCAACACTCAAATTTCATCCGAAAGGAAAAGGTTTGATGGTGGGCCGATACTCTATCAGGAGTAAGCCCATTTGCCAGAAACCGCATTCAGAACCAGTGAAATAGATATATGACGATTTCAAGCTTTGGAACTCTAAGTTTCTTAGGAGTTGAATATGAGCATATCTTGAAAAGAGAATACACTAGCTGCTTCCAAATGAAATATGTATGATGGTGAGTGGTTCCATATCATATATTCAAAAGGTAGCCATCAGCTCCTTTAGGAGCTTTAGATATAGGCTTTATGAAACCTTTAACTTTTTCCCCTTTCAGAAACAAAGTTTTTCAAACTGTGCATTTCTTGAAAGTCAACACTCAAATTTCATCCAAAAGGAAAAGGTTTAATGGGGGGCCAATACTCTATCAGGGGTATGCCCATTTGCCAGAAACCGCATTCAGAGCTTGTGAAATAGATATATGACGATTTCAAGCTTTGGAACTCTAAGTTTCTTAGGAGTTGAATATGAGCATATCTTGAAAAGAGAATACACTAGCTGCTTCCAAATGAAATATGTATGATGGTGAGTGGTTCCATATCATATATTCAAAAGGTAGCCATCAGCTCCTTTAGGAGCTTTAGATATAGGCTTTATGAAACCTTTACCTTTTCCCGCATTCAGAAACAAAGTTTTTCAAACTGTGCGCTTCTTGAAAGTCAACACTCAAATTTCATCCGAAAGGAAAAGGTTTGATGGTGGGCCGATACTCTATCAGGAGTAAGCCCATTTGCCAGAAACCGCATTCAGAGCATGTGAAATACATACATGACGATTTCGAGCTTTGGCACTCTAAGTTTCTTAGGAGTTGAATATGAGCATATCTTCAAGGGAGAATACACTAGCTGCTTCCAAATGAAATATGTATGATGGTGAGTGGTTCCATATCACATATTCAAAAGGTAGCCATCTGCTCCTTTAGGAGCTTTAGATATAGGCTTTATAAAACCTTTACCTTTTCCCGCATTCAGAAACAAAGTTTTTCAAACTGTGCATTTCTTGAAAGTCAACACTCAAATTTCATCCGAAAGGAAAAGGTTTGATGGTGGGCCGATACTCTCTATCAGGAGTAAGCCCATTTGCCAGAAACCGCATTCAGAACCAGTGAAATAGATATATGACAATTTCAAGCTTTGGAACTCTAAGTTTCTTAGGAGTTGAATATGAGCATATCTTGAAAAGAGAATACACTAGCTGCTTCAAAATGAAATATGTATGATGGTGAGTGGTTCCATATCATATATTCAAAAGGTAGCCATCTGCACCTTTAGGAGCTTTAGATATAAGCTTTATAAAACCTTTACCTTTTCCCGCATTCAGAAACAAAGTTTTTCAAACTGTGCGTTTCTTGAAAGTCAACACTCAAATTTCATCCAAAAGGAAAAGGTTTGATGGTGGGCCGATACTCTATCAGGAGTAAGCCCATTTACCAGAAACCGCATTCAGAACCTGTGAAATACATACATGACGATTTCAAGCTTTGCCACTCTAAGTTTCTTAGGAGTTGAACATGAGCATATCTTCAAGGGAGAATACACTAGCTGCTTCCAAATGAAATATGTATGATGGTGAGTGGTTCCATATCATATATTCAAAAGGTAGCCATCTGCTCCTTTAGGAGCTTTAGATATAGGCTTTATAAAACCTTTACCTTTTCCCGCATTCAGAAACAAAGTTTTTCAAACTGTGCGTTTCTTGAAAGTCAACACTCAAATTTCATCCGAAAGGAAAAGGTTTGATGGTGGGCCGATACTCTATCAGGAGTAAGCCCATTTGCCAGAAACCGCATTCAGAGCATGTGAAATACATACATGACGATTTCGAGCTTTGGCACTCTAAGTTTCTTAGGAGTTGAATATGAGCATATCTTCAAGGGAGAATACACTAGCTGCTTCCAAATGAAATATGTATGATGGTGAGTGGTTCCATATCACATATTCAAAAGGTAGCCATCTGCTCCTTTAGGAGCTTTAGATATAGGCTTTATAAAACCTTTACCTTTTCCCGCATTCAGAAACAAAGTTTTTCAAACTGTGCATTTCTTGAAAGTCAACACTCAAATTTCATCCGAAAGGAAAAGGTTTGATGGTGGGCCGATACTCTCTATCAGGAGTAAGCCCATTTGCCAGAAACCGCATTCAGAACCAGTGAAATAGATATATGACAATTTCAAGCTTTGGAACTCTAAGTTTCTTAGGAGTTGAATATGAGCATATCTTGAAAAGAGAATACACTAGCTGCTTCAAAATGAAATATGTATGATGGTGAGTGGTTCCATATCATATATTCAAAAGGTAGCCATCTGCACCTTTAGGAGCTTTAGATATAAGCTTTATAAAACCTTTACCTTTTCCCGCATTCAGAAACAAAGTTTTTCAAACTGTGCGTTTCTTGAAAGTCAACACTCAAATTTCATCCAAAAGGAAAAGGTTTGATGGTGGGCCGATACTCTATCAGGAGTAAGCCCATTTACCAGAAACCGCATTCAGAACCTGTGAAATACATACATGACGATTTCAAGCTTTGCCACTCTAAGTTTCTTAGGAGTTGAACATGAGCATATCTTCAAGGGAGAATACACTAGCTGCTTCCAAATGAAATATGTATGATGGTGAGTGGTTCCATATCATATATTCAAAAGGTAGCCATCTGCTCCTTTAGGAGCTTTAGATACAGGCTTTATGAAACCTTTAACTTTTTCCCCATTCAGAAACAAAGTTTTTCAAACTGTGCATTTCTTGAAAGTCAACACTCAAATTTCATCCAAAAGGAAAAGGTTTGATGGGGGGCCAATACTCTATCAGGGGTATGCCCATTTGCCAGAAACCGCATTCAGAGCTTGTGAAATAGATATATGACGATTTCAAGCTTTGGAACTCTAAGTTTCTTAGGAGTTGAAAATGAGCATATCTTGAAAAGAGAATACACTAGCTGCTTAAAAATGAAATATGTATGATGGTGAGTGGTTCCATATCATATATTCAAAAGGTAGCCATCTGCTCCTTTAGGAGCTTTAGATATAGGCTTTATAAAACCTTTACCTTTTCTCGCATTCAGAAACAAAGTTTTTCAAACTGTGCGTTTCTTGAAAGTCAACACTCAAATTTCATCCGAAAGGAAAAGGTTTGATGGTGGGCCGATACTCTATCAGGAGTAAGCCCATTTGCCAGAAACCGCATTCAGAACATGTGAAATACATACATGACGATTTCGAGCTTTGGCACTCTAAGTTTCTTAGGAGTTGAAAATGAGCATATCTTGAAAAGAGAATACACTAGCTGCTTCCAAATGAAATATGTATGATGGTGAGTGGTTCCATATCACATATTCAAAAGGTAGCCATCTGCTCCTTTAGGAGCTTTAGATATAGGCTTTATAAAACCTTTACCTTTTCCCGCATTCAGAAACAAAGTTTTTCAAACTGTGCATTTCTTGAAAGTCAACACTCAAATTTCATCCGAAAGGAAAAGGTTTGATGGTGGGCCGATACTCTCTATCAGGAGTAAGCCCATTTGCCAGAAACCGCATTCAGAACAAGTGAAATAGATATATGACGATTTCAAGCTTTGGAACTCTAAGTTTCTTAGGAGTTGAATATGAGCATATCTTGAAAAGAGAATAAACTAGCTGCTTCAAAATGAAATATGTATGATGGTGAGTGGTTCCATATCATATATTCAAAAGGTAGCCATCTGCACCTTTAGGAGCTTTAGATATAAGCTTTATAAAACCTTTACCTTTTCCCGCATTCAGAAACAAAGTTTTTCAAACTGTGCGTTTCTTGAAAGTCAACACTCAAATTTCATCCAAAAGGAAAAGGTTTGATGGTGGGCCGATACTCTATCAGGAGTAAGCCCATTTACCAGAAACCGCATTCAGAACCTGTGAAATACATACATGACGATTTCAAGCTTTGCCACTCTAAGTTTCTTAGGAGTTGAACATGAGCATATCTTCAAGGGAGAATACACTAGCTGCTTCCAAATGAAATATGTATGATGGTGAGTGGTTCCATATCATATATTCAAAAGGTAGCCATCTGCTCCTTTAGGAGCTTTAGATATAGGCTTTATGAAACCTTTAACTTTTTCCCCATTCAGAAACAAAGTTTTTCAAACTGTGCATTTCTTGAAAGTCAACACTCAAATTTCATCCAAAAGGAAAAGGTTTGATGGGGGGCCAATACTCTATCAGGGGTATGCCCATATGCCAGAAACCGCATTCAGAGCTTGTGAAATAGATATATGACGATTTCAAGCTTTGGAACTCTAAGTTTCTTAGGAGTTGAAAATGAGCATATCTTGAAAAGAGAATACACTAGCTGCTTCAAAATGAAATATGTATGATGTTGAGTGGTTCCATATCACATATTCAAAAGGTAGCCATCTGCTCCTTTAGGAGCTTTAGATATAGGCTTTATAAAACCTATAACTTTTCCCCCATTCAGAAACAAAGTTTTTCAAACTGTGCATTTCTTGAAAGTCAACACTCAAATTTCATCCGAAAGGAAAAGGTTTGATGGTGGGCCGATACTCTATCAGGAGTAAGCCCATTTGCCAGAAACCGCATTCAGAGCATGTGAAATACATACATGACGATTTCGAGCTTTGGCACTCTAAGTTTCTTAGGAGTTGAATATGAGCATATCTTCAAGGGAGAATACACTAGCTGCTTCCAAATGAAATATGTATGATGGTGAGTGGTTCCATATCACATATTCAAAAGGTAGCCATCTGCTCCTTTAGGAGCTTTAGATATAGGCTTTATAAAACCTTTACCTTTTCCCGCATTCAGAAACAAAGTTTTTCAAACTGTGCATTTCTTGAAAGTCAACACTCAAATTTCATCCGAAAGGAAAAGGTTTGATGGTGGGCCGATACTCTATCAGGAGTAAGCCCATTTGCCAGAAACCGCATTCAGAACCAGTGAAATAGATATATGACGATTTCAAGCTTAGGAACTCTAAGTTTCTTAGGAGTTGAATATGAGCATATCTTCAAGGGAGAATACACTAGCTGCTTCCAAATGAAATATGTATGATGGTGAGTGGTTCCATATCATATATTCAAAAGGTAGCCATCTGCTCCTTTAGGAGCTTTAGATATAGGCTTTATGAAACCTTTAATATTTTCCCCATTCAGAAACAAAGTTTTTCAAACTGTGCATTTCTTGAAAGTCAACACTCAAATTTCATCCGAAAGGAAAAGGTTTGATGGTGGGCCGATACTCTATCAGGAGTAAGCCCATTTACCAGAAACCGCATTCAGATCCTGTGAAATACATACATGACGATTTCAAGCTTTGCCACTCTAAGTTTCTTAGGAGTTGAATATGAGCATATCTTCAAGAGAGAATACACTAGCTGCTTCCAAATGAAATATGTATGATGGTGAGTGGTTCCATATCATATATTCAAAAGGTAGCCATCTGCTCCTTTAGGAGCTTTAGATATAGGCTTTATAAAACCTATAACTTTTCCCGCATTCTGAAACAAAGTTTTTCAAACTGTGCGTTTCTTGAAAGTCAACACTCAAATTTCATCCAAAAGGAAAAGGTTTGATAGTGGGCCGATACTCTATCAGGAGTAAGCCCAATTGCCAGAAACCGCATTCAGAGCATGTGAAATACATACATGACGATTTTTAGCTTTGCCACTCTAAGTTTCTTAGGAGTTGAACATGAGCATATCTTCAAGGGAGAATACACTAGCTGCTTCCAAATGAAAAATGTATGATGGTGAGTGGTTCCATATCATATATTCAAAAGGTAGCCATCTGCTCCTTTAGGAGCTTTAGATATAGGCTTTATGAAACCTTTAACTTTTTCCCCATTCAGAAACAAAGTTTTTCAAACTATGCATTTCTTGAAAGTCAACACTCAAATTTCATCCAAAAGGAAAAGGTTTGATGGGGGGCCAATACTCTATCAGGGGTATGCCCATTTGCCAGAAACCGCATTCAGAGCTTGTGAAATAGATATATGACGATTTCAAGCTTTGGAACTCTAAGTTTCTTAGGAGTTGAAAATGAGCATATCTTGAAAAGAGAATACACTAGCTGCTTCAAAATGAAATATGTGTGATGGTGAGTGGTTCCATATCATATATTCAAAAGGTAGCCATCTGCTCCTTTAGGAGCTTTAGATATAGGCTTTATAAAACCTTTACCTTTTCCCGCATTCAGAAACAAAGTTTTTCAAACTGTGCGTTTCTTGAAAGTCAACACTCAAATTTCATCCGAAAGGAAAAGGTTTGATGGTGGGCCGATACTCTATCAGGAGTAAGCCCATTTGCCAGAAACCGCATTCAGAGCATGTGAAATACATACATGACGATTTCGAGCTTTGGCACTCTAAGTTTCTTAGGAGTTGAATATGAGCATATCTTCAAGGGAGAATACACTAGCTGCTTCCAAATGAAATATGTATGATGGTGAGTGGTTCCATATCACATATTCAAAAGGTAGCCATCTGCTCCTTTAGGAGCTTTAGATATAGGCTTTATAAAACCTTTACCTTTTCCCGCATTCAGAAACAAAGTTTTTCAAACTGTGCATTTCTTGAAAGTCAACACTCAAATTTCATCCGAAAGGAAAAGGTTTGATGGTGGGCCGATACTCTATCAGGAGTAAGCCCATTTGCCAGAAACCGCATTCAGAACCAGTGAAATAGATATATGACGATTTCAAGCTTTGGAACTCTAAGTTTCTTAGGAGTTGAAAATGAGCATATCTTGAAAAGAGAATACACTAGCTGCTTCAAAATGAAATATGTATGATGGTGAGTGGTTCCATATCATATATTCAAAAGGTAGCCATCTGCTCCTTTAGGAGCTTTAGATATAGGCTTTATAAAACCTTTACCTTTTCCCGCATTCAGAAACAAAGTTTTTCAAACTGGGCGTTTCTTGAAAGTCAACACTCAAATTTCATCCAAAAGGAAAAGGTTTGATGGGGGGCCAATACTCTATCAGGAGTAAGCCCATTTGCCAGAAACCGCATTCAGAGCATGTGAAATACATACATGACGATTTTTAGCTTTGCCACTCTAAGTTTCTTAGGAGTTGAACATGAGCATATCTTCAAGGGAGAATACACTAGCTGCTTCCAAATGAAATATGTATGATGGTGAGTGGTTCCATATCATATATTCAAAAGGTAGCCATCTGCTCCTTTAGGAGCTTTAGATATAGGCTTTATGAAACCTTTAACTTTTTCCCCATTCAGAAACAAAGTTTTTCAAACTGTGCATTTCTTGAAAGTCAACACTCAAATTTCATCCAAAAGGAAAAGGTTTGATGGGGGGCCAATACTCTATCAGGGGTATGCCCATTTGCCAGAAACCGCATTCAGAGCTTGTGAAATAGACTATATGACGATTTCAAGCTTTGGAACTCTAAGTTTCTTAGGAGTTGAAAATGAGCATATCTTGAAAAGAGAATACACTAGCTGCTTCAAAATGAAATATGTATGATGGTGAGTGGTTCCATATCATATATTCAAAAGGTAGCCATCTGCTCCTTTAGGAGCTTTAGATATAGGCTTTATAAAACCTTTACCTTTTCCCGCATTCAGAAACAAAGTTTTTCAAACTGTGCGTTTCTTGAAAGTCAACACTCAAATTTCATCCGAAAGGAAAAGGTTTGATGGTGGGCCGATACTCTATCAGGAGTAAGCCCATTTGCCAGAAACCGCATTCAGACCTGTGAAATACATACATGACGATTTCGAGCTTTGGCACTCTAAGTTTCTTAGGAGTTGAATATGAGCATATCTTCAAGGGAGAATACACTAGCTGCTTCCAAATGAAATATGTATGATGGTGAGTGGTTCCATATCACATATTCAAAAGGTAGCCATCTGCTCCTTTAGGAGCTTTAGATATAGGCTTTATAAAACCTTTACCTTTTCCCGCATTCAGAAACAAAGTTTTTCAAACTGTGCATTTCTTGAAAGTCAACACTCAAATTTCATCCGAAAGGAAAAGGTTTGATGGTGGGCCGATACTCTATCAGGAGTAAGCCCATTTGCCAGAAACCGCATTCAGAACCAGTGAAATAGATATATGACGATTTCAAGCTTTGGAACTCTAAGTTTCTTAGGAGTTGAATATGAGCATATCTTGAAAAGAGAATACACTAGCTGCTTCCAAATGAAATATGTATGATGGTGAGTGGTTCCATATCATATATTCAAAAGGTAGCCATCAGCTCCTTTAGGAGCTTTAGATATCGGCTTTATGAAACCTTTAACTTTTTCCCCTTTCAGAAACAAAGTTTTTCAAACTGTGCATTTCTTGAAAGTCAACACTCAAATTTCATCCAAAAGGAAAAGGTTTAATGGGGGGCCAATACTCTATCAGGGGTATGCCCATTTGCCAGAAACCGCATTCAGAGCTTGTGAAATAGATATATGACGATTTCAAGCTTTGGAACTCTAAGTTTCTTAGGAGTTGAAAATGAGCATATCTTGAAAAGAGAATACACTAGCTGCTTCAAAATGAAATATGTATGATGGTGAGTGGTTCCATATCATATATTCAAAAGGTAGCCATCTGCTCCTTTAGGAGCTTTAGATATAGGCTTTATAAAACCTTTACCTTTTCCCGCATTCAGAAACAAAGTTTTTCAAACTGTGCGTTTCTTGAAAGTCAACACTCAAATTTCATCCGAAAGGAAAAGGTTTGATGGTGGGCCGATACTCTATCAGGAGTAAGCCCATTTGCCAGAAACCGCATTCAGAGCATGTGAAATACATACATGACGATTTCGAGCTTTGGCACTCTAAGTTTCTTAGGAGTTGAATATGAGCATATCTTCAAGGGAGAATACACTAGCTGCTTCCAAATGAAATATGTATGATGGTGAGTGGTTCCATATCACATATTCAAAAGGTAGCCATCTGCTCCTTTAGGAGCTTTAGATATAGGCTTTATAAAACCTTTACCTTTTCCCGCATTCAGAAACAAAGTTTTTCAAACTGTGCATTTCTTGAAAGTCAACACTCAAATTTCATCCGAAAGGAAAAGGTTTGATGGTGGGCCGATACTCTATCAGGAGTAAGCCCATTTGCCAGAAACCGCATTCAGAACCAGTGAAATAGATATATGACGATTTCAAGCTTTGGAACTCTAAGTTTCTTAGGAGTTGAAAATGAGCATATCTTGAAAAGAGAATACACTAGCTGCTTCAAAATGAAATATGTATGATGGTGAGTGGTTCCATATCATATATTCAAAAGGTAGCCATCTGCTCCTTTAGGAGCTTTAGATATAGGCTTTATAAAACCTTTACCTTTTCCCGCATTCAGAAACAAAGTTTTTCAAACTGGGCGTTTCTTGAAAGTCAACACTCAAATTTCATCCAAAAGGAAAAGGTTTGATGGGGGGCCAATACTCTATCAGGAGTAAGCCCATTTGCCAGAAACCGCATTCAGAGCATGTGAAATACATACATGACGATTTTTAGCTTTGCCACTCTAAGTTTCTTAGGAGTTGAACATGAGCATATCTTCAAGGGAGAATACACTAGCTGCTTCCAAATGAAATATGTATGATGGTGAGTGGTTCCATATCATATATTCAAAAGGTAGCCATCTGCTCCTTTAGGAGCTTTAGATATAGGCTTTATGAAACCTTTAACTTTTTCCCCATTCAGAAACAAAGTTTTTCAAACTGTGCATTTCTTGAAAGTCAACACTCAAATTTCATCCAAAAGGAAAAGGTTTGATGGGGGGCCAATACTCTATCAGGGGTATGCCCATTTGCCAGAAACCGCATTCAGAGCTTGTGAAATAGACTATATGACGATTTCAAGCTTTGGAACTCTAAGTTTCTTAGGAGTTGAAAATGAGCATATCTTGAAAAGAGAATACACTAGCTGCTTCAAAATGAAATATGTATGATGGTGAGTGGTTCCATATCATATATTCAAAAGGTAGCCATCTGCTCCTTTAGGAGCTTTAGATATAGGCTTTATAAAACCTTTACCTTTTCCCGCATTCAGAAACAAAGTTTTTCAAACTGTGCGTTTCTTGAAAGTCAACACTCAAATTTCATCCGAAAGGAAAAGGTTTGATGGTGGGCCGATACTCTATCAGGAGTAAGCCCATTTGCCAGAAACCGCATTCAGACCTGTGAAATACATACATGACGATTTCGAGCTTTGGCACTCTAAGTTTCTTAGGAGTTGAATATGAGCATATCTTCAAGGGAGAATACACTAGCTGCTTCCAAATGAAATATGTATGATGGTGAGTGGTTCCATATCACATATTCAAAAGGTAGCCATCTGCTCCTTTAGGAGCTTTAGATATAGGCTTTATAAAACCTTTACCTTTTCCCGCATTCAGAAACAAAGTTTTTCAAACTGTGCATTTCTTGAAAGTCAACACTCAAATTTCATCCGAAAGGAAAAGGTTTGATGGTGGGCCGATACTCTATCAGGAGTAAGCCCATTTGCCAGAAACCGCATTCAGAACCAGTGAAATAGATATATGACGATTTCAAGCTTTGGAACTCTAAGTTTCTTAGGAGTTGAATATGAGCATATCTTGAAAAGAGAATACACTAGCTGCTTCCAAATGAAATATGTATGATGGTGAGTGGTTCCATATCATATATTCAAAAGGTAGCCATCAGCTCCTTTAGGAGCTTTAGATATAGGCTTTATGAAACCTTTAACTTTTTCCCCTTTCAGAAACAAAGTTTTTCAAACTGTGCATTTCTTGAAAGTCAACACTCAAATTTCATCCAAAAGGAAAAGGTTTAATGGGGGGCCAATACTCTATCAGGGGTATGCCCATTTGCCAGAAACCGCATTCAGAGCTTGTGAAATAGATATATGACGATTTCAAGCTTTGGAACTCTAAGTTTCTTAGGAGTTGAAAATGAGCATATCTTGAAAAGAGAATACACTAGCTGCTTCCAAATGAAATATGTATGATGGTGAGTGGTTCCATATCATATATTCAAAAGGTAGCCATCTGCTCCTTTAGGAGCTTTAGATATAGGCTTTATAAAACCTTTACCTTTTCCCGCATTCAGAAACAAAGTTTTTCAAACTGTGCGTTTCTTGAAAGTCAACACTCAAATTTCATCCGAAAGGAAAAGGTTTGATGGTGGGCCGATACTCTATCAGGAGTAAGCCCATTTGCCAGAAACCGCATTCAGAGCATGTGAAATACATACATGACGATTTCGAGCTTTGGCACTCTAAGTTTCTTAGGAGTTGAATATGAGCATATCTTCAAGGGAGAATACACTAGCTGCTTCCAAATGAAATATGTATGATGGTGAGTGGTTCCATATCACATATTCAAAAGGTAGCCATCTGCTCCTTTAGGAGCTTTAGATATAGGCTTTATAAAACCTTTACCTTTTCCCGCATTCAGAAACAAAGTTTTTCAAACTGTGCATTTCTTGAAAGTCAACACTCAAATTTCATCCGAAAGGAAAAGGTTTGATGGTGGGCCGATACTCTCTATCAGGAGTAAGCCCATTTGCCAGAAACCGCATTCAGAACAAGTGAAATAGATATATGACGATTTCAAGCTTTGGAACTCTAAGTTTCTTAGGAGTTGAATATGAGCATATCTTGAAAAGAGAATACACTAGCTGCTTCAAAATGAAATATGTATGATGGTGAGTGGTTCCATATCATATATTCAAAAGGTAGCCATCTGCACCTTTAGGAGCTTTAGATATAAGCTTTATAAAACCTTTACCTTTTCCCGCATTCAGAAACAAAGTTTTTCAAACTGTGCGTTTCTTGAAAGTCAACACTCAAATTTCATCCAAAAGGAAAAGGTTTGATGGTGGGCCGATACTCTATCAGGAGTAAGCCCATTTACCAGAAACCGCATTCAGAACCTGTGAAATACATACATGACGATTTCAAGCTTTGCCACTCTAAGTTTCTTAGGAGTTGAACATGAGCATATCTTCAACGGAGAATACACTAGCTGCTTCCAAATGAAATATGTATGATGGTGAGTGGTTCCATATCATATATTCAAAAGGTAGCCATCTGCTCCTTTAGGAGCTTTAGATACAGGCTTTATGAAACCTTTAACTTTTTCCCCATTCAGAAACAAAGTTTTTCAAACTGTGCATTTCTTGAAAGTCAACACTCAAATTTCATCCAAAAGGAAAAGGTTTGATGGGGGGCCAATACTCTATCAGGGGTATGCCCATTTGCCAGAAACCGCATTCAGAGCTTGTGAAATAGATATATGACGATTTCAAGCTTTGGAACTCTAAGTTTCTTAGGAGTTGAAAATGAGCATATCTTGAAAAGAGAATACACTAGCTGCTTAAAAATGAAATATGTATGATGGTGAGTGGTTCCATATCACATATTCAAAAGGTAGCCATCTGCTCCTTTAGGAGCTTTAGATATAGGCTTTATAAAACCTATAACTTTTCCCCCATTCAGAAACAAAGTTTTTCAAACTGTGCATTTCTTGAAAGTCAACACTCAAATTTCATCCGAAAGGAAAAGGTTTGATGGTGGGCCGATACTCTATCAGGAGTAAGCCCATTTGCCAGAAACCGCATTCAGAGCATGTGAAATACATACATGACGATTTCGAGCTTTGGCACTCTAAGTTTCTTAGGAGTTGAATATGAGCATATCTTCAAGGGAGAATACACTAGCTGCTTCCAAATGAAATATGTATGATGGTGAGTGGTTCCATATCACATATTCAAAAGGTAGCCATCTGCTCCTTTAGGAGCTTTAGATATAGGCTTTATAAAACCTTTACCTTTTCCCGCATTCAGAAACAAAGTTTTTCAAACTGTGCATTTCTTGAAAGTCAACACTCAAATTTCATCCGAAAGGAAAAGGTTTGATGGTGGGCCGATACTCTATCAGGAGTAAGCCCATTTGCCAGAAACCGCATTCAGAACAAGTGAAATAGATATATGACGATTTCAAGCTTTGGTACTCTAAGTTTCTTAGGAGTTGAATATGAGCATATCTTGAAAAGAGAATACACTAGCTGCTTCAAAATGAAATATGTATGATGGTGAGTGGTTCCATATCATATATTCAAAAGGTAGCCATCTGCTCCTTTAGGAGCTTGAGATATAGGCTTTATAAACCCTTTACCTTTTCCCGCATTCAGAAACAA